>NW_023458559.1:45766329-45786227 GCF_013731165.1 Rhagoletis pomonella | reverse complement strand
GGTGGTGCATTCTGTGTAGCCGCACCTATGTATACGGGTGAGATAGCGCAGAAGGAGATACGTGGCACGCTTGGTAGCTTCTTTCAACTTATGATAACGGCGGGTATATTGTTTGTGTATGCCATCGGTGCGGGATTGAGTGTGTTTTGGATGAGCATCGTATGCGGTGTGATACCATTGGTATTTGGTGTCATTTTCGTATTCATGCCGGAATCACCCACATATTTGGTGAGTAACTTTAATTCCTAGTTAGACAGTTAAAAAATAATGTTGAATTTTTGAACGACCCCTATTTAGCTAATACAATGTTTCTTTTTTTATGTGTAGGTTATTAAAAATAAGGATGAAGGTGCTATCAAATCCATTCAATGGCTACGTGGCAAGGACTATGAATATAAGGCTGAAATTGAGGAATTACGCGAAACCCAGCTAAAGATTAATGAGAATCAGGTTTCCTGGTGGGTGGGTCTGTCACGTCCCGTCACACGAAAGGCTTTGCTCATCAGTTTGGGCCTTATGTTCTTCCAGCAATTATGTGGTATTAACGCTGTCATTTTCTACTCGGCCAAAATTTTCGAGGTGAGTATTCAAAAGTGGAAAAAGCAATGTAAGAAAGTGAAGTTGAGAGAGTGGACGAGGGATTTATTTTTTAACGAGACCACACATGTGTCTCATGAGATCCCTAGAAACCCACAGACTCTATTGACGCTTGCAAATATTTTCCATTAAAAGTTGTGTTATTTAAAAGTACGGACTATGCGGAATTTTTGGTTCATGAAACCGGCTCCTTTGCGAGCGCGTATTAGGTTAGTATGTTGTTCTTCAGGCGAGCTGATCATTGGGAGTTGAGAAACGTTGCGTTTTGTTCAGAAAGAAGGCTTGCGAAACACTCTCAGTACACAAAGTTTTCCGTAGACAAGGTTCGCGGACCAAGTAAGACCATAGAGGCGTGCTACATTTCAAGTCCAGTAGATCCGCTGAAGGCGAAGGACGTAAAAACCTGCTGTGATCAGAGTAAATGCTACGCAGAAAGTTTCTATATCATTATTTTATCTGATTGCAGTGCATTACAAGCAAGTGAGCTCTATAGTCTACATATTATTTGACTCTTACGGCTACGGTTTGCAAAATTATATGAACCAGCCCGCATTTTGGGCGGTATTGATGTCAAAAGTTATTTTCCAAGACTTTCTACTGCTACCTGTTTCTGACCAGCCCAGTATGCGTCCCCAGATCTAGGTACGATTTCATTGGAAAAGCTCTAAGGGATGACGGTAAGTTGTGCCAAAATCCCTCAATTCTAAAGACATACTGCTCAACTTAATCAAACCTGTAGCAAGATAGCCGATCTCGTTGAACCCGAAAAGTGTTTGGAAATAGGTATAATAATTAGGTCATATACAAAGTTTAAGTCCAACCACTTGAGCCTTAAGCATCACTAACTATCAACAAAGGTCTGTAGAATCTTATGAATTTGACTTAAACAGAGCTTGAGCTTAATTTTAAGTTAAAGTACTGATCCCGCCACCTCTCAGCTCTCCACCACTTTCCTCATACTTACACTTATCAAAACACCTTTTTCACATATTTTTTACTTCAATTCAATAACTCTTTCTTCTATTTCCTCTCCCCCATAGGATGCGCAAACCGGCATCGATGCTAATCTCTCAACCATTGTCGTCGGCATAATGCAATTCATCGCCACTTTTGTATCCACAATTGTTGTTGACAAGCTGGGACGTCGTCTATTGTTGCTCACCTCAGGCCTTATTATGGCACTCGCTACCATTTCCATGGGTATCTACTTTTACATGCAGGATCAAGATGCCAATTCAGTGGCTACGCTCGGTTGGTTGCCTGTCGTCAGCTTGTGCGTCTTTATTGTACTCTTCTCACTCGGCTTCGGACCAGTACCATGGTTGATGATGGGTGAAGTATTTGCGGCCGATATTAAGGGAGTGGCTGGTTCCATTGCCGGTACAACTAATTGGGCTTTGGCTTTCCTTGTAACAAAATCATTTGTGAATCTAAGTGACTCATTGGGCAAAGGACAAACCTTCTGGCTCTTCTCGGCGATTACCATTATTGGAGTTTTCTTTGTATTCTTTATTGTGCCAGAGACAAAGGGCAAGAGTTTGAATGAGATACAAGCCGAATTGGAGGGCAAGAATGCGAGCACGACGTCACAAGCAGCAGCAGTGAATGGTGCTGTTTAAGGCAAAGTCGAGATTCAACGCTAACACCTACTAAAGGAAAACCGAAAAAACAGGGATGCATGCAGGGAGATGGATTGTGGTGTGAGAAGAGAAGCATTTCGCGGAGCAGTTGATCGCGAAGTGGCTGAAGAAGAAGAGGGAGAAGGAGTTGAACGTATTAAAGCTTTTCAACATAAATTATTGTTTTTTTTTTTTGTTTATTGAAAAGTATTGCATAACTTTAGTTACTATCAATACACAAGCAAAACACATTCACACACATACACCGCATGTTGAATGATCATACATATGCATATATATTTACATACATACTTACATACATACAGTCTCTTAACGATTAAGTCTAAAATTAAGTATGGATGCATGCGTCTGAAAAGGAAGCTAATTTATGGAAGCAAAAATTAAAAAAAAAATTAACTCCTTCGCTGCGTTTAACAATTCTACAAAGGGGAATTTACATTTATATAATTATATAATTATGTAATTTTTGTTTTTGTAGTAGATTATGCGCATAAACTGTATAATTATATTTGTGCGTCAAAATTGTTATTATTTTTTGTGTTGTTTTAAATTATTGTAAAACTTCGTATACTCAATTTTGCTTCATTGCAGTTTTATAGTTATTTTAATCGAATGCACTTTTAGTAGACAGCACATAAAACCAAAATTTTAAATTTTGAAGAGCAAATACTGAATTTAAAATAAAAAAAAAATTTTAATTCTTGAAAAAAATTCAATTGTGAAAAATTTTAAAAATCTCAATTTATAAAATTAAATTTTTTGTTAACATCTGCGTAGATATTATAAAAACACTCTCCACCCATCTCTTGTTTCGAAATGAACATGAACAGCCGAGTAAAATATAAAAATCTTGGCCCCTATCTAAGTAATTTTTAAGATATTTTTGTTTTAATAATTTAATTTAATTCTGCAATTAAAAAGGCAAAAATGTTGCCCTGAAAACTTATCTATGCTGACAGTTAAACAGCTAAGAAGTTAACAGTGCAGTTGGCATGCGTAAATGTAGCTAACAGCGCTGAAAACAAATGAAAATGCAACTAACAGAGAAGTTAGCATGAATAAGTCAGCGAATGTTAATGTAAGTAATATGCATTAACATACGCTGCAATAGAACTAACAGAGAAGACTGAAGGTCAAGGAATAAATAATCCTAAAGCAAAAAAAAAGCTAAATTGCTTAAATAATAACAAAATAAGCAAAAACATAAAATGTTTAAAATACACTTGAATGTTGTAAAATTGTAAGGCCTATTCTGAGTTAGGTTAATTAAGAAGTTATGTAAGCAGAATTACGGTGACACTGCAGTACATTAAGGCAGCAAAAGTGCGTGCGCGTTTATTATGTGTGTCAAGGAAGCTAGTTGTATGTAAGAAGTTTGTTGGCAAGAAAATTTTGTTTGAAAATAAAATGTTGAGATTTGAAAAAATGTTAGCATTAAACCACCGTAGTTACACAATATAGCATAACTCCAAAATAAGCATATTAGAGTTTACAAAAAACAAAAACACAATATCATAAAAAAAAAACACAACAAAACACAAAAAGATCGTCAGCAGTAAAAAAAAAACAACTTAAAAACGCATTTAATGTATTTTAGTCAAATCTATTTTGTCATTCTAATTGTAAATTGCATTTTGAAGCTTTTTAGATTACATATTACATTCAGTGTTAATGCATTTTGTCTTGTGTTTAAGTAAATGCGCGCACATAGGCGTACAAATATTTTAGAAATTTCTCTTTTTCAAAAACAGTAACTTGCAACTTTTACGAAAAGCACCTTCAGCCACAAAAAAAAATGTTAGTAGCGCCCAAATTAATAACTATAATCACTCACTACAAATGCATTTAGATATTTATTAATGTGTTTGTTAGTAGATCGCTTGGCACTGAAAGCTTTAAAACTTTCCACGCACAAAGCAAAGGTTTCATTCGAAATTTTAATCGTTTTAATTTGCCATTTTATTTAAATTCGTTTGATTTGTTAAATTTTATTTTCTGTTATATGTAATTCTAATTTCCGCACTAATGCAAAATACATTCTATGCTAATTTAGCTTTAAGTTATAAAAAAAAACCTATTTTGTATTTTTTAATTTATTGCCAATATACATACATAAATATCTACTATATAGTTACTGTGTAAAATACATATGTAAAAATGCAAACACGTTTGAAAGACAAAAAGCCATGTTAATGCAAAAATATTTAATAAAGTAAAAACTATGATTTTTGTAAAAATACATTGTTAGCGTTCTATTCGAACACGAAATTAAAACTCGTGCATACACAGGAGAATCTTCATCGGTAAGGTGGATCGTACAGAAATAAATTTATTTGGGGCTGCCATTTTTTCTAGACTGTTCCTGTTTTTTCTAGATTGTTGCATGCATTTTAATGTGTGTTTTTATTGTTCTGGCAGCATTTTCTAACAAATTTGGTGTTACTTATCATTAGGGCTCGGAATCTCATGCAAATGCATGTGTTTACACGGCATCTTCAAAAGGAAATGGTTAAGTTAGCTTTACGAATCATGAAATTTCCTTTAAGGTGGCGCTCAATCGTTAGTGCATATTTTTGCATATTTTGCGGTAAATGCATGGTTTTGCATATTTTGCAAAAATACCTGTTTTTGTATATTTTTTGCACATATATTAGTATATTTTAAAATAAATGCATATGGTTTTGGCATATTCTTGCTTTTATGTCTTTTTGATTTACAAGCATTGAAATTTAGTGCGAAATCTCTTGAAAAAAAAATACCTATAATTGTTTCCCAAATATTCATCTAAATATCTGAAATTACCCTAATATGGGTCCCGGGACATAGGTACGTTAATGGAAACGAGGCAGCGGACGAACTAGCAGGGTGCGACTCCGCACTGTATGTGTCCCACGCAAAAATTTAAGAAAATTATCACTTAAAGGCCAAGCAGCTTATTTTAGAGTGCAACTGCCCCTCTCTCTATGTTTACTATGTACGTACTGAAATTCATAAAAGCCGCGAAATGGCTGTAGGTTGTGCGAGTTGTGTAATCAAAATGGCACACTTGCTAATTGCTTGTCACCAGGGTGACAATCCACTTAAACCAACGAAACATTCGGCTGAACCACTATTAAACTGTCAATGTTCCTATTTACACAAGATTGTAGCAAGCTGCTTGATTATAAACCTACATAAATATATATTGTATTTTAGAACCATTGTTCTTTACCTGTTAAAATACTAGTACAATTGTTATTTATTCGTGTACCACCAATGAAATATTAGGAAAATAACTTTAATTGCATATTTTACTTGTTTATAACGCATATTTTTGAATTTTTTGGTACATATTATATGCGCATATTTTAAATTTTTTAATGCATGACATTCCGAGCACTACTGATTATCTTCCCTATCTGGCCGCTGCTGCCAAAGTCTCAAAGAGCGCGCAGTCTCCCTTGGTGACTCTATTTCTAGTTGGGTAGTTGGGCAGGCAAACAGGGGGCGGTGTTGTGTGCGCAATTTCCACTTGTCGAGCAGGTGTTAGCGATTTGGCTCTGTAGGTACTTAGCCTGCTGCATCAACCGGACCGGAGCACAGTGGTCGGAGAAGCCCTGTTTTACGCGAAAAATTAAAAACTCTGTTACGATTATAATAAAACTGCGGGATCGTAGTATTGTTGTGATGCTAAATCCGAATGTGCGATAAAATTTATAGTTTGACAGTTGCGAGCTATTAAATCAACTGCCAATTTCTCTACAATTAAGAAAATATTTTTCAAAATACCACTGATTACGTTTTTTGACATACTGATCACGAGTTTCATGTCAAATTAAAACCTTGACAGTTGGTTGACAGCTTTCAAATGAACTGTGAATTTTTCTAAAAATAAGACAGTCTTTTAAAAAAATGACACTTATTAGGTTTTCAGACATGCTGATCACGAATTTTGTGTCAAATTAAGACCCTGACAGTTGACAGCTGTCGAATGAACTATGAATTTTTCTAAAAATAAGACAATCTTTTTCGAAATGCCACTGAATAGGCTTTTAGACATGCTAATCACGAATTGCGTGTCAAATTAAAACCTTAAGAGTTTATGACTGTCGAAGGGACTGTCAATTTCTCTAAAAATAAGGAAAATTTCCCACGAATTAAACGTACCTACTATGTTTTAAGGCTCACTGATCTCATGTTATGTATCACATTCAAACTTTTTCGTTTGACAACTGACCAATCAACTGTCATTTTCAGTTGAGTAATATAAAATGTTTGTTTAGCAAAATTTTAATTATTACATATGAGGAAACATATCTAAAATGAATTTATGATCAAATTATGAAATAATAACAGTAATTATATTTATAAATTTGGGATAGTTGGGGCCGTCTGCTATATGCTCAGCCCAAACAATTTAATCTAGGCCCCAACAGTTTTTAAAAGATTTTTTTTATTTTATACGAAATTCATTTCCAAAACTTCAGTTTTCTCATTTTTAAATAAAGTTCTTCAGGTATGAATTTTTGGACATTTCGGACGCCATATTGGATTTTGCATTATGAATTTTCAAAAACTTGTTTGAAATTTGTAATGGGCGAACTTAAGAACCGCTAAATGCCGAATTTCATGAAAATTCAGTAATTTTTATAATTCTTGAACGCCATTTTGGATTCGTTATTGGATTTTTGAAAATTTACTTCAGCTTTGTTAAGACACATCTTATAAATGATATGATGCTAAATATATAATAAATTGCATACATTTTTAATATTTTAATACACTTTATGTTATTTGAAAAAACTGCTAGTGTTGGTCTCGTGAAATAAAAATGGCCGCCACTCTTTATGGCGCGAGTATGCGCGGCTTTTATTTTCGTAGATCCTTAAATGGACCTCTGCATTAGTTTTTGGTAAAGGAATGAAGATCCTACTCGGTCCTACAAATTAGTAATATCTTTTTGAAGAAAATATTTCTTGAAAAATAAGCCGTGTTATTAAGGTGTTGATAATTTAGCAACCCAGATTTATTATAATATTTCCATAAAAAATTGTTAAGGAAGTTATTAACTCATAACTGTTAGAACGTGCCTCAGCAGATATTATTGAAAGTACTAATACGTTTTGAGTTCTTTGGACATTTCTGAATATTCCGATTAATTTATCACAGTTTTCAAATATGACTTTTCTGCGTAAAACATTGTTTCTCACGATAGCGAGTGGTGCTGTCTGAAATCTCCTTTGGCATCGAACTGCTCGGAGGTGACCTACCCAATTCTGATGGAGGTAGTGTTATTGCTCAATCGGAAGATACCAAATTCCGAACCGCTGATGGTAGCAGAAGAAGATTTCGTCTACGATGGAAGACCGGGTGAAAAAGAACTTGGCATTTTCAGTTAGCGCAGATGGGGGACGACTGGCGTGGTTTTTTTTGTATGCGAACAAAATGGCTTAGGTGGTTACGAAGGAATAATAAAAGGAATATTGGAGGAGGGCAGCTTCCTACATAGCCCGCTTTACTGCTGGGTAGTGCAAGTGCAGCTGTGTTTTTGACGTCTGAAAACTGCGTATCGCCTCTACCCAAGGCATCAGCTCAGGTGTCCCCTGTCGTTACCGCGATACAACAGAAACCTCTATGAACCTCGTGTAATGCGATGCAGAAACATTTGCGGAACTTCGGCTATAGGCTACGCAGATTTACTCTCTGCCTCCGCTGAAACTTTTGGGTTTCCTTGGGGCTTTAGCTCTAGACTAGGTTAGGTTAGGTTGGGTTGGGCGGCAGTCCAAAGTAGGACTCAATTAGACTCAGGATCATTTGTGATACCGCATGAGGGTTTTTTAACTAGCCCCGTTTCCCTGTAAACCACTTGGTGTTTAGCAAGAAAGTGCATAGGCTTCTAACGTTCACCGCTTTGCGGTCATCGAGATCGTCGAAGAAATAGCTCCCAAGAGCTTTTGCTCTCCGTTTTGACAGAGCCGGGCAATAGCAGAGAAGATGTGGGATGGTTTCCCCTTCGTCTTCATCAACACAGCATCTGCAGTAGTCGTTCCAGGGTACGCCCAGTCTAGCTGCGTGTAATCCAATCAGACAATATCCAGTGAAAACTGCAGTCACTATGCGAATGTCCTGCCTCCTTAGATTAAGTAGAGACTTGGTGCGCTGGGCGCCAAGCGTGCAGCCTCAATGGGGTCATTCCACAGGGACAAAGCCGTTAGCTGTGACGGGTTTTCCGGGCAAACGAAGAGATGTTTCGAGTCGTGCGGTGTCTATCCGCATGTCGGACACTCATTTGGGTCTCTGTCTTTTTTCACTTGCTGCCGGAAAGCAATTTGGTGACTTTTTTTCTGCTTCCAAATTTTGATTCCTATCGCTGTTGCATGAACCAATAAGGAAAGGACACGATCAAACTTAAAAGCCAGGGGCTCTACTCGGTATTGCGACTGGATACTCGATGCGATTCGAAAGCCGACACGGACTTATACAAATTCATAGTGCCAAGTATTCGAATCCGAATGATTTGCTTTTCGAATCGCAATATAGAGCAGACCGAGGATTTTAGAGTGATTTTCTACTGAATACTGCCTAATTCGGCAGCCTAGTCAATCCTTGTCAAGCTCATCTAACGGTAGCCTCGAGAAACTTACTGTTTCGAGGTGTCGAGTCAGAGAGAAAAGGGTGTTAGCCATGAAGGTTTAACTCTGCAAATGGAGAGGTGGTGCCATGTGGAAATCCTTCTAAGGTATGTCGGGGTCAAGCATTACGTCTTTAAGCGGGTCTTTCAAAGCAGCGGAGGCTCTCAAAAGTATAGCCGTCGTTATACTAGGTGTGCCGTCGACGAGGACGTCTAAATGCAATTTGACTTCCTTTTTGAATGGGTTGACCATTTATTTTTTAAATGAAGGGGCATGGGATTCATACAGTGAAGAAATGAGTAAAGTAATTCCTGAATGTCATAGCCTGACACCAATATCGAGCAGTCCTCAGCATATGAAATCAGTGAAACCCCTCCAGTGGATAAAGAACCTTCGAGATATAAAATAGCTTAAAAGTAGTGGGAGAGAACACCAACCTGAAGGGCTCTATGCTTAATTCATCTTACCTTCGAAGTTTGTTTCGAAAGACTGCTGATGTCTGCCAAACACTCAGATAATTCGACGTCCACTCTTTTCGTCCCGGCGGAAGAAATATGTCTTAGACTTTTCGACAAGTCTAAACATTACTAAAACGCTTCTCACGCAGAGACGGTTTCGGTTAAGGTCGTGAGTTAATAGAGAGTTTTTATGACGTTAGGTGCTGTGATTGTACTGGGGACTCTACCAAAGTCACGTTGATGCGTAACGGGGGTGGGGTAGCAATGTAAAGTACGGGAGTCGTAAGGCTACATGTGTATGTATTCTCTACTGGGGTAGAATAGCTGTCGCGGGGTAGAAGTCCATTTGTTTGGGGGTTTCCCGATGAAAGTGGCCAAGGACACTTTAAGGAAATTAGTTAGTTAATCTATATGTGTAGCTCATCGAGACCAACGAGTTCCGAGGCTAAGGCTGTGATCAGGGACTTCACGGTTTACAAAATGCCTACTCTCGCCGGAGGTGAAGTTGCAGGCGCTCTTCCACTTAAGACACTTATGATCACTGATACAGGGATTCCCGGATTTGCCTTGGCATGAATGGTCCTGGGCAGCAGCTTCAGTCACGAAATTAGGGCGGATCTCCGCGAGTTATCCGAAAGATTCGGTTTTCACCTCTCAGAGACATTTTCATAGCGCAACACTGTATGTAACCGTATAGCTAAAAATTCCTGACATTCTGGGATGGTATCTCTGCCGCCAATATCTTCTTGGATTAGAAGATCCTGCACAGTGTGGCGTAAGATGAACCCTAGGCCTCCATTACTGTATCTTGGGGGTGGGAATATGTGGACTTGCCTACATTGGATGCGCTTGCCGCTATGTGTTACTGTCTGGTGGTGGTCACTTGTCCACTAGCGTGGGTACGGCGGTCAGAACATACACGAAAGTTGCATCAACCAAGGACGGAGTAGCATATCAGTCATATGCTCGTCACGTTCCGGTAAATTCTCGGGTCGGACCGGTTGGGAGACCAACCAACACGCTCCAAAACGCCAACTACGTTATTCGTTTCTCGAACGAGGTCACGGCCTGCGAACTTCGCCATCCTGGGCTCTCGAATCGTACAAGTCGTGAACGCGCAACTCGTCACGTCAAAATAAATATTTCGGTTTATAAGTCATGAACCTACTACTCGTCTCGTATACCGATTACTATCGTTCTTGGCCAATCATTCTCGTCAGACTCGAATAATTTAAGGACCATAACGGGAGTATGCCGGGAGCCATATACAGAGAGAGAGAAATAAAGTTTCTATCAAAATACAGATAGGCATTTAAGTTTTACATTTTATTTTTTATAGAGTTAGTTAAATTAATTTTTAGTCCCTGCTCGATATGACTTATGTAGATACATATTGTTAAAATTCATTATTAACTAAATAAGCAACTCAACAACTTATTTTTAGTTGAAACATATGTATATATGCTTTGTTAGAAAATGCTATTTACAATAGATTATTGCTTAAAAACGAAAAAATCCCAAATAAATACGTACATAGTTGTCTACTACTTTTTAATACACACTTAGTAATTACTGTTAAAGTGCATCTTTGATAAGCTTACTTTAAGAAATGGTGTTCACTTGCACAGCACATGGTTGCAACTCCAGCTCACTTGCTTCAGCAGTTGGTTGCAGCTAGTCCAGCAAATATCCATTAATGCATGGCAAACCAGTGGGCACATTTTGCTGATATTTATGATAATCTGAGCGAAAGAAATTCAGTAAAGTAATTTCCTCCATGTAAATGCGATCGTGGAAGAATTTCCACGAGACAATCGTGTAGATCAATATGCATAACGGATTGAGCAGTATTATTTGTGTGCCCACAGACCACCAAAACCAGCCAACATACGATGGGTGTCGCATATACGCATAAATGCCGTGTGTTATCAATTTATGATTATCAGCTTTTTCGTATTGCACCTATAAAGGGAAAGGTGTGAAAATATGTGCATGAGCATTTGTATTTAGGAAGTGTCTACTTACACGCGCCAAGGTAACTTTTACCGTAGATCCACGGTAAAAATTACCGTAGATCCACGGTAAAACTTACGCCGAAAGAAGTTTTGTCCCACTTCTCCGGCAACACATAATCCACGTAATTTTACCGTAGATCTACGGTAATTTTTACCGTGGATCTACGGTAATTTTTCCGTGGATCTACAGTAAAAGTTACCGCGGCGCGTGTGTGTAGACACTGCCTTGTATTTAACAGGACGAGTTATACCAACCAAATGCGTAAAACTGTTGCGTGCAGTTATCATAGCTACTTTTCGTATAATTTCGCCAACTGTGCAAAGTACCACACCAATTAGCCAAATGTAATAGAAACCTTTAAAACTTGGCAGCAACCATACTTCTAGCCCGAACTCGAACCAACTAGCCACTGCTGCCAGTGCATAGTGTATGGAGTGATTCAATATAAATGAATCTACCGAAAGGCTGGTTGGATTACACCACGCAATGGCTAGAAATTCTGAATAATGGAAAAATGCCATAAAGAATGCATAAACGCCGAACTGTTTTAAATCATTAGGCGCAAATAGTACTATAAGCACACTGATCGCTTCAACAAACCCCAAGAAGGAAGAGCGTAGCGCAATCTGCAAGTTAGTAAAGTTTGTACTACACTTTAAATGATATACACTTTATATGACTCACCTGATAGTCGTTGTCGCGCAATAAATAACGAATAACCATATTAATTAACGCATAGTATAAGACCGGCCCCCACATGATAGCACCCCAAACATCTGGTACGGTGTCATAGTAGATTTGTGGAGCTGTTGCAATAAATACAACAAAACCTGTACCTAGATAGCAATATAAACTCAAACGCCCTTCATGGCACAATTTGGCGTCCACGGTTGTTGGTCGTTGCCCTGTGTTCATGACACACTCTTTTTACGATTGACAGTCTGGCCGACGGCTCCACCTTCCTTAACTTTTTGTTACCACGTTATTTTGTGCTTTCGAATACCTATGGTTGGTTTTTGCTTTTCGTAAATCCCTAAATTGCCCAATTTGTGCCAATTCGTATATTAAGGATAGTTCCTTTTCTTCAGTCAAACTTTTATTTTTTTGAAAAAAAAATGGAAATCGAAAATTGAAGGCTGGCCAAATAAACAAAACAACAGCTGATCGAAAGTGCTGCCAGATTCGTAGAAAATTTTCCTCAAAGAAGGTAGTAGAAAAGTTCATACAATTTGTCCATTAATAAATCAATACTTGCAGCAATATCTCCAAAGATTTACCATTGGTATCAACCCTACAAGACAGCTGAGTATCATATGAGTGCTCATATTAGCTTTGTTTCTTAACGGATAATTATCACAAATTTTTACTGGATTCTGCTGGAAAGCGTTTCTTAAAACGAAAAATTTGCAGAAGAAAGCCAAAAAGAGAGCATAAAACACCGAGAGAGCTGCAAATTTCTGCTGGCGGAATTACCGTCAACAGAAATTTGCAGTCATATATTTAAGAAGCAGCTCTTCAAGACGCACAAGGAAAAAGTTTATTTGACTTCGTTTTAATAAAACTAAATTAGTGCATCTTTATCAAAACACATTGAAATATTGCAGAATGTATAATAACATGCCCCCTTCAAAAAGTTAACCATCTCAAATCAAACTTAACCACATCACTAACTATTGCTGTCCACACTAGGGTTTGAGGTTTATAAAGGCCCCGCCAGATAGAAATTCTTTACTGCGTCACAGGAATGATTTTGACTGACAAGACGCACATAACATGGCGAGGCGGCACAATGAAAACTTTGCCGCAAACAAAACGGCTCATTTTGATTGGCCAAACGTCAGCTGGTGTGAAATCGTTCCTTACATTGTTGTTTTGCCGCATTCACGCGCGTCAAAAGTTGAGAGTTGGGCGATTATTAGCTCTGATCCAGTACTCCATGAACTTATAAGGATTTTACACGAAGTAGCAGGAAAAATGTTCCCGTACTCCGAAATTGTCCAAAATCCTGTAAATGAGAGCGACTTTTGGAGAGTTGTGTAGAGAATGAAGTTGCAAGATTTTCCCCGAACTTTTTCTTCTGGTAAAATCATGAAAAGTGTCAAGCAACCACTGGTTGACGTTTCTACATGAAATATGGGTTTTTTGTTCCCGTACTTTTTGTTGTTACTCACTTTTTACTCTCACTTCAGAGAGTAATTTTGCTGTTTGACAGTTTTACAGGATTTTTTCAGGAAAAGTATTGGATCAGAGCTTTTATCAGTTGCAGCAATGCATGTGTTGCCAATGCGGCGTCTTCTATTCAAAATCACAGAGTTAACTTCGATGTCAGTCAAAAGCATCCCTGTGACGCAGAAAAAATTTCTATCTGGCGAGGCCTTTAGGTTTATTTTCTGTGTCGATGGTCATCTTATTGCCTTTTTATAATCAAGACGTTGCCATTTTTAACTTTATTTTCCTTTTCGATGGACATATTATGGCCTTTTTATAATCAGGCAATATAAAAAAAGAATTTTTCACCATCGAATAAATAGTGAGTAAGGTATTTGCAAATTATTTTTATTTGCAAATAGCTTACGTATAAACGTAGTAATAGATACCATAAATACCATTCGAAACTTAAGCGATATCTCCATGAACAACCCTACTTCTCCCGAATAAAAAGCTGTTGTTAACCCTGTTTCATCTACTGCACATTTATGGGTTATCGTTGGAACGCGATAACTTAGACAGAAAATTCATCCGTTCATTATTAAATTCTGATTAGCCGAATTGAGACGTCCTGCACGTGTCTGCGCAAGATTTTTATTTAAAAAAACCAGCGAATAAAGGAATATTTTCCTGTTTTTGAGACTAATTGCTGCATTTAAAAGTTATTGCAAATAAATAAACATAATGGTTAGTGTGAATAGTTAAACATTTTCAATGAACATTGTGAGATTTATAGTGTACTTGAAATGCGTTCTCGATGTTTCTACAGCCGGCCATCAAGCTAGTTTCACAGTCCGGCTGATTTCACATGGCTGTTGTGTAACATGGAAACAAATCGAAATTTACAATACATTTTGTAGACCACAAAGAAAAGAATATTTGCTTACTAAAAACTCACTAATTTCTTTGCAGGCACAAGCTATTAAGAAAATCTTGCCCATGTTGGACCGCATCCTGATTCAGCGTGCCGAGGCTGTGACGGCCACAAAGGGCGGTATTTTGCTTCCGGAGAAATCGGTTGGCAAGGTATTGGAAGGCACAGTTGTGGCTGTTGGACCTGGTGCAAGAAATCCTGTAAGTTAATGCGCTATAAGTTTCATACATACACATGTATATCGTCATTTAAAGTACAAAACCGCGTATCGTCGTTCTGCAAAACCACGTACTTGACATTTTTTGCCAAAAATTCGATTGCTTTATTAAAAAAGAGGACCATTTTTGAATAAGTGTGGTTTTACAGTAAAAATAATTTATGCAACCTCACATACGCGGTTTTGCATTTTGTAGATAGGCAGTTTTGTACTTTAAACGAGGATAGAAAAGTTAAAACAACCATGTTTTCTTGTTTTCAAACAGCAAAGTGGCAACTATATCCCAGTGGGCGTTAAAGAAGGCGACCGTGTGCTGTTGCCCGAATACGGTGGCACTAAGGTAGAGTTGGATGACAAGAAGGAATACATTCTTTTCCGCGAATCAGACATTTTGGCGAAGTTGGAATAACTTTTTTACTTTTTTTTTTATTCAATTGTTGAATCCTCACGCCTCATATGTGGATAGTGTAAGGCCGTCTGATGGTAGCGATAAGACGGTCAATTAAGTAGTTTGTTCCTTAGCTTGTAATTTCCATTTACTGCAGTGGACTAGTTTACAGATGTTTGTTTCACTTGTCCGCGCACTAAGTAAATACGTTTGTTAAAATTAAAAGGAAAATAAAACGGTTTTACGCTTTGTTTCTGAAATTTTTTTTATTTCTATTTTAAAGCTTGGTGGAAGTTGTAAATCTGCTAAATCTATTTACTTATCTAGTTTCAAGTTTGCCAGGCCATAAACTTGATTCATAACCGAACGCTCGTTGAGGCCCGGCAGGGATTCCACAACCGCGCGCTCTCTTGATAATTTCACCAATGCTTCGAAAGACCTGGGTTCCCAAATTGCAAGGTCAGCCAAAGCTTTCCTGAAAGATATTAAATAAATTTACACAGTTGCTTTTAATACTGCTTCAGCCAATAGTAGGGAATATTACTTGTTTAATAAAATGTTGTTGCGGGCCAATGTTTCTTTGAATGTCTCCAATGTAATGCCATATTGTTCACAGCCGGCCTCAACACGTTTGGACCAAAGCTGCAATATGGGTATTTAGTTTACAAAAATATTAATAGTTTTAAAGATGAAATATGCGTTTTACCCACCTCCGCCATATCCAACTTTTTCAATTTGCGCCCCTTTGTGGCGTATACCAAGGCACGGTGCACATTTCGTACGGCTATAGAGTAGCAATTACGTTTACGTCCACGAAAGTGCTATCGTGTGAAGGATATATTAAACATATTAGTTTTTTACGAATAGTAGATATGGGAAAGCTACAGAATTCAAGACTTACAGCCGCAAGCTTAAAGATTCTTCTTTTACGCCAGAATTCATCTGGTCCACGTGATCTTACAAAGAGTGCTAGGGTTTGTGACACCATTTTTAATTTATTTGTATGATTCTCTTAATAATTTTTTTCCGCAATTTGTTATTAAAAATTTACATAACCTCTTTGCGGAAAGGCGGATGAAATTTTGACATATCGAATGAATTTGAACAGCTGTTTCCCGAGTTATATTTACAACAGCTGGTGGATTATACAGGGTCATCGACTTTTTTATTGAAAATGTTTTGAAGAATAAATTTTAATGAAGTTTTCATTTAAATTTAATGGCGCTAATTCATAGTCCAGCAACTAAGTCGAAACTAACAAAGTTGCAACTTAAATTTAAGTACCAACTTAAAATTTACCTCTATTCATAGTCGCATTTCAGACTTCTACTAAGTAGTTTCGACTTAGTTTACGATATAGCAAAATGAGTGTGAAAATGTATCGATTTTTCTTTACGATATTGTGGCGAATACTGCGGCAACACAAAGCGAACAACGAGAAATAGGCAGAATGTTCGAGGAATGACGTAGAATGTTCCACAAAGAGAAACGTCAAGTTGGATGAACACTGCGAACAGCGACAGAAAGAGAATGAGCGATGAACTTCAGAACGTTCGAGAGTTGCCATGCGTACGAGCGCAGGTATATAAGCGCCACCAGACAGCGAAGTGAGTTATGAGTTACAAGACAGCAAGCTACAAGTAAAGTGAGCAGAGAAGTGAGCATTTATTTAACAATCCAGCGATACGAGCTTCGAGGATAATCGTAACAATGGCTGCGTTTCTTTATACATTCCGGATAATCCCATTTCACAGCCGGATTAAACAGAATGCCTTTGAAATATACGTTAACATATCATCAGGAACGTTCTAAAGAATAAGTAAACTAAAAAGTTTATTCCAAACGTTCAGAATAAAGAAATGCAGCCAATATTTTAGAAAAATTACATTTTTATTATATAATGTCAAGTTAGATCATCCGTTTATGTAATTTTTATTTTCATTGCATGATTATGCAAAAGAAAAAGATATAATTTTCGTGTTAATTGTGTGAAATAACCCGAACAACCGCAGTGATGTGAAGTCGATGTTTATCGAAAGCATGCTGTGAAACATACAAATAGTAGATATCTAAATGTTATGCACAAATTTACTTTAAAAGAACTAGCGTGAAACTGCCTTATTATTTGAGAATTTATCTAAATTATTCCAATTATAAATTTGTGATTTAGCTTTATTCGAATTGTAATACGCATTTAATTTCATCTTCCGAATAAAATGGATCGATCTTTGTAAATTTTAATTGGAGATTATTCAATATTATCAAAATCACCCTCTACCAACTTAATTTTTACATATTTCGTCTGTTTTCCCTTAATTTGATAAAATACTTCTTCCTTGTTACGAATTAGTTGCAGCTGCAGCCTAAACTAAATTTTAAGTTGGTACTTAGCCAGAAAAGTCGAAACTAAGGCGACTATGAATAGCTTTATAGGCTGTTTATGCTTACGCGTAAAAGCACATTTAGCGCATTTAGCTCTAAATGCTTCTCTAAATGTACATTTATCCATACAAAATTCGTCACCTACATCAATGCAACTAAATGCAACTCCATTTTTGCATTAAGAATCTAAACGCTGCAACAATCAGGTGTCTGTTCGGTTGCCCGCATCTGTGACACCCTACTTCGAACTGCTTACATATCAATGTGTTGTCCTCCTTGACTGGGAGCATTTGCGTCTCGTCATGTAGGAGGTCTCTGGCGTCATCAGAAGGCATCCCATAGCTGTCCGGAGTGTTGTATTTTGGAAGGTATGTAGCTTCATCTACTGCGTCCTGCTAGTCCCCGGTGTCCCCACGGTTTTGGTTGTGTGCCGAGAACAGAGCTCGGAGTATTTTTGGGTTATTCGCCGTCGGAATTGGTTCGTCATCGACGTGAATTCCCAGCTGTAGTCTGACCTGTGGTTATTGTTGTAGCGACAATACTAAGTCCCGCCTATTTCGGTTCAACTAACGGTAGGCCCAGGAAACGGACTGTTTCAATAGGGTCGGACCAAAGGGAGAGGGGTGTTAGTTGAGTGGGATTGAGCTGGCATGTGAAGAGGTGGTTGGTGTCATACGGGGAGTCTCCACATGCCGGACACTCATTGGAGATGTTGGGGTCGAGTCTGAACAAGTAGTTGTTGAGGATGCAGTGTCCAGACCTTACTGGGTCTCTATTTGCAGTTGATCGACTCCCTATGAATGTCGTAGATTGCTCGTCGGTACGTCGTCGGGTCAAGTGGTTGTATGTCTGGACCGCGCCCTTATATATGAACGACAGCCGGTTCTACGACCAGAATGACCAACCAAGAGCTGTTGTTCCGGTGACCTAACCCCGTTTAGATGGGCGAACTCCATCATGTACACCTTTGACCTCTTTCGCCGAGGAGGTGATAAGGGTTGCCGAGGATTTCATAGGGGAGAGGATTAGGCTCCTTGCAGTCAAGAAGCGGGGAAGTTCGGCGAGGTAACCGTTAAAAGTTGTCCTTGACGACGCCTCATTGAGCGATGCCGTTTTACTTCCTTATTTGACTCGACATGGCTTTTTTTACTTACCCCTTACTTCTTACTTTACTTAGCCCTTACTTCTAATTTATAGGGCTAACGAAACTTTGTACCGCAAAGGTGAGAGCGCCACCTAATTAGTGCTTTATTCCATAACTATTCGTACTAGCACCAATGAAAGCTTTGAGAGATCTAATGTCTTTCAACTACCAGAACGCTGGTGGTAAACGAAGAATGCCAAACTAATGAACTCCTTTCATCAAAGGAGACACTGTTGATAGCTATAACTTTGATGTAGGATGGACCTTTGACTACTTGGAATCAAAGAGTCTTCTTTGACCACCTGTTACCTTGAACTTCTTAAGTATTTAAGTACTTAGTAAGACTCTGTCATGATTAAAGAAAATCACACTGTTCCCCTCTATCTGTATAGCGTAGAGGTGTGGATTCTCGCAACATATGATGAGGCGTACCTCGGATTGTTCTTCTTATTTGGCGCTGTAACTGCCTAACCGACTTTGGCCGAGTTCAACAAAGCACGCCAGGCGTTTCTTGTCCAAAGGACGCCAGTTGAAAAGGCCACTTGGTATTACCGTCGCAGTAGGGCTCTCCCTCTTCCGTTGCTACCAGCGGGTTCCGAGTTTAATACTTTCAGAACTGGAGCATCGGTGTTCATTCAAAAGACATGGCCAAGCTAGCGGAGCCGCCCTTGGATTGCCAAAGACTTATGCCTCTTATTCCTTTGTGGCGGAGATTACCGGAGACGATGGAACAATGGGCTTTACAACAATAAATTTGAATTTCATGATACGAATTTCGTCTTTTGGAATTGCTTGCCAACTGCATGCTAAACTATTTATCCACACGACTGAGACCTGTTGCCATTGTTGCTTGGCATCGTTACGCGGTCCTTTGTTACCCTAACAACCAAAAGAACTATATATTTATGGAAGATAAACATTCGAGAGCAAAATATGCATATGTATATACAGAAGTAAAAGCTGATTAGGTTTTATAGTTGAGAAAAATTTTAAAATATTTAACTACCCCTCAAGCCATTATGACGGACCAGAATGAGTTGGATCAATTGGCTGCAGCCGAATTGGAAAGACTGCAACGACAAGTAGATCAAAAATCCTTATTTTTTATTTGAAAACTTCGAACTATTCCGCAATTTTCCAGCATCGCTCCCTGCAGTTGGAGCTACGCTCCTTACTTGAAGAAAAAGCTAGGCAGCTGAAAAAACAAAATCACATGATAACGGTTTTGCAACAAGAACATCAAAAGCTGAAAGACGAGATTGCTATACTAGAGGGTGGAACGCATGCTAGAAAGAATACAAATGTAAGGCGTTCTTGGCATAAGCTACTCCTATATCTGAACACGTCTTCCGTTATCTTGACG
>NW_023458559.1:45695462-45766229 GCF_013731165.1 Rhagoletis pomonella | reverse complement strand
GCTATCTCACCCGTATACATAGGTGCGGCTACACAGAATGCACCACCTGCAATACCCAGCAGGAAACGAGCGACAAACATCATGGGCACATTTTGCGCCCAAATTAGCAAACCCCAACCTAGAGTGAAGGGTAGCACCAGCAACAACATTGCCAGCTTACGTCCCACCAAATTGATGAGTATACCAGTTGGTATGCAAACGAACGCCGCACCCAATGTCATGGCTGAGCCAACCCATGAGAATTCGCTTTTCGACACCTCAAAATCATAAGCGCCGTTATTGATCTTTACTTCGGCGGGTGATGTCCAACCGAGCAGTGTACCAGCGGCAAATGCGCCACCAGCAGCTGACAAAGCCGCCACATATTGTGGTAGGGTCTTTGAGTTGCTCTCACTCGTACCGTGAACCATGCTGCTGCCGAGTAGGTTTTCTTGATCCTGTGGAGAAGAAGAATAGAAGAAAAATTAGTAAACAAGTTGCAAGTAATTAAATTTAGAATTAAATTGCAAATGGTAAACGGTAAAAGTCAAAGTCAAGTGCGCAAATTATGTTGCGATAAGTCAACTTGACAGTTTCATCCATCAAGATAGATAGATATTCGCTTTAAGGCTATAAAATTGCAAGCTATTCAGAAAAGCAAGCTGTCGCAAACCAAGCTTCATCGCAAAAATGGCAGCTGGAAGATAACAGCGCCACTTTGCAAATTAACTTTCGTAGGCATTAATAAAGGAGTAAGCTTAAAATTGCTTACGGGGAGGCGTACAACGCTACAGGCAGATTTTCGCCCGTTGAAGAAATTCAATGCAGTATGGTATATTTTTTCTGAGTTCTGATGAGATTATCGCAAAAGGCAGCCTTTTTACTGTACTTTAGGCAAGCTTGGATTTAAGAGTCTTCAGTAAAAAGGTCAACAACTCGCAGGTCACTACCACTGCTCATACTAGCAGATGAGCCAAGGGAACCACTTGGAATATAACTACTCAAGCAAATGGATGAAACCAAAAGGTCAATGTAAGAAGTTTTCTATACCACTCTACATTAGCATGGCGATGAGTTTAAAAAAATTGCCCTGAGCCTATGGGCTTTTAAGAGATATCTATGATCGTCACTGGTCTAATATGTAGATGCATTTGACAATAGCATTGATTTTCCATGCAACGATTTTTCTACAACACCACTATTCGGCGCGATGGTTTTAAACTCAAAAACACTAAAAGAATACATAGATAAGATTGTGCTCTGCTGCTGTTGTCAAATGATTTTTTCTAGATTTATTAAACGTAAACATACATCAAACTCAACTGGCAATTAGTTTAAGAAGTGTGCTATTTCCTTGAGGTCATACACTCTTATCTCAGCAGCTTGCTTATCTTTAGTTCAATAATGGTTCAGCACGTGCTTTCAAGAATAAAAATTTCCATTATATTCAATTATCAAAAAAAAATAAAAAATTAAAAATTTAGTCACAAAAATACACTGGGTAATTTTCCACTATTTGTCAAGTACACTGAAAACGAATATTTAAAGTTCTTATTAATTTTTTAATTTATGCAAGAACATACATACACATGTACATTAGACTGCATCACCAAAAAAAGTTGCAGTTTTTCAGCCGGGATTACAAAATTTATTATATTTTAAGACGTCCACCAAAATATTAAGATTTAAGCGAGCTGGCCCGATTTGAAAATACCTCCAAAAATGAAGTAGTTTATGAATAAAAATAGTTTCTTAAAGAACTTTTTGAAAAAAGTCCCTTAAGCTTAAAGAAAGCTTAAGCTTAAAAAATCTGCATAAAAATATTTTCAACGGAATCGTAAGGATGAGATTTTTGATGCTGTTTTTTTTTTACTTTTTTCAAAGATTGGTTTACGAAAAACTTGAATAACTGGGCCTAAAATGTTCTGATTTAGACTTATGGGATCACAGTAGAAAGGTATTTTCCCACTGTTTTTATTTCCGGCCAAAAAAACGTCATTCGTGTCCCATCTTGTTTTTCGAATACCAACACATCTTAATTCAACTTTGAATGACGTTCGTTCATCCTACCTTTCTCTTCCAACCTTTGAATAGGTTATTGGTTGGGCAGAAATAAAAGGGTGAGAAAATACCTTTCCAATGACACCTCTTAAGTCTAAATCGGAAGAGTTTAGGTTCAGTTATTCAAGTATTTCCTATACCAATCTTTGAAAAAAGTTAAAAAACAGCATAAAAATCTCATCATTACGATTCCGTTCAAAAATTTTTTTTAATTTTTTTTAAATATTTTTATGCAAATATTTTAAGCTTAAACCGTTTTGTCATTTGAGGGGATTTTTTCAAAAAAAAATCATTGAGAAACTATTTTTATTCATAAAAAACTCTATTTTTGGAGGTATTTTCAAATCGGTCCAGCTCACTTAAATCTTAATATTATTCCGAAATATTTTGGTGGACGTCTTAAAATATAATAGATTTTATAATTCCAATGGAAAAATAGTACCGATTTTTTTTTTGTATGGGAGTGATGCAGTCTAATGTACATACATATGTATACAATTATATATCATGTGTACATTGTTATATACATA
Organism: Rhagoletis pomonella; assembly: GCF_013731165.1. Classification (NCBI taxonomy): domain Eukaryota; kingdom Metazoa; phylum Arthropoda; class Insecta; order Diptera; family Tephritidae; genus Rhagoletis; species Rhagoletis pomonella. Next base: position 45,763,659 of record NW_023458559.1, on the reverse strand, counting down.
AGTAAGCTCTCGGCCCCCAAGGCGCTCTTTTCTAATCAACAAATAAGAACGACTAAAAAAACTTGCAAAAAAAGCTAGAGAGGGCTCGCCCTCTCGCTTTCGTTGGCGCTCTAAACATACAAATCCATACACACACATGTATATGCAGGTATACATACGCACATATTTATATATACATATGTACAATATATAAATGCTTATGCAATTGGAGGCCCGCCAGCTAACCAACACCATTTAGTTCATTTGATTGTTGTTTTTATATCTACATTTACAACTTTTTTTTAACTTTGGAACAAATTTGCGTTCGTGTTTGTGGTAAGGTGTTAAAATCGATAAGCGAACAACTTCTGAGCGCAAAGGTAAAAAAGGCATATATGTACATACATATCGTTGCTTTAATATAGAAAGGCCCTAACTGATATTGTCGCTGAAATACAAAAAGCCGTAACTAAGTAAAAATCCAAAATTTCCTTTTTGATTGTTTATGATGCACATCATCGAATTATAAGTCCCCACATCATTTTAAGCAATAAAAAATTTTAGTCAGTTACGGCTTTTTTTGTGTTTCAGCGACTATATGAGTTAGGGCTTTTCTATATTAAGGTAACGATATATATATATCTCAAGAGCAAATACCAGTAAAAAATTAATGATTGTACCAAAAATATGAACATACGGTCACATGTTATGCATGCCAAATATAAATATTCAAGAATTTCGACAGAAATGAAAAAAGATAGATTTTGTAGAACTCTTATTTGAAACATTTATTTTTATGCCCATAACTCAGAAAGCAGATCATGAACAAAGATAAAAAACAAGTAATTTTTTAGCAAAAAACAAAACCGACTTCAATTCTCATATAAAAATTTTAAACCAAATTAGTAGGTATGGGTACTTTAAAAAACATACATAAAAAAAAAATAATAATTATTCCGACAAATTGATAACCTCCTTCTTTTTTGAAGTCGGTTAAATATAAATATGTATAGGTGATCACCAGAATAAAAACGATAAATTTATCGATAGTAAATCAATATTGATATTATTAGTATACAAAACAGAAACGATAAAATATAAGAAAATTAATTTTAAAAACATCGATAACTTAAGTGTCGAGAACGATAATTACCGATAAAGTATCTGTTATGACTATCATATCGAAAACGATAGGAATAACGATAACAAAAACTGCTAGCGATAGCGATAACAAAGTGGAAAACCTACGATAATATCAATAGAAATATTTGTATCGATAAATATAGCTTAGATGAATTTAATGGATTGGAATAGGCTGAAATTGATTATTGATTTCAAAAATATCGATAACTTAATAATGTCGAAAAACATAAAAATATCGATAAAGATATCGACTATGGTAATCATATTGATTATTATGATCGAAAACGGTAGGGATAATATAGTATATAAGCGAAAATTATTTGCGATAACGATAACAAAATCTATAACTTTTATAACGTCTCTAGAAGTAAGTTTATCAATAACTACATATGTACATATGTATAACCTGGATGAATATGAATAAATTAATTGGATGGATTTTGAATAGGTTGGAAAATTATACGAAAACCCAGGTGCCATGGTGCCGAAGGTAAGGCTTCAAACTTCCCGGTCTGCATAATGCATCTAAGATAATTGTTGTGGGATAGAGAGTGTAACGGATCTATTAAAAATACATCTGAGTAAATAGTTTCTTCTTAGTCTAGTGAATGACGTGTAAAAAAGTGTCCTCATTCAGAAAGTCGGAAATAGGGTCTGCAAAACTTTGGCCGATAATTGGCTCTGGTTCGAAACCTGACTGCGCTTCAGATCGGCAGTTTACTAATCAGCCATCTCGTTACGTTGAACATCTCTACTTATGACCTGGTTGCCAAATAAGTTCAAACTTGTCTCACTTTGCCAAGAAATTTTGACTGAATTCACAGCCTTGCATCATACATATTTGAGACCTCCTAATCACCATTATTCCTCACTTTTCACTGAGCTTTCGTAAAAATCTGCAGGTTTGAACTTTTCGACCAGATACGTGAAGATGTGTGCGGTTAAAGGGTATTTTGGTTATCTCAATTGTTCTCTAGATGGCACAGTGTATCATTTGTGCCAACTTTTTTTGACCTTCCAAGGTTTAGGAGATCGAATAATTAGTATCAATTCTCGTACGGAGACCATTGAAACAACTTGCCTTGTATTACTAGGGATGCTAACGATATGTCAAAGAGCTTTGAATGAGATATGATCTAAAGAAGAGGCACTTTCTACCTAAAGTTACTTATCACTAAAAATATAAAAATAAGCGGAATTAGTCTGCAAATTGATGATACAGAGAGACAAACACGTTCCTCAAAAATGTAATAAAGATTTCGAAAAGATAAGCAAATCTTTTGAGGTACGGCAGTTAAATAAAGAATAAGCCTAAAATAGACACTATCGCTAATTTTTATAATGGTTTGTCTAAACAACTGATATACAAATTTGCACGAGTTTTTTGTATAAATAGATATGTACATATTTATTAAAATATGTATATATGTACATAAGTAGGTATCTAAACAAATATAAATATGTATTAAATACAAAGGTAAAGTCTTTAAAGAAAGATATGTACATGTGTATGTACATAAATATTTATGTATGAAATAATATCAAACTGGGTAACGTTGACGCAAATCAGCAATCACACGGTAAACATCCATCATAGATACTAAAGTTATGGGGTATTAAAGCCAAAGGCGATAGAATCGAAGGAGAGTGAGTGAAATTTCGCTTAATTTAGTAATTGGACATCGATTGACATCGGATAAGAAAATGTGTGTACCTACTAATTACATATTGTGTGCAAAGAATTTATGGAAAGCGGTACAGTTTCTAATAAAATGAATATTGATAATGAAAATACATACACACATGCATACATGCAGTAGTAAAAAGAGCAAAAGCAAGCATGAATTAAACTTTCAAGAAAGGCAAATGTGAAACAATACATTTAGAGAATTTTGCTTCAAAGACCAGGAAATGTGCACACGAAACGGAAGGAAAGAAAAAAAAGTACACAAAGCAATAACAATTGCATAATTGCGCTATTCTTTTAAACTAAGAGAAGTAATTTTGCAACTAAATAAAAACAAGCGCGCTGGTGAAAAGTGTAAATATATGCACATAACACTAAATTTATTCTTAACTGCTAATCAGTATTTTAAATTTCTTAGCGGATGCAGCTGTTTAATAAAAAATTTATGAAAGCTACTTCCTAATAGCATTCAGCTTTCATAATCCAAGTGAACTTCACGAATGCGATTTGTGTAATGCACCTACTTGCATTCGTACATTTCCGGTTTTATTATTTGCATTTATGTACATATGTACGAGTATGTATTAACATCTACAGATTTACATATACTACAATTGTAGATACTTATTTATGTACATTAGGATGACTCGCCAAAAGAGTTGTCGTTTTTCCAACCGAATTTTTTATAAATTTTGTTGGAAAAAAAGTATTTCTAAAAAATCACCTCAGTTAATAGAACAGTTAAAAAGCTTAAAAGGTGTGCATAAAAATGTTTAAACATTTTATCAACGGAATCAAAATAATGGGATTTTTGCAGGTATTTTCAAATCGTTTATACTTATGTAAATCTTAATTTCTTTCCAAAACATTGTGGCGAAAGTTTTAAAATATAATAGATTTTATAATTCCGATGGAAGAACAGTACCACGTTTTTTATGTATAGGGAATGACGTACTCTAATACATATAAATGTTCTTTATCATTCTACAAGCGTACACTGCATTTGTTTTCATCAAAATGAATTTGCATAAAATATGTAAAAAATGCACGCAAAAACATCTCAATAATATCCTATGTGCTAAAACGCATTCTTAATTACAATTAACGATTATCCATATACATAAGTATGTATGCACATTTAGTACCCGACATAATGATAAGGTCACCGTATATTATAAGTTTTAGCTATTTTTTTCAAATGAATTCAAATAATTTTTTGTAAATATATATATAGTTATTCAATAACAAATCCAAGTTTCAAACTTCCTACAAAAAAAAAATTTCACCGAAATTAAACAATAATAATTATTTAAATTAAATAATAAACAGTCAAAACTTATAAATATAAGCTGACCTTATCTTTATGTCAGTCACTGTATGAATGTATGTAGATCGTAAGATTTTTCATTGCATATCTTTAAAGTGAGACATTTTTTACCCATTTAAATGCATCTCGAGTATTTACAGAATCATTCAGAACGATAATGCAATAAAAACAAGGGCGTTGAGTAAAATAAAAATAAAACAACAAATTATATAAACTCCATAAAGCGCGAAACGTGCTTTTCTTCCTTTTATAAACAAATGCACTATTTGTGTACTATACATACTTATGTAGGTATATGTATGTATACTAGGGTGGTCCAAAATAAGTGAAGTCGGAATTTTCGTGCTCTCACCGCCTGGGATTGTTCTATATCCTTAAAAAATATACCCCTATTTTTTATTTTGAAATCAAAAAATATTTAGAGGTCGCTCAAAGCGCTCATAGTATACCAAGTATTTATATGTATGTGAAAAAGACACTTTTTCCTAGAAAGGCTATGGAATTCTTAAAAATCATTTTTTTTTTTCGATGGGAAAACTCTGGTTCTCTGTAGAAGACTTCCAGTAACAATATCCAATTGTTTTTTTAACCATTTTTTAATACTAAAATTTTTTATTTATCCCTTCATTGCATTTTCTGGCTTTTTCTGGGGGGTTTGGGGGACCTATAAAATATAATTACTTTGAAAAGATAGTTAAATATATAATTGGGCATTATTATTGGGAACCTCCTGAAGAGAAACAGATTTTTCCGATCGAAAAATATTGATTTTGAAGAATTCTACACCATTTATACGGGAAGTGGTTTTTTCCCATATAAAATACATCGTCACCTGAAATGCAAAATAACGTAACAACATCGCCACTGAAATGGAAAGTCGTGACAATTTTTTTTTCATAAAACGATGTGGGGAATTGCAATTTGATGAAATCTATCATAGCAATCAAAAAGTGAATTTTGAATTTTTTATAAGTTACGACTTTTTGCGTTTCAGTGACGATGATGATACGTTATTTTGCATTGGAAAAGTTTGAGCGCTTTGAGCAATCTCTAAGTAATAGGGGTATATATTTTTCGGTATGGAACAATCCTAGGGGGTGAGAGCATAAAAATTCTGATTTTACTTTTTCACATGCTTTTTTTTTGGACCACCCTAATGTATACCTGTCTTTGGGCATATACAGATTTACATTTCAGTATATGCATATACACCTAGTATGTAAATAGGCATGTATACATGTGTCTTGTGGTACACACCTTTTAAAACACACCATTTTTTTCATGCCCAGCTTTGACCCTAATTAACATTTCAGCTGAAACGCGGATTTGTTATATTGAAAAACTGTGTTGACACACGGAGCAGATGAAAAAAACGCTGCAAAGGGCTCACAGTTGAATTTTAAAAGAACGACAGTTTTATGGAGGATTCACAATCTTAGCTTGGGGTTGATACTGCTTTTATGAAGTTTTCTTCTGTCTATAAACGAGTGAAGTTTGAGGCAATTTTCGATGATATGTTCTTCAATAAATACTATGTAGCACTGAAAAATACCTTTTCAACTATGTATGTATGTATCATTATTTGAAATCGGCCTGCACATATATGAAAAAGTAATCACAGAGTAGACTTCTGAAGCACAGTAGTTCAAACCTTCATAACTCACTGGAGCCTTCATTTTTCAACCAACCTGATACATTGTTTTGAAAATAAAGCTTATATAATTAGCAAGAGACCAGTTGATTCATATTAAATTTTTTAGTGTGAAGTCCAGAAAAAAAACATTTTTGAAGAAAATCGATTCTCATGTTCCAGTTAAAAAAAATTTACATAATAAAAACTAATGGAAAAGAGCTGTAGGGTTCCCCAAAAAGAAAAAAAAATGTCACAAGAAAAATTTCAAATGTTAAAATAAATTTTTTTTTTAGTTTTTGGAAAAACTTTGGGTATGCAGTTTTATAGATCATTAAATTGTGAACAGTAAATGATCCACTGTGCAGCGGCAACTAATTAAAACCTTTTTTTCGCGATTTCGCTTATAGTACATAGGTGATCAATAGGGAAGGGATTTTATGGATATTGTCTTTTATCCGCTAAAGAGATAGGGTATATTCAATTAAGAATGTCCATGATTTAGCTTTCCCTGATTCCATATATACACATTTCATGTTGCCCTTTTTAAGATATTTGTCTTTGTTTGCCTATTATACCTTTAAAAAAGTGATTATAGCGAGGAAAACGCCCTTATTCCTGATAATATAAAAATTTCAAACGTTCCATATTTAAATTGGGCGCCAATTGTATCAACTCACGTCGAGCGCACGTTTAGTACATTCAAAGTTATGTTAAAGCCTGGTCTGTTACAAAAAAATCAAGTTATAGAAAATCTATGGATAAATAACGGAGTAATAAGTGGTCATATGAAAAAGCGCAAAGATTTTTTGTATGAAAAATGATCGAGGAAAGAATGCTACTCATACGCCATGTACACCTGAAAATATGTCAAAAACTTATCCATAGAATAAAAAATTAACTAGATTTTCGGAATCAGCGAGCAATTCTATAAAGGAATTGGATAGTGGCGTCCGTTGAAACTTTTTCTTGTAAACCGGTGTTATTTTTCAGTTTTTGTCTTTTTTGAGTGATCAACCAGTTTTTACAGCCATAATACTAGCGATCTGCCACTTGCCTGGCCAACCATTCATCAGCGTATGACGTTCCATTTTGCAGTTGTGCTGATTTGTGGAGAGCACGAAACAGTTCCGCGGACTATTCTAAATGTGTTGCCTAAAAAACATTTCCACGATTTAATTTCGAAGATATACTTTTCGATTTGGAGCACACCCCTTTTAAATTTTATAAATATTTACATATATGAAGTGATTTGCCAAAAACGATTTATAAAGCAAATATTTGCTTGCTGATTCATTTAAGTATGTTTACATGTATAGTTATGCTGGTTTATTTGTTTTCGTAGAAAAACATTAAAACATTCGAGCTGGATGATAAAAGCCGCGTTTTTTTTTATCAATCGACTAGCCTCTGTAAAGCCAATAAATACTTAAATGTTTGTGTGTGAACGTTGGTAAGTTAATAGAAATATTAAATTACAAGACACACCTGCTTTACTGGCCGACTGAAAGGAAATCAGATTTGTTAGGAAGGACAAGCTGAGCGGCGATTCCTTTTAGTTAGCGTTGGACACTCTGTCTAGCAAGCCATGTCAGTGGATGGCATTGATTCAATAGCTTGTAAATGATTATAGAAGCTACAGAGACCAGGTAAGTACATATGTACATACACTTTGCTTTTACACCAACCTACAGGCATAATGCAATGACTGTTTTTTACTTACTACAGGAAATGCCTTCCATACGCTTGTGTGTCTATTTTTAACGGCAAAGCTGGCTATTTCAAACAGGTATTGCTGCACACAGTCTTTATTTATTTATTATTTTTTCTCCGCAATTACATCCGCATTCTTTCAATAACGCCCACACGGCTGTTGATTAAACTGAAAGTAGGAATTTTAACGCATATTTCGATTTTATGGTACTCCTGCGTCGCCATATCACAGATGCGCATACATACATACATATGTATCTTCGCAAGAATTCATGGCTTGCAACGACTCCAAGAATGTAAAGCAACGCAAGTAAGGAGGCAAAGAGGTTGAAAGCGCAAGCTCACTTTTTAATGGATGCCAAATATTTGCGGGCCGATTGACATTAAAATTTTTGTGCAAACTGTTTGCGCGTTTTTTCCTTTTTTATGCGGTCAACGTGCTTACCGAAGCGCAGGGTTCATTTGAAGGTTATTCAATGAAAAAAGTGAGTGCGTGTTTGCTGCTTGCTGCGGCTAATGTTGCAGCAAGTTTGTATGTATTTGGTTGTACTCAAAAGTGTCAGCTGTTCTGGTATCTATTCGTTGATGGAAGGGTGCGATAACTTATAAGTTCATGAGAACCCTTCGTAATGAAGGTCCAGTCAATCATATTTTAATGAAAATTAAACATTTTTTTTAATTGTTACAAAATTAAAAGGTTTGAGTTTTATGGATTTTGTTGTAGTATGAATTATATTTTTATTAAAAATTAATCAAATTTAAATAAAACAGAGTATTTGCAAAATATGGAAGAAATATTTACTTAGAAAGTAAGAAAGTTTCTGTATAGAGATTTTTTACAAAGTTAATGAAATGTTTCATAAAAGAAATGGTTAGTATTTTATAAAAATATAGTTCTTCATACTTTTAATATTAACTATTTAGATATGTATAACTTTTAGACTTAGTCGAAAATTAAAAAAAAATAAATTATTTGCAGCGAAATTTCAAATTTTTTCACAGATTTAAAATAAAATTTGGTATGCAGTCTTATAGCCCATTCAATTTTAATGCTTTGAGGTTGCTACAAAATCTCATTGGTTTTTGATATTTTTTTTTTGCTGATGGTGTCACGCTATTTCTTCCATGAAAAGTATCTCTGAAAAATTTTGTATATGAAATAAAATGCACAACACCGTCAAAAAAAAAACAGATTATCAAAAATTATTATACCAAAATTGAAGGAGCTATAAAACTGCGTACCCAATTTTACCAAAATTTTCTACAATTTAGAAATTTTGCCAAGAATGTGGTAAATTTTTCTACATTTCACACAAAATTTGAAACGAACTATATTTTCATGAGAAATTAAGTAAAAATGTTTTCTGAAAAATATGAAATTTGTAAAAAAAAATCTCTATACGGAAACTTTTTCTAGTGAGTGTATCTATATATGTTTATGTACTATTTTCAAGCTTTACTCGAATTTCTCGTGATCTTGTCACTTTTAATTATAAATTGATAGCTCTACAGCCAATTCACAGTTCAACACGTGCGATTTCTATCAGCTGATTGTCAAATTTTACGCTTGCCAACCAACATATCAAAAATCTCACAATGTAGATGTGCTAAAAAGAGCAGTTCTTTATAAGTATTATGCTTGTAAAAATGTATACATGGTATCTAATATTTTTTGCAGTTGAAGGCCTCTATGAAAGCTGATTTCTCTATAAAAATGCTATAATTTTGTTGCGGGAATACCTACAAAATATTAACCAATATGTAAAAATTAATGTTCGGCCGATAAAAACGTGTAAAATGAAAAATGAGTTTAAGGTGAACCCGATTTACTGGCAAGTTTATATTGGTATTTAAGCTATTTATGGTGGCTAAATGTGATAAGAATTATAAAAGAAAAATTATCAGATATAACTTTAAGCGACCTTTGTTAGCGAACAGTAAATTTTAGGCAGCCTAATAACTAGAAGTTCGATATAGTATATAATATATATGTACATACAAATGTATGTATTTACAATGTGAAAGCAACTCTCACATTTGCGACAGTTGGTTTTAAAAGTCATTCCATGTTACTATACAGTATTGCTTAATATTTTCCAAAATAAAATAAGTGTAGTCCCAAACACCCGTGTAAACAAAATGCCATTCTAGAACACAATAGAGGTATTCACCAATTTGAGCAAGCGGCCCGTCACTCTGTTAAAAGAGCAGATTCACTCAAGCTAATCTACTCTTTTGCCAGAATGCCAGGCCACTTGCTCAATTTGGTGAGTACCCCTAATGTAATTTTATGTCAAAATGTCAAAATATGCTAAAATGACAAATTATGTATATCCACTTCGAGTTTTTCTAAATTAAATTATGAAAAAAAAATTAAATTTGAAAATATACAGCAAAATATCAAAGTGTGACAAAATGTAATTTTTTGTCAAAATACGTCAAAGTGCGTCAAACGACAAATGCTGTCAAAATATCTGCTAATATCTATCAAATTCGAAACAAATTTTAACTAAATTATGACAAAATGTTAAATTAAAAAAAATACACCAAAATATTAAAATATGCCGAACAATTCGAAACATTTTTAAACTATATTATCAAAAAATGCTAAATTAACAAATCATGTTGTCATTTTGTGTAAAATTTTCAAACAGCATATTAATGCTATATACTATGAAGTCAATATTCACCACAAAAATGTTCGCAAATACAAATGTTTTGTTGCAAAATATGTCAGAAAATCAGAATGTGACAACTTCTTAAATCAAGCCAAAATATGTCGAATTATGTTCCCTTCTAGATCAGGGCGCTGATAATACGCAAACTGAATCGCTTAGTAGAAACCGTCATTTTTAGAAAACTTCACCGCTTCACCAAGACGTAAGCATGAGATCTGAAAGACATTTTAACTTAGTATATTGATGTCCATTTTGCCACTGGCAGTGAAATCTTTGATAAAACTGCTAAAGCCCACTTTTTATACATGATACCCAATACCTCAAAAATTTAATGCCTGCAATTTTTTTTACGTAACTGAATGGTGATGTGTAAAAAAATTTGAGCATTTTTGCGTAGCTCGTTGCTTTCATGACTTACTATTCATAACGTGTGTTTTTGCGGATATCAAAAGATCATAAAAAAAAACAAGGTAAATATTACTGAATACCAAATAAGGACTTTAACGAGCTCGCTCTGAATAACCCTATTGAAAAAAATAAATAGCGAAATTTTATGGTATATCTACGGTGACCATCCGTCCTGTATTATACGGGACAGTCCTCTTTTTTGACCAATTGTCCTGGTAATTAATTAATTTTATACGGGACGCTAAATGTTCTGTATTTCTTTTAATGTCCTGTATTTGTCCCGTATTCGATGTTCGTTAATTCGACGCCTTAACAGCTCATTAAAATGGCATGCCTATGAACCTGTTTTAAATAATATTGGTATATGATCGCAACTTTCTCCATTATCAGTTATTATTTTTCAATCTGGAAGCCTTTGAATCGAAGTGAGGAATACATACAGTGACCAAAATATAAATTAGGACTATACACTTTAGCGAAGTTTGCCAATTTTTTTTGGTTATTATTTTTTTATGAAAGTAAAGCCTCTTTCCTAATAAAAACCAAATAAATCCAAATATCCGACTTTGTGCAAAAACAATGAAAATTAATTAAGCAAAGTTGCACCAAAATATCGCACTTTTTAATCAGAAAATTTAGAAAAAATTTGCTTGCAGTTTTGTATCTCATTAAAATGAGTACAATAAAGTGCGACGTGCTACTCATTTGCTTCCCTATAAAAAAATTTTCGAACATACTTCCTTTGGATGAAAAAAAATGCGTAGCACCAAACAAAAAAAAAAAGTTGCCAAAAATTAACGATTAGTCCCAGCTACTTCAAACTTGTACTTCATTATACTAAAATTTAACGATTTTTTTGTAAAAACTGTTGTGGGGTAAAAATCTCGAGAAACGTATCCTACACATGTGTGATGCTACTACAGTGGTGCTGTTTTAAGGCTAATACATCTAGGATCGTTTAAAATGGTTTTAAGATCTTTTAGCATTTGTGGAAAAAATTCGCAAAATTATTTTTGTCCCGTATTCGGCTCCCATAAATATGGTCACCGTAGGTATATCGCGAAAATTCCAAATTCACTCTAATAAAAAACCGCAATGAATGATTGTGTTATATGTAAATACAATAGATATGTATGTATGTCCTAATGTACGTACATACAAAGTACGCACGAAAGTGGAACAAATAGTAAAGTGCGAAAACGATGAGACTCACATATTAATGCTATGACAACAAATATATATATGTACATATATACAATGCAAACCATCTGCAGTGTATAAGTGGTAATGAATGGAAAATTTTGGAAGCATACTTGTATACATATTGTACATGTTTGTATTTTGATTTCGATTTGTTTACCAAACATAAACACAAAAAAAACAACCAAACATGTGATTATTTAATGAGATAATTGAATAATCGCAAAGAATGGAAAAGCACCAAAAAAGTATAAAAAATATAAACGTAAAAAAAAGAAAATTAAATTAAATAAATTGGCAAATTGAAATTAAATGTTAACCTCTTTAACCTTGGACGCAATTTTGAAGCATAGATAGAGTAAGTATTAAGTGCAATACAGTAGATGTTTGATAATGCAAGCCAAAATGTTAGAGGGCACGTAAATACATACATACATATGTATGTACATATTATACACACATGATTATTTGATCTTCTCAAAAAACGACGTCAAATGATCCAGTTTCCACTATATACTCGTAGTTATTCGCCGACTTTGAAGAACGCTCTTCGTACTAGGATATTTGAGATATTTTGAGATGTACATACATATGTCAATATTATTAACTAAGATGCGGTAAAGAATAGACTTTTATAAATATAAATATTTACATATATGTAGCTATATATTTACATTGCATATATGTACATACATATATATGTACATTAGACCATACCAGAAAAAAAGTTCGCCGTATACCCCTGAGTCATAAGGAGTTACAAGGAAATTTGGAAAAAAAATTTCTTTGGCCGAACCTAGAGTTCGCATTTTACATATTTCGTTGGCACATACACATATCGCTGGTCGCCTGCAATAACGACACAATTCAAAATTCAAAAAATTGAAACTGTTACTACTGTTAAGTGGCTCCTGTTTCTAATCATTGTCTAATCCGTTTCTACTCGAGACAAAAAAAGACTCGAAGTTAATTTCGAATCGAAATACTTCCTTAGCAAAAGATTAATGACTTTTGACGACCTTTAATTTACATGCAATAGGGTGGGGGAACTGCGATCTGGTGAGCTAGTACTAGAACGGGGTACTTGAGGTGAATGATCTTTGGTACAAACAAATTTTCTCCTCGAAACAAGAACATTGATATATATCATACTATAAGATGCGACTATAAATACTCGTACCGAAGATATGATAATTCGGCAAAAAAAAAATGTTTTCCAAATTCTATGGCAAACTTTTTTTCTGTTACAGTCTAATGTTCATATAAGTATGTACTTTCAAATATAAAACAGTATGAATGACGTAAATGATAGCTTCAATGGCAGACTGTTGGATCTGTTGCACGACAGGGGTAATTTTATATCACACATTTATTTTTAAACATATGCGCATACATACATATGTATACATATTTATGTAGATTCTCTATTTTTAATAGCATTGATGTATGTTTATGTGTACTCGTGCATATTAGGTTTCTTTAGGCTTAATTTTATCACCACTAATAGGTTTGTTCCACACGCTTTCCGGACTGTTTCGGTAATTATAGCGTAAAAATAAGTTACTCACACATAAGTGCCAGAAATGTGTCAACACGTGTCAAAAGTTCCCAGAGCGTGAGAGGAACGCAAAAAAACACAGCTCTAAACAATGAGTTTATGTGCATTTATCTTATATGGCTAATAAAATTAGCAAATAGATACCTACATTTCTGAAACTTTAGTGCTATTTTCCATTTTTTTATTTTACAAAATTTGCTTTCGGATGTAAACACACAACAGCTGTTATTTCAAATTGACTTCTTGCACATTTCTGCCCGGAAAAAAAGTACGGGCACGAAGAAGAAGAAATTTACGATCCAAAAGTGGAAGGTATTCGCTTTCTATCACCCATTTTTCTAGCGTGAGGAACGCTTTCTGGGCTATTTTGGATCCCGCGGGCTCGTGTCGAACAAACCTAATGATTTGTTTTACAAGCATGAAAATAAATGTTCTAAATTGACTTGCTTGACCTGCGTAACGAGCCATTGCTTTTGATGTCAGACATATACATATATATTATTTTTAAGTTTGTATGTATGTATGCACATTAGACTGCATCACAAAAAAAAGTTGCAGTTTTTCCGCCGGCATTACAAAATCGATTATATTTTAAGACGTCCACCAAAATATTTCGGATAAATATTAAGATTTAAGCGAGCTGGACCGATTTGAAAATACCTCCAAAAATGGAGTTTTTTATGAATAAAAATAGTTTCTTAAAGAACTTTTTTAAAAGAGTCCCCTCAGATGACAAAACAGATTAGGCTTAAAAAATCTGCATCAAATAGCATCAAAAATCTCATTATTACGACTCCGTTCAAAATTTTTTTTATTTTTTTTTAATATTTCTATGTAAATTTTGTAAGCTTAAACCGTTTTGTCAGTTGAGGGCATTTTTTCAAAAAACATCTTTAAGAAAGTTTTTTATTCATAAACCACTCTTTTTTGGAGGTATTTTCAAATCGGTCTAGCTCGCTTAAATCTTAATATTTTTCCGAAATATTTTGGTGGAGGTCTTGAAATATAATAGAATTTATAATTTCAATGGAAAAACAGTACCGATTTTTTTTCGTATGGGGAGTGATGCAGTCTAATGTACATATGTTCGTCCCTTCCAACAAATTGAGTTATTAGACGCAGTACAATTATTAAGAACATAAAATTAATTAATTTGTTTGCAAACAAAGTGACAACTGAAATCAAAGGTCAGCAATTAAGAGGGGTTTTACATATGCTAAAATTTGTCAATGTAAGCAATTTAGTCAATAAAATTGGTCTTAATTAGATCATCACAATTTTCTGACAAAAACATGGAAATTTTTAATAAACGAATTCAGTGAGATGTTTGTCGGAATAATTTCATAAGTGATTAATTTACTAATGCTGGATTTGCACTAGCCATTAAATGATAAAAATGTTTATTATAAAGTTGGGCATCAAAAATGATCGCTAGAGGAGCCGAGTAGACTCAAGAGTAACGACCAGAAGCAGAAACTGATCGGGATAAAGGAAAGCCCGTTATTCCTGAGAGACACTCCGCGAGATAATTTCTTGCCTTGACAGGACCATAACAATTTCTATGATAATGAATGCGGACCAGAGCACATCTTTTCTGCCACTGCCCGAGTCTAATTAGGCATGGACCACGAAATACATTGCACTGAAGAGTTGCACGTATGTAGATGATCTGAAGCCAGAGGAGCCTATAAGTGTAGAAAAAAAAACTATTTTTTTAGTATATGAGAAAGAAGGATCTATAAATAATAAAAAAGGTCTTTTGTTCAAAAGTTCATTGCACCTATGTGATACCTGATATTATATTTCTTCCATTTGTAATTATAGAGTATCTAACTAACATCTTATAAAATTCAAATTCATATTTCTGTTAATTTCTTCTTCTTCATGATTGTCTATAATATTCGCTAATAAAAAAGTAAACTCAATATCATTTATTTTTGTATCCTTATTTTTCTATTTTATCGGAAGTTCTTAACGGATATAGTCACCGTAAAGACATCTGTGTCATAAAATAGCTCAGATATGTTGAGACACTTTTGTAAATGTCGAAAGCTGAGTGGAAGATCGACCTATCCCTATCGCCCTATCTCAGAAAATGGTTCAAGAACGGCCTACTTCAGAATTTGCTTGAAGTACGCCCTATCTGAGCTGCCAATATATTGAATTTACATTCTCCAACCATATTCTGAGCTAGAGTTTTCTTGAAAATTTGCTGAGATAGGCGTTTTCGAACTAGCTGCCGAGATACAGGTCGATCATCCACTCAGCCGTCGATATATAGCGTAATTTATATTTGATAGATAGTAGAACAGAATTTTTATTACAAAATTTACCGTAAAAATCAACTCTTTATATCTTTTTCTGAAATATCTTAAAAAGGCACCGACACCTGTGTTTATATGCACCGACACCTCTTTAGACAGCTTGTGCCATTCGAGATGCAATCTACCTTCAAATCATGTGACTTATAATTAAGTCCAATCCATTGTTGCACTGTTCATGGCGCGGTGCGCAAAAATCAAAAGTAGTTTGAACAATTGCAGATCGGAAGCGAGATATGGTCGCAAATACACATGTACATACATACGTACACATATCTGTATGTAAATTTTTATGTCTGATAATGAAAGATACTATCCAAATGTGAGTGGGTAGTGAGCACCAAATCGAAAGAGAGAAAAGAAATAATAAAGTCGCGAATAGAATATGTAGAAGCGCGAATTATTTTCTATTTGTATGCAAACGTATCAATATACTAGCACTACATAGCGGTCGTTAGCACAGACACATAACATATTACGTCTTAAAAAATTTTCCATGAGTAGCATTGGTAAGGCTGCAAGCCAAAAAGCTAAGCTGAAGTAGGAAAAAAACAAACCAAAAAAAGGCGAAATAAAAGCAATTCAATTGTAAAAAATACCATTAGGGTATTCACAAGATGTCGTAAGCGCCATAATGTCTAAAAGGCGTAAATTTTTTCAATGAAAAATAACGGTTAAAATGCTTTTAGAGCATTTTTAATCACACCAAAATGTTGCTAAACCGATAGGAAATATTTAGATAGCTTTTATCATACCCTAAAAATCCCTTTAAACCGTTTCAACCGTTATTTGACATTGAATAAATTGACGACTTTAAGACACTACGACGCTTACGACATCTTGTGAATACCCTAAATGTATAAATATGCAAATAGAATACCAGGCAAATGTACGTGGTGGACTCACTAGCGACTATTAAAGTATGTATGTTAGCTGCGGGAGCCGCGCCAAGACCCAACCGTTGGTGTCCAAAGTGCAAGCTGGAGCGCGAAACGCACTTGTGTGCATATGGATTGTGTCTGCTTGTTTGTGTACATTACCGTAAATAGGTAATCTTTATGTGCAGTAGTATTTCAACAACGCTGATTGTAATGGCGCTATAAATGTGTAATTACAAATTTCGATTTCGACTAGTTATTCAGTAGTATTTGTTAGTGCTCTGTGGTCAGTGCCAAATGTGGGCTTGGCAGCACACTCAACTGCTGGCTATTTTTTTTTTATCAGATATTTTTAGTTGGTCTCGCCCACTAATAACTGTCATAAGACATCTATTTATAACGCTTTTAGTGGATATAAACAAAATTACACTGTGTAGCAAAATTTGGGAAAGTGGCGCAAATTGGTGGCCATATTACTTATTTACTTAGGCTAATAAAAATTTTGGACATCAATGAAAATAATTGACGGCAATTTAGCTTTCCAAATTTAACTAGTAGGACATACTTTTTACTTAATACATTTTGATACAAGGATATTTGTTTCTTGTTTGGGACTAATTTCTTATGATGCGAGTTGCTAATGCTGAAATTTTTCAGTTTAAATAAGTAATTTTTTTAATATCTTTCATGATCTTGTTTAACTAAGATATTTGTAATTTAATAACTGACGGAATAAATATTTCAATTTAAACGGGGTAATAGCTTTTTATTTGAAGAAAAATAGGTTTTATTTATATTTTATAAAATTTTTCTTAACGACTTTTTTAAGTTCTTTCATAAAAGACAATCAGAAAATGTAAAGATTTTTATTAACAGAGTTGCCCACTGAGTTTTTTCATACACTACTTTTTTTAGTGTTTTGGTATTAAACGTGTAACTTTTTAATAGAAATAATAGATATCAGAAATACAGAAAGAGATGGCGATGAAATATTGAAATTTTCGACAGTCTTAATTTTTATGATCGGAGTTGCGAACGTTTGTAAAAAATTTAAGAAAAACTTACGCGTTTCAGTCATTATTTGCAAGGACTTTTTTTTATGAAACTTCTGAAGTGTTAGAGTTGCCATTTATATTCAGCTCGAAATCTTTATATTTGCCTACATTTTCTTTACAAATATTACTTAAGACTGGCTTTCACTATTTCATACTTTGACGACATATTTTGACAGAACTTTATCTCCTTTATCCATACCTTTATCAATGATATTATGGGCAAAAAACAGAGAGATAGCCGATTTAGCAGCGCATGTACACGACCAAAGACCTATCCTGATCCAAATCAATCGATAAACCGCTTTTTAATTCCATTTGGCAATAGGGTTTCTCTTATTTGACTACAAATGCCACTGAATTTGACATCAGCCTTTAGCTACAAGAAAACGGGTTTCATCGCCAATTCTTCCTGACATGTTTCTCCTCAAAAATTACTTAAGAACAGCGCTGTCAGCGGCACTTAACTTTTAAACGATTGAAAACAATTTCATAAACAAATGTTTAGGGTTGCCATGTGTACAAAAAAATTTTAATCGAAAAAAAGAAGTTATTTTCAAAATTTGTTAAACACCTTTTAAGTTTCAACAATCAAAGCTGCACTCAAATCGTAACAGAGTTGCCATATATATTTTTATTTTAAGTAATTCACTCGAAAATTAAATAATTTTACTCAATTTAACTGAGTTTGGTAGCATTGCCATGCAAAAAAAAAAACAAATATATAAAAAGGTGAACATGAATTTTATCTAATTATTTTAGTTTATTTTTTAATTTTACTAAAATTGTAACAATGTTGCTCCCTTTTTATTTGAATAATTTTTACGCAGAAAAATATATTTTTTTTTGTTCAGTCCCAAACAGATACTCCAGAAAATTGTTAATTTGCCGATTGTAAAAATTTTATCACGAACTAAATTCCATAAAAAGCGATTTTTTTAATTGTGTTCGAAATAATTTTTAATGAAAATTAAACTCTAATCAAATGTTTTGGAGGTAAAGATTTAAAATTATCCGAGTGAAAAATTTGGAAAAAATCGACATATTATCTTTGATCCAAGACCATGGGTACTGAGCTCTTTACCACGATTGTTTTTTATGAAAAGTTGTTATGAAAGTTGCGAAATAAAAATTTTGAGCTAAGTTAATAAGATGAAAAACTAGTATGCAAAGTATCTAAAGTTCATGTATTTTGGAAAGAGTTTTCGCCAACCTTTGTCAAATGTGGTTTTTAGACAAACCAATTTCGGTGTTGGGAAATTTCAGTGTAATTTTTCGTTGCAGAATGAAGCAGAAAACCCGGTTTGTCTCCAAACAAAAAAGTTCCTAAATATGATATTTGTTCTTTTTTTTTTTGTATTCTCGATCTTGATGATTTTATGAAATAAGGTGTGCTGAGGAGATAAAAAATTAGTCAAAACGGTAATTAGCTTTTGTATTAAGAATAGATAGTTGAAGTCACTGAAAATTATGTTTCTTCTTAGAATAGTTCATATATTTTTTTTATCTTTGCCTCAACCTAGTCTAACTTAGCGTAAATTTAATTTTGCATACCGCTTTATTCGAGCCATATCTCTCGCCGTTGACAGCTGCCTCCAGCAGGTGGGCGCTCTCCTCCTTTCCGTCCACCTTAGTGGACGCATTATCTGTAGATACTGTTGACATGTTGCTAGCGATTGGACGCTTGCACTGTTTGAACTTTGTTTTTCCTCGAGCACTTAGAATTATTTAATACGCTGCTGGTTTTTAGTTTAGCGGAATAAAGGTGACGAGTAGTAGATATGTATGTGTGCCAGAAGGTAGTATGTGTTGGCTTGTAGTCAAAACGAGTGAATTTCGGTTATGTAAATGCGTTTTTTTTTTATTGTTTATTGAATATTTATGAATTTGAGCTGCGAAATGCACTTCTTTTTCAAGTTGAGGAATGATTTAAAAAAAAAAATATTTATTGGCAGTTTTTGCTATTTAAATGATGAGTCTTCGCTCCGTGTGAAATTTCTTTTCGCACTCTGATTTTCACAAGTGTCTTGTTAGTGTTACTTTAGCTTCTCTTTTCTTTTTTCTGTTTTGTGCTTGTTTTTATTTGTTTAGTTCCACTTTGCTTGCACTTCAATTGTATGTATGCCCTTCGTATGTTATTGTCAATGCCTTTCTAAGTTGTTGTGTAATGTTGGCTAACCACACAGCCCAGCTCAGCTCAGCTCAAGTAATGCACTTCTGCTGCCGCTGATTGACGTTTTTCGTCTAACTGTTAACTGCAGCTTCATCCACCAATTGGAATTTCTAATGTCCGGCACGCCGATGCTTAATGTTTTGCTACTCGGTTATTCTATTTTCGGCTTCGAATTATTTTCGAGCGCGCTTTTTCACTGTAGATATGCTTACGTTTAACGAGCGTTGCGCCTGTTCTCACGTTATTTTGTATCCTTAACACCCACACTTTGGCAATGAATAATTTTGACGCATGCTCTGTAGTACCATGACATTGACGTTGTATCCTATAGTTGTGTTTTATTTTAAATTTTTGTTTTTGTGTTGCTTTTTTATTGCTTTTTGTCCTTGCCGTTGATAGGTAATTTGCTTATGTACATACAATACTTTAAAATACTACGTAGTAGCCCTTATATCTTTGCCGCGTTTTGAGGTTTTTCCCAAATCGAATTTCTTCTTTTAGATTTTTTAGTACTTTTTTCTACTACTTTTTTCCTACTACCTTTTTTAGTACTTTCTTTCTACAACTTATTTCGCGTTTAAAACAAATTGAAAACCTTAATCACCACGTATTCACTTAAGCGATTGCTTTAAAAATACTTAGCAGCGCCTCGAGATCCTTAACTGACTAGTTGTTGCTAAACCTGCTGCTATTGTCTTTTTTGTCTCTGCAACTTATCCGGCGTTCTTGTGTATTGCTCAAGTTATTGCTTAACGCTGTATCCTTCTGATATGTTATTTCACACAGCTTTTGATTTACTTCCTGCTCCGCTTTTGGTTTTCTCTATACACAATATTCGAACGGTTTTTATTTCTCCTTTTTCCTTTGTGATTTTCACATCAATATGAATACGTATCCAGATATGTTTATTTACTTAGCAATTGCTATTTATTTTCGAGTTTGTTGAGTATATTTTATTTTTTACACGCTTATTTTTTTTAAGTTGTATTAACTGCCCGCTTTAGGCTTTTTCTTCCAGTTAAGCGCGCGCTAAATTGAAAAATCGTATCTTTCTTCTGCACGACGTGAATGCTTACTAGTAAATGCTGCAAAATGCGCCTCTCGCATGAAATATAAAAACTTTTGTGTCTGCCTTTCATCCATGGCAGTGCGCTGCGGCGCGTTGATTGGGGTGGCGGTGGAGGGGTGCGCGCGCTAAATGGTTATACGCACACTACAGCTTTAAAGCGCTTGCACTGTTCGGCGGTATGGTGGTATAGGTGTCGACGCTTCTGGCGACTAGCTAGGTGCTTGTGTGTAGCTTCTGTTCCTGCTATCGTCGTTATGGTTTTTGGTCGTCCGCCTCATGCGAGCTCATGTTGTGCGTCAGTACATAAATCGCGTGCGCCTGATAAGTATTTCGCTCCCAAGCATGTGGGCCGCTCTTCTGTGACGTCCACGCCCTCTCCAATGACTTCGCATAAGTTGCATACACATAAATATATGTGTATGCATATACATATGTATGTATGTATGTATGTACCAGTCGCACACACCTCCTCAACATCGTCGACGACACCAGCTGCAAAAGCCTTAAGCTTTTGTTGAACATAGTTTATACGCTGTTGTTGCCAATAGTATAGTTAATCAACGAAAACAGAGGCCGGTATGGCTGCTGAACGATACTGAAGTGGTCGCAAAGAAAGGCGGCAAGGGGCAGTAGGCAGTTGTGCGCGAGATTTGATATCCGAGAGAGCAGCGCGGGCTGTGTAGGCCGCATAGCCGATAACGAGCATCACAACGGATTAAAACAATGCAGGATAAATATTTTCGTTTATTTTTTTTTTCTCACAAATTCATGTTAAAGTTTTGCTATATAGAATGAGCTTAGTCAGGCTCTCTGTAAATTTCATCAGCAAAAGCTACCCTGACGGAAACAAGTGATTTTTTTTTAAATCAACTAAATGAAAGACTACTTTAAAACAAACATAATGATTAAATGTTTCGAATTTTTATATTATTTTTGCTCAAAAAACCAATTTGTGTCTTGGAAGTATGAAAAAGCATCTGTGAAGTGCAGAACGAAAGCGTATTCCAACGAAACATACTGACTTTGAAGTTGTTTAAGCCAAATTCGTTTTAAAATAGTTGAGAATACATACAGGAAAAGGCAATTGACTGCTTCCTAGGACATCGCCATGTTAGTGAGAATTTCAATTAGTTATCATTGAAAATAAAGTACTTTATAAATTACTTTCAAACTAATTCAATTTCCTGCTGGGTAGTATCTAGGTAAAGTCCATACGCTCGCGTCGCTGCTTTCAGCTCGAATCGATAGTACGTGCCCCTCTTTCTGCTAGCTGCTGTCGTTTTTATTTTTTGTTGTTGTTTTACGTTTTAGTTGTTGTTGAGGTATTTTCTTGCTACTGCTTTCAATGTTGCATGTGAAATGGAAAGCTCAGATGCATACATACTACGTCATAGTGAGGGTATGTTTTGTGAAATAATCAAATACCTCCCACCAACTCGATGCTATGTATCTACTTATAGGCCTATGACGAATTCAAAATGATTGCCGAACATTAAGTCTATTAAGCTTTCTTTAACTGGCAGCATATCTGGTAATTGAGCTTCGTATTATTTAATCGAGAAATCACTCGAAGTTGTTTCGGTACAAATGATTCAAAGAGTCACTTAGAGCAGCGCCTTGTCGAAGGAGGAGGAAACTTCTATTAAGGAACAGTTATCCAGCAGATTTATGTCTCAATTATATACATACATATACATATACATATATAAAAACTTGATTTTTAGAGGTATTTTCAAAAAGGTCCAGCTCACGAAAATCTTAATATTTTTGAGAAATTTTTCGGTGGAAGTTATTTTAATTCCGTTGATAAAATGTTCAAACATTTTTATGCAGGCCGTTTAAAAAAATATTTTTTAAAGTTTTTTTTATTTAAATCTCGAATTTTGGTGTAGATAATATTTCTCCGAATTATTTTGGCAAAAGTTTTTAAATATAATAAATTTTGCAGTTCCAGCAGAAAACCCGCGACTTTTTTTTTTGGTGAGGAAGCCTAATGTATGGACATAAAAATGTATTTGCGTGCAGATATACATACAGTCATCAATGGTATTTCATTGAAATCGATTTAATAGTACATCATACAGTATATCTGGATATGCTTGAATATCTCGTTAATGATGCACAGACAATTGTTTATAATTAGTATAGACTTGTAAATAAATATTAATTCCACCGAATTTTCAGTTGTTATTTTTGTAAGATACTCATTTGCTTATAGTTATCTCATCACTATAAGAGTTCTTACTACACCCACTAGAAAAAGTGTTCGCACAGAGGCGGATTCTTTTTAATACTATTAGGTGCATTCTTTTGCAACCGAGCTACAAAAGAACACTCGCTTCAATGACGAAATACATGCAAATCAGCAACAAAAACTCGACTATTTATCAGAGAACAGCAAGGTCGGTTAAAAAATACGCGACCGAAAGGGTAGCGTTGGTGAGTGAAAAAACTGCTCTATCGTAAATAGCCAATGGGAAAGTGGAGAGAGAAATTTTTGTTTTCGTATATATGTACTTGATTTGTATTTTAAATAAGTATATATATTAGGCAAATACCCCGCATAATTACCTATTTTTATTGGTTTGTGTGTCTAACTCCAGTTAAACTAATCACATGTTTCTTGCCAGATAACAACAGGGTTGCTTAAGTAGCTAAACGCAAACTGTACTGGTGTTGAGCGTTCTTTTGTCGCTCGGTTACAAAAAAATGCAACTATTCATGTTTTTCATAAAAAAATTCGTTAATTCTTTCATTCCTTAATATAAACCATTGAAATACAAGTTTCAAACTTTGTCGAAAATTTATAAAAAGATTCTAAATTTTCTAAAAAATTTTAAACTTTATTGTCAAAATTTTTTTCGCTGACATACAAAGTATATTCGGAAATTTTTTTAAATATTATTTTTTTTTATAAAAATATTTGTTTGTTGAAAAACGTTGTAATTAAAATTTGTTTATTATAAAACAAAAGTTTTGGTTTTTTATTAAATTTTTGTCTCTAATAATATTTCTTTCGGTAAAGAATATAAGCACATATGTATATTTAATTAAATTGTAAACATTATTTTTACATGTTCGAATATTTTTGTCAACCATTGTTTGTATACATATGCATTTCCTTGCAATCTAGCAACAGTTGAGAATGTTGTTTGAAATCGTCAATGTCATAAGGAAAAAAATTGTTTTGAACCAAAGGCCCAAAACAAAAATGTTGTGGATATTTGGCCACAAAATAAACAGATAAGAAAAATAAGTTAAATATTTATATTTTACAAACAACCACATGGTATGTACTTTCGATTCACTTTAGGAAAAAGCAAACCGAAAAGAGCGATAAAATTGCAAACAGACAAAAGCGATAAAATTGTCAAAGATTAAGTCTAAAAAAATTGGAATTTATGCTTTGGCTATTCGAAGAGTTTCCATGATACGTATTACTCATAACTACATCATATGCATGTAAGTGTATGTGTGCATAAATATCCTCAATAAATATGACACATTAAAATAATGTAAGAAAATACGCGAAAGATTTCCTTCCGACCTTAGGCGTATACAACAGTTACTCGCTTTCAAAAGTAAAAAAAGTACTCAGTTAGATGTCAAGGTGTCTTGAATGTCAAATAATTTACATACATACATAAATGTATTTCTTTGTATATGCAAAGGGTGCACTCAATTGCATATTGCGTCGCAAAAATTGCATAATCGCATTACAAAACTTAGGTAGCAGTTATGTGAATTAGGGTGGCTCTTTTATTTGTATGCAAACATTACATTAAATCTAAAATAGACTAAGAACAGAAGTTTAAAGTGGAAGCATTTGTACACAGAGCGCGAAATGTGGTAATGAAGGCTTAAACAGAGGCCAAGGGTGTGTTTAGTACTATACATAAACACTAAGAAGAGGGCGATGAGAAGGCAGCATTTTTGGTAGAAACGAAATCGCCATTTGTTTTTTTTTTCCTCGTAAAAAATAAAGTAAAAGCTCAGTCACTAGCAAGGGTAAGGTTATGTTTGGTGGCAGCACTGTTAAGTGTTTACTTATGTACACATTTCTCGTATTATTCATTGAGTAACTGCTAGTTAATGTTACCTACTTTCTGCCATTTTTTTTTTTTTTGTATCTCCACCAGGGGCGGATCCAGCGGGGGGTTTTGGGGGTTAAACTACGTGTCAGTCAGTAGCGGACCCACGGGGGATGTTTTAATATGGCGCATATGTATGTATAACATGGCGTCTATGTATTAAAATACCCCCCGTCGGTCGGCCACTGACTGACACGTAGTTTAACCCCCAAAACCCCCCCGCTGAATCCGCCACTGATCTCCACCCTTGGGGCGGAAAAAATTTACAAATAATTGCAATATTAAAATTCTCTCCTTTCTTAATTTTTTCAACTTAATTTTCAAGTAAAAACGGGTAATTTGTAATTTTCACCAACTCTTTCTTGAGTGTGTGAACGGGGTGTGAGACATACATATTTTTTTATTATCACTCACCATCTGGCGTGCCTCTTATTTCTGATTACATAAATAGTCCTAAGTTATTTTATGTTTATAAAAAAAAAAACATTAAAACATTCCTATTTCAAATAAAAGTTTTATTTTTTTTATCGCATGGTACTTGCTTTAAATTAAGGAAAAGGTTTGAAAGGTTAAGAAAAAGCAATTGCTTGCCTTTTACTCATTCGGGCCATTGCATGCTTTCTATTATGGAAGTAAAAAAAGCTGTATTCGCGTAGAAACGATTCACCCTAATGTAGAAATTCAAGCGCAGAAATAGCTGTCATCTATTATTAAATCACTAAACCTCAAATTCTATATCGGATAACATGAAATAAATATGAACAAGTAAGTCTCGAATGATAAATAAAAAGAAAATAAAAATAAATGAAAAGAAAATAAAACTAAAAAATTTTAAAATGAGAGATGAAAGGTCTTTTAAAAGTTTCGAATATATCTAGAAATAAATGATTAAGCATTTGTTGGTAAAAAAGTGATATTTTGCTTATTCCAAAAATCATTGATAAGCTATCTATAAATAGTTGTCTTGTGATTTATAAATGCATATGACTAGCTTATCATACTGGCAAAAAGCAATATGCATATTGTACTTACATATATATATAAAAAAAAATAAATATGTATTTGTATTTCTTTTTTGTTGTTAACAATCGTGTAGTACTGAATTAGCACACGACAATGTAACTGTGTATATTAAGAATTACTGATATTTTTTATTTAACACATTTTTTGGAAAGCTAGTGCGAAATACTTTACAATATAAGGTGCGAGTTTAACACTCACGAGACTTTAGTCCAAAGCATGACAGCTGCGAGTATGTAAATTTGAAATTAACAAAAATTAATTAAGGAAAATTTTCAATGAATATTTTTTTTAATTCGTACTTGTTCCTTTTGTCATTAATTTTAAAATTCGTATTTATATTCTTATTTCTATTACTTTTTCGTATTCATATCCATACCCATATTCGAATTCGTATTCGTATTCATATTAATATTATTAATAATATCCATATATGTTTTCATATTAATATTCGTAGTTATATTCATATACAGAGTACTGGAACAAATTTTGCCTAAAGGGATTTTCTACTCAAGCATTTTTTTTTTTTAATTTTATAGCCTGACTTTTTTTGAACTTTACCAATTTTTGTATAAAGTTTGAAATTTGGACTTACACGTTTGGTTTTTGTTAGATAAGGAGCTATACCTTTATAAAAAGATAATAAATATTAAACAAACAAACAAAAGAAAAACAATAACAACTTCTTAAAATTTCGAGTATCTATTTATTATTCCGCCACTGTATATAGCCTAAAAAAATTTAAAAAGCTTTTAAATGAATGAAAATAGTCGGTTAGCCTTTTTTTTGGAAAAATTAGAAATGAAAAAGGTTTTGCGGTGGGTTTAACACTAAACACACCGGATAATTTAACCCTTGAAATAAAGGTTAATGTTTTGAATGCTTCTCAACTTATCAAATGGAATATTTCGTAGATATATTCCTAATTGATTGATTAAGATTTCGCAGAAAGTGGGATATTGAAAAAAAGTTATAAAGATATCAGTTAAAACTCGCTTGGTAACTCTAGAGTTAATAAAATGCAAATAAGCGATCACCTTAATGGAAATTGTTATCTCTCTGAGGCACATACATACCAAGTAGGCACAAGCTTTTAGGTATGAATGTGTGTAAGTGTAAGAACGAAGGACAAAATAATTTATTTTCTTTCAATACTTTTGCGCCTTAAGGTATGCCTCATTTTCTTGTCGATAACAACTCCATATTTCAAATGAGGGCAACCAAATTGGCTAATAAAGAAAGTGAATGAATGTTTTTTGGCACAAATTTGCAATTTCGCGCGGCAATAAAAACGGCAAATAAAAGAGTTCATAAAGATAAGCCTTAGTCGTTGTGGCAATTACCGAAAATGCTGAAAATTACCCGTTTGTGTGTATTCAAGTTTTGTCAAGTTAATTTTCATGTCTATATCAGTGTTGCCAACTCGTGGCATTTCGCCCATAATTTGGGATTTTCGCACCATAAAAGAGCGCGTGGGACTTTGCGTCTCATTATGGGATTTCTAGCTAAAACAATTTTGTGGTTTAATTGTTTCCTTTTTTTATTTGCTGTTCAGTCATTGTTACATCTCTTTATTCAAACATATATAGGGAATTCCAACGTGACGGGTGGGACTCGTCTCGTCAAAGTTGAGTGAGTTGATGTATTCGCTTCCCAAGTTTAGACAAACTACTTATGTATATCTAAATATTTCGTGCATCGGGACTTTCTCGAATGTAGTAAATAGAATGTTAAGGTCGATTTTATGCTTTGATGGCATTATTATATTTAAAAAGAAAAGTTTTAGCTAGTGACGGGTGGGACGAGTCACAACTGAGGGCACATAGTTCGTGATTAAAATGAACACTACTGATTTGATTTGCATATTTATTAAAAGGACCTTATTTAAACAATGGGAAGCTAAAGTATTTGTAAATTACGTTTAAGAAACATATATCGAGGGCTTATATTCAATACCCTCTATCTAAAATTTTTACAAAACCTACTTTGTGATGTTAGAACCCATCTGGGACTTACCTGTCATCACTGATTTTAATTCTGACTTAGCAATGCAATAGTAAATTCTTCTGTCTAGCGTTATACAGGGTCAGCATTTATATCACCGATGACAATTAAGTATTGGGTGGATTTTTATATCAGAATCTCATTTTTGTGAACAAACGTAGATGGCGGGTATTGAATATAAGCCCTTGAGATACATATATTTTGCTGTGATGGGTTGGATATCCAATAAGCATTTCTATTAACGCTGACATTTTTTCCATATGCGTAGTTTTGTAATAACTAACCACTGTTTTAAAGTCCATGAATTTTTCTGCTTTATGGATAATTATTTTTTTGGATTGTCACCTTCAATACACAGAAAGGCCTTGTTAACTTGATCATGGTGAAATTATACCAGGTGTAATAATTAGAGCGAGAAGAAGGATTTGACACTATCTTATTTGAAAATTTGTCTTTAAAAATGTATATAAGATAGCCGAATGTTAGGAAAATAAAGCGATAAACCTGTTTTATTACATCACCTGTTTATAATTTCACCATGAACTTGATAAAAACAAAAATACTGTATCAGAGATAGTCGCATCAAGGCTATGTTTATAGCCGTAGAGACAACCATGAGGCCATGTGGAACGCTAGAAAAGTGAAAACCGCAAAACTCGAGCTAGCTGCTATAAATACTCTTTATATTTATTGTTATTAAAAATTTGAATATTTAACATTCACAAATGCGATTTTCGAATTTTAAAACGGAATAAACAGGGCATTTTTCAGTGGAGAATGGGACTTTCGGAAATGTGGAGTTGGCAACACTGGTCCATATCATAGCTCAAGCGGTCGTTTGTGGTAATTTTGTAGTTTTTATTTTTTTTTAGGCGATATAAAAACTTACCGATTAAAAAAATAGTTGAGGTATTTAAAATACTTGAAAGTTTACAAAAAATCCTTTGACGGTGGTTTAATTGCTGTAAAGAAGGAAGAAAAAAATTTATGAGTACATTTGTTTCAAGAATACTATAAAAATAAAAGATCTGAGACTTTTCTTAATAAATTAATTACCTAAATAATTGGAAAATTGATTCTTCCAAATAAATTCTGGAGGATATTCGGCCCCTTTTTTCTATGTAAATGCCGCTACATAATTAAGACTTTCAATGAAAATATGACCACGATAGTTAAACCTCAATCTACAGCAGTGACGGTCAAAGAGAGCTTTCTTCAACTATGTGAAAGCCCTACATGAGTGCTTCGTTTTTATTCTCAGTTTCCTAAGCAGTTACAAGTCTGAATTATGAAGGCAATGCAAAGCTTTTCCAGGCCTTTCATTCGATTTTTATGCTATTCCATTTTTTACTATGAAACGTGCCTCTAAGCCTTCACTATGGTCGTCGCTGATTTAGAGTCTCAATCAGTCTACAGATCTTTAAAATTTCTAAGCTGTAGTCAATTTAATTTAGGTGCAAAAAATGCTTAGTTAAAAGGCAAAACTTGGTACAAACCTCGAATAAATCAAAGTACAGTACTACGAGTATGCAATACAATAGGTCCAAGACCGAGAAGTAGATTACATTATACATATGTCACTGCGAAGTATCGTACCTAGAATTACTTGACCTAAATAACGTTCAGCCAAGCGGCCTCGCAAAGGTTCATTATAGAGATGTTTAAATGTGCCAATTCAGTATCGAGGTAAATTAATATTTTATTGTACTATTTATGTACAACATACATTCATACATACGTATTGTTTTTCATTTTTAATTGGTAAAACTAGGCACGTGCCGTATTTACTTATGGAAGTAGAAATTCTATAAATAAAGATGTAAACAATAAAATATAACAAAAACAATAACTATGTAGCTACATATATTAAAAACAATTTAAATTCAACAATAACAACATTTTTTTACATTTTTAAATAGACTGCATTCTTGTTTATTTTTTCGTTGTCGTAGGCAAAGCTGGTTTACCAAATATAACAGCTAAGGGAAAAAACCGGCAACCAGTTTGGTGGAGGTGTGCATAGATAGCAGCTTTTAACTAGATGATTTTGTTTTTGAAGATACATACTTAATTATATAGATGTGTAATACAAACAGCTATGCATATATTTGCATAAAAACTGCAGAGGCCTGGCGATGGCGAGACTTTTTTCGCACACGAAAGAATTGGGCTAAGACGCAATTTATTTTTCAATGTTTGGATTTTTTTAGGCAAATATATGCAGTATATATTCAAGTAAATATGTATGTACATTAGACCGTACCAGAAAAAAAGGTCGCCGTACATTTCGAAACTAAAGTATTTTAACAAGGCAGTTTGGAAAAAAAAAATTATTTGTTAGCCGAACGTACGGGTCACCTTTTTACATTTTTCGTCATATATTCGGCATTTGCATTCGGATCTTAAAGTATGATACGTCAATGTTTTTGTTTCGAATAGCCACTTTTTTGCATTGACCCAAAATACGCCGTACTAGTATTTACCCACTAGATCTCAGTTTCCACCACCCTAATGTCAGTAAATTAAAGCTCAGCAAAAATCAGTACGTATTTTTATTATTCAAGTAGAACTATTTAAAAAATAATAATAAAATAAATTATAGCCGAATAGAGGTGTCACCAAAAATTTAATAAAATTTACCCAAGCTTCGGCAAAAAAAAAAATAAAATTTCGAAATAGCCTTTCAAAATATTTTAGACTTAGTGTTGTAAGACGAACTTTTTTTGTTTGCTGTGAGTTGGCATGGTCTAATGTACCTACATATGTATGTAAACATATTCGCACAAAAACGTCATCAGCTTCTGCAAATATTTGCAAATAAATTATTTTTTCTATTTTGCAGTGCTATGTTTGTATGTACATATGTGTGCAGCGGCATAAAATGGTTAAGCGAATGATAGTGGAAAATTACGCCTTTTCGTCAGAAACGTGATTTTTAAGCAGCTGAATGGCTTTGCTTTAATCAATAACAGGTTATTTGCAAAACAAATTTGAGTAATAAAAAATAAATAAAAAAAAATAAAATTATAGATATTCATGGCGAGCTAGGTAACGTGATGTACATACATACGTACATGTTTTGAGGTGAGAAAACACGAGTGCAAAGAATAACATGTGAGGTAGGTATACAATAAAACTAGTGTGCCACCAAATGAAAAAAATTACATTGATAAGATGACGATGATTTGCGAAACAAAAATTACAATTTTAAAATTTTTATTGGCACACTGAAATTCCTTTTGAAATTGTTATATACATGAAGAACTTAAATCATGTATGTACATATATATTCGTGAAGAATACTGTAGAAAAAATATTCCACGCCAATATCATTGGATCACAAATTTTAGTTTTGTTTTTGTTCTTCAGACGCCACTATCCAATTCCTATGTAGAATGGCTCGGTGATTCCGAAAATGGAGTTAATTTTTTTCTAGGGATACGTTTTCGAAATATTTGCAATTTTCTGTTATTCAGCTTAAAAAAGGATAGTTCCACTTAATCACGTATGTACATGTATCTTACGAACCAATTGAACAATCGTAATACGGAATAAAAAAAATTAGTTTTTGAAAATATGCCATCTTAAAAAAAAATTTAAAAAAAATCACAATGGTAGCTCTGAGTATTGCGCAATGTTTAAGTATAGTATTATGGGGTGCACTCTACAATAATTTGAGTTATGATTTTTTTTTTTACACCGAAGTAAAATGAGTACATTACAAATTTACAAATTTTTAAATTTTTTTTAAATTTTTTTGAGTATGCAGTTTTGTAGCCCATTAAATTTTAGTATAATGAAGTGCAAGTTTTAAGCGATTGCAAAACTGGTGTTAATTTTTTTTAATATTCTTTGAAAACGGTTTTTCACATTTTCTTCCATAAGAAAAAAGCAAAAAGCCGTCAGCATAAGAAGTATTAAAAATCAACGAAATTTTAATCTTAAATTTTTATACGAGAATTGAAGTCGGTTTTGTTTTGTTTTTTTGCTTAAAAATTACTTGTTTAATATCGAAATGGTAATACCACAAGTAACACCTTTCCTTTAAAAAAAGAATTATAGAAATCGGTTAACGTGGTTCTAAGTTAGGCGCTAACATAAAAAAAATATTCCGACGAATTGATAACTTTCTCCTTTTTGTGAAGTCGGTTAAAAAGCGGGCAAAAAAATTTAATAATGACGTTGATGTTGATTTTGGTTGTTGGTTTTTCCGACAGGGTAGGAGTATGATTGATGATTGAACGATTTTCATTCATTCCTTGTCATTTTTAGTTTGGAGACAAACCGGTTTCGGTTTTGTGCCATTTTGATTGTCACTTTTCGTTCTGAACAGCTTATTTCTCCCGGCTATATTTCAAGTCGTGTTAATGAAGTTTACGACTTGCGCATTTAATAAATGTATTAACATAAGCTCAATATCAGACTAGTTGTGGGCTAGTTCAGAGCTTTTAGTCAACAAATTAATATAATAGGAATAGAAAATGTCTTAATTCTTTTTGTATGAAGAAGCAGTAAGTTGAAATATACTGTAAATCAGAAGCGGACTTGTTTTGTACCAGTATAGATTTCACTAGTAAAATAATTGGGTATTGAGATATGTACATACATACATACATATGTATGCGTGTATTAAGTAGCCATTTAAACAGTGACAAAGGTATGACCAGGTACTGGTTTGTCAAGTAAAGGGTGATTTTTTAAGAGCTTGATAACTTTTTTTTAAAAAAAAACGCATAAAATTTGCAAAATCTCATCGGTTCTTTATTTGAAACGTTAGATTGGTCCATGACATTTACTTTTTGAAGATAATTTCATTTAAATGTTGACCGCGGCTGCGTCTTAGGTGGTCCATTCGGAAAGTCCAATTTTGGGCAACTTTTTCGAGCATTTCGGCCGGAATAGCCCGAATTTCTTCGGAAATGTTGTCTTCCAAAGCTGGAATAGTTGCTGGCTTATTTCTGTAGACTTTAGACTTGACGTAGCCCCACAAAAAATAGTCTAAAGGCGTCAAATCGCATGATCTTGGTGGCCAACTTACCGGTCCATTTCTTGAGATGAATTGTTCTCCGAAGTTTTCCCTCAAAATGGCCATAGAATCGCGAGCTGTGTGGCATGTAGCGCCATCTTGTTGAAACCACATGTCAACCAAGTTCAGTTCTTCCATTTTTGGCAACAAAAAGTTTGTTAGCATCGAACGATAGCGATCGCCATTCACCGTAACGTTGCGTCCAACAGCATCTTTGAAAAAATACGGTCCAATGATTCCACCAGCGTACAAACCACACCAAACAGTGCATTTTTCGGGATGCATGGGCAGTTCTTGAACGGCTTCTGGTTGCTCTTCACTCCAAATGCGGCAATTTTGCTTATTTACGAAGCCATTCAACCAGAAATGAGCCTCATCGCTGAACAAAATTTGTCGATAAAAAAGCGGATTTTCTGCCAACTTTTCTAGGGCCCATTCACTGAAAATTCGACGTTGTGGCAGATCGTTCGGCTTCAGTTCTTGCACGAGCTGTATTTTATACGGTTTTACACCAAGATCTTTGCGTAAAATCTTCCATGTGGTCGAATAACACAAACCCAATTGCTGCGAACGGCGACGAATCGACATTTCACGGTCTTCAGCAACACTCTCAGAAACAGACGCAATATTCTCTTCTGTACGCACTGTACGCATTCGTGTGGTTGGTTCAATGTCCAATAAAGTAAACTGAGTGCGAAACTTGGTCACAATCGCATTAATTGTTTGCTCACTTGGTCGATTATGTAGACCATAAATCGGACGTAAAGCGCGAAACACATTTCGAACCGAACACTGATTTTGGTAATAAAATTCAATGATTTGCAAGCGTTGCTCGTTAGTAAGTCTATTCATGATGAAATGTCAAAGCATACTGAGCATCTTTCTCTTTGACACCATGTCTGAAATCCCACGTGATCTGTCAAATACTAATGCATGAAAATCCTAACCTCAAAAAAATCACCCGTTACAAACGAAGGTCAAAAATATCAAAAGCGATTTCGCCAGCAAAGCAATACTTGCGTGCTATGCAACCACTTATTTATCTGTATACATACATACATATTCAGAATTCTTTTGTGGGCATACAAAAAAAGAACACAAACTCAATTTTTAACTTGCTATCAAAATTGGTAGCCGTTCAAAGGGGCTCGTCTCTAACCAGATGCATACTTTATTGTGGACGTGTGTATATATGTATTTATTTATGTGTATAGTTACAAATACATGGCGCATACATAAATATATATGCATACTTAAAAATTTATGCACGAGCAACTAATATGTACGTATACAAGGGTGGTCCAAAAACAGTAAAGTCGGAATTGTAATGCCTCACCTGCTATGATTGTTCTATATCAAAAAAAGTATACCCCTATTGTTTATTTTGAAGTCAAAAAATATTTAGAGGTCGCTCAAAGCGCTCAAAGTTATCCGTGTATTTTTATATGGGAAAAATATATTTTTTTGTAGAAATGGTATAGAATTCTTGAAAGTCAATATTTTTCGATCGGAAAACCCTGGTTCTCTTCAGGATACTTTCAATAATAATACCCAATTGTTTATTTAACCATTTTTTAGTACTAACGATTTTTTATTGGTCGCCCCATTGCATTTTTGGGGGTTTTAGGCGGACCTATAAATTATAGCTGCGATGAAAAAATGGTTAAATAAAAAATTGGTTATTATTATTGAGAATCTCCTGCAGATAAAAAGAGTTTTCTGGTAGAAAAATATTGATTTTTAACTATTGTATACCATTTCTACGAAAAGTTGTTTTTTCCCCATATAAAATACATGGAAAACTTTGGGCGACCTCTAAATATTTTTTGATTTCAAAATAAAAAAAAGCGTATACTTTTTCGGTATAGAACAATCCTGAGAGCATAAAATTTCTGACTTTACTTTTTCACATTCATTTTCGGACCACCCTAATGTATACACATTTATGCTTGTTCGTATTCACTTTTTTGTTTTGATAAGTAGAACAAAGCTGATTCATGCTCAGAGGATCAGAATAGTGACACACCCAGATTCTTTGTTTACTTGTGCACATGTATGTATATATGTATAACATTTTTGGTATTGTTGCATTTTGCCCAAAAATTGGTTGTGCTACTTGATTTTTTTTCCTGCAGGGTATTTAGGCACACATGACCAACGTATGCACATATAGTAACATGATAACAGTCACATTTTATTTCATGACATTTCAATAAAAAAGCAGTTATTTTTTGCAAACAGGTGCCAACGCCCTCCGATAATATTTTGAGTGCAAACGATTTTTCCTTCATATTCAAACTCTTAAATAAAAATGAGGAAATTTTAAGAAAATCGTTTAAAATGAATTTGTTATACACATTTTATTTAAATTTTTCAAGAAGTGAAATTTCCACTCTATTCGAATTTTTTTATCCAAAACATACACTTTTTTTGTTTTTGCCAATTAAAAGCTGGCAACGCCTTTTTCAAACTTTCCCTTTACAAGCCTATGTAGTGTTGGAAAACCAGTTTTAGCTCTTTAAATTAGCTCCCAAGCATTTGCTGCACAAACGGAAGACGTTGAACGAGAATCCATGTCGTCTAGAATTATGCGAAAAAAACCCAAACAATGTGTATGCTTCCAATTTTGGAAAGTTTGGATTTTGAAAGAAAACTTGTTTGCGCTAAAACTATTAGCGAACAGTGTTGCCACTTCTTTGCAAAAAAAAACAACTACTTTTTTATTTTTCAAAAAGTTAAATTATCTCTTTGCAATGTACCTTTTAAAAGAGATAAAAAGCAAAATAATTAAATGTAGAGTATTTTCAATTTTTTTCATGAAGACTTTTTTGAATAGAGTTGCCATCACAATTATAACATTTCGGTACGAAAGTCTCGAACTTAAGAAACGAATGTACTTATAAGGTCAAAGTTGTATCGGTGGTTGCCTGCTAAAATTTCCATCGAACAATTTATTTTTGAAAAATAGAATTTTAGTAATTTTCAAGCACAAAATTAAATATGTATAAAATTTTAACTGTATAAAAACTCGAAAAACACTTCATCAGAGACCGAAAATAATCGTTTCAGTATCAAGATTTCCATTTTAAGATCATTGCTAATTCGTTATTTTTTGATAAATAATTTTTTTTATCAAAAATAATAAGTAAGAACGTGAATTTTATCGACCACTTTTAACCGTTATAATGGAGACTGCGTTTTTATGACCTACTTAAGTTTCTTATGATCCAAAAAAAAATAAATCTGAAAATAATGGTTATATCGAAAAAATAAAATCTAAAAATAATGATTAAAATAAAAAAAAAAAACATAAAATAACGGCCTAATTTTTATCGGAATAATAAAAATTCTGTTTTAATTTATAGTTTTTGTTATTAAGATTATAACCGTTACGTCCCCTACAATTCATAGAAATTTTAAGAGTCCCGTCAAAGCAAGTAGGTAAGAGTACCCCTTTGAGCTATAATACCGCGAATTTGATGGCATTCCTAAACGATACTGTAGGGTTAAGCAAAGAGGAACTAAAGGGAATAAGCACTGGTATGACAATGCTTCTTATTTTCGAGCCCTTGCTGTTAATCATCTTTATTCAATTAAAAGAAATAATCTGCCTTATCTTGAGTTTCACCTGAAAAAAATTCACCCGAATATTTGTCATTAGCCCATAGTAAAACCATCGAAACCAAAAGTGAAAAGTTAACCGGCTCGGGGAAAATGAAGCTCATGATAACGCTGACTTTTTCAGTTCGAATTTGTGCCATTTGTAAATTTTATTTTGCCGAACTTTGTACCTGATAAAAAATGCTTCGAATCATAAAAGATAGCGATTAGCCGAGCAGAAAATCAACTAATAAAGAACTAAGAAAACAAATACAGGCCTAGTAGGTGAGTATACATTTGTGAATTTATTTGTGCAAATATATATACATGTGTATGTATATGTATATGTATGTATGTATGTATGTCGTATAAAAACAGTTGATTAGGCACATAATATAATACAACGAAAAAAAGCGACAAAATTTACGACCCCACACTGTCTGTATGCCTAATAAAATGAAAAAAAATGCCATAGCGCTCTCTAGCCTTATTTGAGCAGCAATGACTCAATTAAAGAGACTCTCTTTTCTGCTCGTTTCATAGACGCTCTTCATTCATTGCCCTGCGCTAAATTGTTGTCGCTTTGACGTCATAGGCGCTGTTGCCAGCTAGCTACATACATACATATACATATATCCATATATAAATACATATACAGGTATGTAAGTAGAAATGTGTTGCCAAGCCCCAAAAATATCGCCAATCAGAAGCGAGCAAAACTTATTGCCATACATATGTAATTAATTTTTGCTGTTGTTTTTTTTTTTGCCGCCACTGTTACCTGACAAACGACATGGTGCTGTAAGTGAGTGCACACCCCCGTAACAGCCAACCTGCGCCCAAATGCCTCACTTCAGGCACTTCTACGCTTACAGTATTGATTGACAGCTTTGTTTGTTTGTGTGTGTTATGGCGGCCCACTTCTGGCGAGGTCGTTGGTGTTTGGCATGCTAATAGACCCCCCATACATAACCTACAAATTTAAAATTATTCGTCACTTTTTATTTCACTATGAATGTCGTCGGAGTGTCATCCGCAAGCTCGCTGTCATTTAAGAAACTAGAAAAACTAAATGACTCATTAGGCTGGTTGAGATGGAGGTGGAGCGAAGAGTCAGTTACAGCGTAGTTTCGGTGCATGTAAAGTTAAACTCATAAAGCGATACATTAGGGTGCGCCCAAAAATATTAGCATCCAAATTTGCTATGCATTGGTCACTCCTTTATTTCGTTCCACGACAAAATAAAGACACAGAAAAATTTAAAAATTTACTAATAATTTTTAGGGGTCACTACCAGGGTTTGACAAAATTTGCATTTTTTGTTACCGCAGAAAAAATTAAAAAAATTCGGTTTGAGCTCAGGAAGCCCTTATTAACTCTTTCCAATACATGAGTTTATCGTTGTTTTTAAGATAATTATTTTTAAACCAATGTTATTTGGAGCTTAGAAAAATATTTGAAAAATGCTGTACCTATTCCGAAAATCCTAAACAAATGACAGTCCTTGCATGATGAATCCGTTCACGATGACTATGAAATTATATGAATCATTTTCAATAATATATAAAATTTATCAGATCTCAGCTTTTTCAATTTTTAAATTTTTGTGAATGTTTTTATGTGGTGCCTAGAAAGAAATAAAAGGGTGCCTCATACAAAATTTATGTAGTTGTTGACATTTTAAGGAGCACCCTACCATGCATATGCATGTTAATGGACACCTTGCGTCATCAGAGACATAACTATTATAAGAGAAAATAATAAAAGTCAATCAATAATTATTATATTAAGATAAAAAATTTTCGAGTCATTTATTATTAGTTATTATTCAAGGACTTATATTATAAAAGTCCTTCATAACAATTATCAGAGTGATAAATATTTTTAAGTCTTCAAAAACGCTTATTTCAAATTTATATTAAAAAGTCTTTTGATAATAATTATGAGAGCGAAAAAATTGTTTAAGTCTAAAGAAACGGGGCTTGTTAAGGACCACTTCGGCATTATTTGGGGAGTAGTTTGGGCCCAGTTCAGGACTATATATATAATATAGTTCCAATCTAGTCCCCAACTGATCCCCCTAAACCTGAAATGGGCCCCAACTAGTCCCGAACTAATCGCGAAATCGTCCCGAACTAATCCCGAAATGGTCCTGAAGAAGCCCCGTACTTTAAGACTTCAACAATTTTTTAGCATTCATAATTATTATGAAAAGACTTTTATAATAGAAGTCCCAAAATAAAAGTCTTTGAGACTTAAAAATATTTATCTCGCTGATAATTATTATGAAAAGACTTTTTTAATATAAATCTCAAACTAAAAGTCTTTGAAGACTTACAAATATTTATCTCGCTGATAATTATTATGAAAAGACTTTTATTATATAAGTCATAAAATAATAGTTATCGATGACTTAAAAAATTTTTCTCACACATAATTATTATCAAAAGACTTTTATAATTCTTCCGAAAATTTGGATGATTTTTTTAAAACTCCACCATGAAATAATTATTATTCTGGGCCTCTGGTATTTATGCATCAACAGGGGCGGGGGTTTGGCGCGCCGCCGAACTATGTGCAACTGTGCAAATACGAAACCTTTTGTGTACAATGCAAGCGAAGCAAAAAACAATGAAAGCAAAATAATGACAAACAATGCCAACGACTGTACACATCACGCGATGTGCCAAATGTTTGTAAAGGCATGCATTTTAATACGTTTGTACAATGTTGGCATCAAATGCCGTTCCACTTGCAATGAATGCACAACGGGAAAACAAAATGCATATTCACAGTCATGCATACATGCATACCTACACTCTTGTTGACATGCAATTTAATCGCTTGCACGTACGTAGTACGTACATACATACATACTAAAAATTGTTTACTCTTTCTTATAGCCAGGCCTCCTTTGTGGCAGCGCAGCTAGCAGCGCTCGACTCGCTCGTTTATTTATGTATCATTTGCCAACAGTGATAAGCAGATTTCTGAACAGCGCCCAGTTCACTTTAATTAGTTATGCATTCGGTGATAATGAGTTGGCTAATTAATCGACATGGCATTCAGTCGGATTGCATTCGGTGGAAAAATCACAACACTTTTTTTTATATAATCGCAGTTGCGACTTTTATATCAGCTCTTAGGGCCGTTTTCTGAAGTAACCTCTAACTTTAAAGCTCATTTTATATTTAAAGGTTGGATTAACAATAAAACTATGTCAAAAGTTAAGCATTTCTATTATCGGGTTTTGACGTATGTACATACATACATATGTTTCTTGGTTGTAAACCAATTTAAAACCGATAATAAAATGCTTTACTTTAGACACAATCATAAATTTTAATCCAACCTTTAAATATAACGACGATTACATTCTTATGCGAAGCTGTTTTTCATGGCAGAAATATAATCGGCGGTTTGCCATTGCCTGCCGACGGGCCACCGCTATTAGAAAAAAGCTTTTTTTGTTTTTTATTTTTATTTTTTGATGCTGAACCCAGGCCCTGCGGGATGGTAACGCACACTACACCACAGCGGCCGCGGGAAAACCTGACTAAAAATTGTAGTAATTTTTCTGGAAGTTTAGGTTTTCGAGTTATAATGTATGAAGTAATGTATCAAGCGAGCGATGTCTAGGTACATACATATATACACAGTATACCAACTAAGAGGTTTATGCAAAACGCCAAGGGACCGCCAATCGTAATCTTGTACGGTTCTGTCGAAGCCATGGCAAATGAACTGGCGAGGAAGGAAACTCTACATGTCTGCGATAAATGCCGCTCTCAGTGGCGATAGTCCGTTATCTTCTTGTAAACTCTGCCTGGAGAATAACTTTGTCGAACAAACCAGTGAAAAATTATTTGCAGAGCCCGAATTGGCGAATGCCGGGCTGCAGTGAGAAATTCAATAATAACACTGTGTGACAGTGAAAAAACACTTTTTGCAAGACATACCTCAAGTTGTAGGTCTAGTCAAGTATAAAAAAACTGCATACTCAGAATTTCTGATACACCCTCAAAATATGGAGTTAGGGGCCAAAACCCCCCTTTACATAGGTGAAGGCATATATTGGCCCATAACTTTATTTCTGGTTACTCTATGAAAAAGATTTTGGTGCCATTGAAAAGAGGACATTTGCCACTTCTAGCGATGTATAAATTTCTTATTTTGTTTACAGAAATTTCAGAGAAACTTTACAAAACATACCAAAAATTTAAATTTTTTGAAAAAATGCCCATGTTGAGTAACGGATTATTCCACTTGTTTGTTCAGTATAATTTATAGCTAGAGTCTCCTGTCAATTCTGTTTTCATTAAGGTGTAAATTTTAAATATCCATTAAGGTTTGGCTAATGTAATTAGTTCGTTTATTTAAATACTAAAAAAAATCGTTTTTTTTTTTATAGGAATACAAGTACAACTTAGTTACTTAAAAATGTTTACAAACTCTTTTTCTTTTATACAAATCATCGTCCGTTTTCGTTTAGGAGACCAGCAATAGTCCGAGAGCATATTTATGATTTTTTTGAATATGCATTCAGAAACTCCTTAACGATCTCTATGTAATGCTCACGGCTTTTTTTGTCTAGAAAATTTATGCACAAAGATTGAAAGCTATTCCAGGCTCTTTGTTCAACCGGACTTAGTTTAGATGAAAATTCAGTACCTTTCATTAGCTTACGAATGTGAGGCCGAATTAAAACGCCTTTAAATTAACAAGAATCAATTACACTGGTCTACAAGGGTTTTGCGAATAAGACGGGACCTGGTGTTTCCGAACGGATTTTTCGTGCTGAACACGAATCTGGGGTCCAAAACTTCCCATCACGTCACGTTTTCGAGAAAAAAGGGGTTGAAACCCCTAAAAACAGCGTTTTTGGCCATTTTTGAAAAATTGTAGAGCTGAACCCTGACGTGCTACAAACTTTGTATATGTCAGAAATTAAAGGCTAAATCGTGCCCTTTCGAATGAGCCCTATGCCGAATTAATCGCATGCACCCTTAGATCAGGGGGTGTATTTGTGTCTAGGAGTCCAATTTTTATATCCACCATATTCGACCCGTCATCTTAAATTTTTAAAATCTAACTGCAGATTCGTAATCAGCGACTTTTAATATAGTTAAAACCTTGGCATTATTAATTTTCTATGATCGTTTAAGATTAAATTCTTTCTGTGATCAATTTTTCCTGCACCCCTAAACACAAATACACCCCCTGCTTTAAGGGTGCACGCGATCAATTCGGCATAGGGCTCATTCGAAAGGGCACGGTTTAGCCTTTAATTTCTGATATATACAAAATTTGTACCACGTCAGGGTTCAGCTCTATAATTTTTCGAAAATGGCCAAAAACGCTGTTTTTAGGGGTTTCAACC
Source organism: Rhagoletis pomonella (assembly GCF_013731165.1). Taxonomy (NCBI): domain Eukaryota; kingdom Metazoa; phylum Arthropoda; class Insecta; order Diptera; family Tephritidae; genus Rhagoletis; species Rhagoletis pomonella. The sequence goes on along the minus strand of NW_023458559.1, from coordinate 45,721,722 downwards.
CCTTTTTTCTCGAAAACGTGACGTGATGGGACATTTTTGACCCCGGATTCGTGTTCAGCACGAAAAATCCGTTCAGAAACACCAGGTCCCGTCTTATTCGCAGAAAAAAAGTTGAAATTTGTAGACCAGTGTTATTAAGGCATGAGCAATAACATCCAGAAATAATGTCAGAATTATCTTCTTTTATTTTAGCCTCGCTTAATCTCGGGAATGAAAATTTTATATGATTAAAGGCTTCACAGTCTACATTAAGCCTTTTAACAAATTTCTTCATGTAAGTAACCCAGTCGAAGTGCAATGGTGGCAAAATTATATTTTCAGGAGCCACAAGTGGAATTATTAACAAATTTTTTTCGCCAATTCGAAAGAAATTTCGCTGTGAAGGGCAAGTATTGGCTTCGAAACACTGGAAACATTGGCATATTTGATATTTTTACGGGTCTTATAACTATATCCCAAAACATCTGTTTTACAGAAGTAGCAATCATTTATGTATGTTGTGGTACAACTGAGGATGCCATATCATGGGAACTGAATATGGGAAACTCAAAGTGCGATCGGTTTTTGTTTTAGGTAACTTTAGATTTATTGAACTATACAAACACGCATACTCTGGCTCATACCACTGGTTCTTTACATATGATTTGTTGAAAAAATTTTGTAATTTTTAACTAAACCGCCATTATTTAATAGTTTTTCGCGATTTCCAGTCCAGACACAAGCCGCAGATACAGCAAAATTTATCGCCATTTTCACACATTTTTTATTAATTTTGAATACGTGTAGCACTTTAATATACTCGAATTTTCGCAAATTTTTGGAAAAAAAAAATATATTCTATGAATGAATTTTGGGTCGTTGCATAGATACATAACTAAGCAATTGTAGTAGGGGTGGGCCAAAAACCCACTTAACTCCACATTTTGAGGGTGTATTGGAAATTTTAAGTATGCAGTCCTTGTATGCTTGGTAAGGCCTACAACATATGTGAACCTCGAAAAAAGTGTTTTCAAGTGTTTTTTTTTAGCACACAGTGTAATTTGTAAAGTTTGCAGAAGCATACAATCAGGCGCCATGTAAAACTTTAGCAACAGTGCGTGAAAAATTATGCTCTTGTTTGCAAATTTGATGGTTTTATGCTGCTTTAGTTGCTTTTACAAATGTTTAAGTGTAGTTCGCCAAAAAAAAAAAATACTGCATACGCAGTGGCACCCTTTCGGCGATTCAAGTTGTATATATTGCTCATGTCTTAGTAGTCTGCAACGATGATATCAAAGTTTTTTTTACACAATTTAAATACTTTTGTGTCAAATGAGAGCATATTTTGTAAAAGAAAAGTTCAACATGTCGTATGAGTAATGTGTACGCCGAATACCAGCCCCCAAGATTGGTTCAACTGACGGAATTCAAATTTTAAAGTGCTAATATTAATTCTGGGAGTTATCTTAAATTTTAGGCAAAGTCTTAAGCCAGTTCAAATAATGAGAGAAATCTTCAACACTATTTATAGAATACGGAAAAAATAAGAATTAGTTCGTGCTTTATATATAAATGTAAAATTTTGTTACTGTTATTTCACAAAAGTTGGAAGAAGCAATTTGCATACATGTTCTATTTTATTTATTCTTTTTTTTTTTTGTTTTGTGATTATTTTCAAGAATTTGCAATAACAAAAATATCTACTCAATAAAAGTTTGCATATGATTAAAATGTAAAAACCAGTATGTATATTGACCTTGAAAAGAAATTGTATTCAACCCATAAAATACTTGTTTTGGTAACTGTTTACGCGTCATTTGCATTTCTAATTCACTTAAGGGCCATAATATTCCTATAGATAAATACATACATACATACATATGTATGTGTGTATAATTGATTAGGGGCTCGCCATATACACAGTTGAAAATACAGGACAGGCATCTTTACCACAAGCATTTATTTTTATACCAAAATTCATAAAAAATATAGAAGATTTTAACTGCTTTATAAATCGGAAATTTGTATGAAAACGTTACTTTATATAGCTCTTTAAACCTATTTTATTTTTTTATGAATAAGGCCATTCATTTTTTTTTTATTGATTATACTTTATTTTTTATTTTTTTCTACTCGTACGGCTTGTATGATTTTTAAGCTAAACAAAACATATATTTTTCTTTCTGTAAAGGTTATGAAATTTATAAAAAAAAAACTTTTTTTCACATTCATAAATTAAATATTTAAGAGTAGTTTCCAAAAAAAAAAAAAAATTATTATAAAATGGCGGAGGTATTTATGAATCATCAATTAGCCACCTATTTTCGAAGTCTGACTAGGGCGAAAATCTAAAGTTTTTTTAAATTACTGATAATCTTATTTCCATTTCACTCTAAGTTTTTGTTTACGCTCTAGCTGCCAGTACTTAAATTTGTCGTTGTATTCACACATGTATGTTTTTTAACCCACGCTTAAACAGTTAAAACTTAACAATTCCCCTGACTGTAAGATATATCGTACAAATTGCAAAGGGCCGTAGGATACGCGAAGACAGTTTTTTTTTTATTTTTTTACTTAACTATTATTTTCGACAAAATAATCATGAAAAATTGAGTTTAAATTTTTTTGGATGACTAGTTTAGAAAATGGTGACAAAGGGTTAAGTCAAAAATTTTAAGATAAACTTTGAATTAAATTTTAAATTAAAAAATTGTGCAATACTTGGCTGTTAAATTAGGATAGTTAAAAAAAGAACCGCTTTTTGTATAAAACAATTTTCATATCTTTACTTTAAAAAACTTTGTCCTTGTAGTTAGGTATATGCCAATGGTCAGAGCTGAGCATTTAAATTCATAAAAATTAATTTCGCCATTCAAAAAAAGGCTAGACCGAATCCAAATAGTTTGGATTGAACGGTAAAACGCCTCTTTCGGATAAAAAATTAAGATTTTACCACTATTATTTTATTTTTAGTGTTAAAAATATACACGCTTTGTGCGTTGATTTGTGCTACCAAGTGTAGTTCAATCTTACTTGTCACTTAAAAACAATAACAACATTCGTTCTGATTACAGCTGCTTTAACTAATAATCTGTTCAGCCATTGCAAATATGTAGTAAGTCCCCTTTCAGACACGTCAAGTCTTGCTTTCAGAAGAGTACAGATACCTCCGTACCGTCAATTCGTTTCAAGTTTTCTTGTTCTCTTTTGATCTTTTCGTTGCTTCCCATTTAAAGATCCAAGGACTTGAATTCAATAAAACTTGACGCGTGTGGAAGCAAAGAGTAAACACAAAAGAGAATGCGATAAAAATTGCTTTCAAGACTTGACGTGTCTGAAAGGGGACTAAGCAGGTTGGCTATTAACAAAAGCGCACCACTATTTAATAAACAAAAGTACAATAAAAGCTTCACCTCAAGCAATAAAAGGCACACTAATGTGAGCTTTTTAATTTTTTAGTGCCACAGTGGTTTTCAAACTGCTTCCGATTGTACTCTTAGTAACTACACTGTTTCGCAAATTAGGCGCTGGAGTTTATTTATTTAATGGCAATAAAAGCTCTGCCCGTAGATTCTTTACAAAAAGCTTTTGTGCTTAATTTTTATTTTCAACCTCTTTTTATGCATATTTCTGCGGCTGTTAATTTTTAAAAGCTGTACGCTATTGGAAATTATTAACACTTCATAATAGGCACTAATTGGCCAATAATGGCAACTAAATGCTTTAGAAACATTTTTTACTGCGAAATGCATTTATGACGTTTAAATACAAATAAAAATATATACTATTTATGTACATGCATATGTGTGCAAGTATGCACTTGTGCTTCAGCCCTTACTTAATTCGCTTAAATGACTGGTTTAAAATACTTGCATACCACTTACATACTTATTATCATGCCTCTTCTTTTTAAATCTGCTCCACTTAATCTTCTTGCTAATAGTCAACAATAATACGAGTACCTACTCAAAAAAAATGTCTACTATGTAAAAACGCACTCTGTTAATATAACTCAAGTGGCGCAGACAATTGTTCAATTTAATAAATACTATTGCTCTTGCTGCTTTTCGACGTAGATTGTCGCTGGTATGTAGATGGCAGCTTTTGTTAAATCTCTTAAATTAAACAAATTAAATTTATTTAGGTATATTTTGTGGGAATTTACGTATAGAAATATGCATGCAGCGCACTTCACAGTGCCAAGCGGAAATGGGCAATTTTCTGCTCAATTTACAGCGGTCGTTGACAGACATTTTTGTCAGCCTACATGAACTCAGTCGAATTTGATAGATGACATTATTTCAATGCGGAAGATTAAAGAAAATTTAAATATTTTTTTTTATAAACTGGAAAGAAATAACTTTGCTGAGCCCTTACTATATACATATATGGTAGTATAATTCAACGCCAGACGAACAGATCTTTTATTCTTACAAAAAAAATGTAAACCTACTAATTTCATCGAGTGCAAAGGAATGAGCTGTGGACTAAAACTTTCTCGAAATCATCTGCTAAAATGTTGTCAGAACTAATTTTCGTGTCGCCTATTATGATAATAGTAGCGATTCACTAGCAACAAAGAGTGACGTTTACATATGGAAATACATATAGTTTGAAACCACTTTAAAAATATGTTTAGTGAATTACAATGTCGACCAAGGGATTTTAAATTTTTTATGAATACTTTAAGGTCAAGCCTTTTCTATTTCTTCAAAAAGCTTTAGCGCTTATTTTGAAAAACTTAAAGAAAATTTATTTTAAAAATTTAAAAGCTCAACTTTCATCTAATATAGTTTAAAAAAAACTGATGGGCACTGCCTTGCCCTCTATAAAGCTTAAGCTTAATATAAATTTTGTATAGGCGCATGCAGAGTAAAAGCTCTCTCTGCCCATCGCTGGTTTAAAATGTCAAAAGTCAGAGAGAATTTATCAGAAAAGAAGAGATTTATGTGTGTAAAACTTTGAAATTTTTTAAACCAGAAAATATTATCGATAATACTTCAAAATGTCGATAATAAAATAAATTTTCAAACATTTTGCGAAAATTCCATTCAGATAATACCAAAATTTAATTACGGTAAAAATTACGATAACGATTGAAACATTTACACCGATACAGGTCAAGAAAGCATCGATAAATATTACGTCTTTAAACCCAGCAAGAGTTCTGGCAGCATCTCTATAAAAGTTTAGCAACAAAAATTCCGGTAGCGTTATAAAATATCGATAACAAAAATATCGAAACTGATAAAAAAATCGATTACACTAAAATTTCGATGACAATAAAAATATCGTTAATAAAAAAATATCGATTTAGAGTATTGGAAAACTTTTTGATACAATTTTTCGATGAAAATATCGATTTTGTTAGGAATTTAGATTAGATAGTTAAAAATAAATATTTTTTACGGAAAGACGAGTTTTACGCCACCTCCGAATGGCCAATGGTGTTAATGAGAAGCTTTTTTTCAACGCAGAAATACACTCAGAGATTTGCAATTGCCTGCCGAGGGGCGACCACTATTAGAAAAAAAAAAACTTGTTTATATTGCTTGGACCAGGGATCGAACGCTTAACCTACCGAGTGGTAGTGCACACCTTTAAACACTCAACGACGGAGGTGAATTCAAAATCTTAAGGGTAATGATACTCGTATGACAGCGATAAATTCATTTTCAATTAAGTGGCAGCTCTTGCCGAATAAGAACAACAGCCTCAGTAGAAGTGTGGAGGCCCCCTTAATTCTATAAAAAATATTTATCTCCCTTACATTTTGTCAAATTGTCATATTTTCTTGATCTTGACCATAAAATTTCTTAGAAGTGTAAATTATACCAAACAATAACAAATCGGGATAAGCTTCAATGAATAAACTTTCTGCAATGCAAAAACAAAAAAAAGAAATAAAATAGGAAACCTAAAGAACACAGTAAACAATTAAGTTGACAAAAAAATTCCACTGCCACTTGAATTTTATGGCTAAGCCAAATATCTGCAAAATAATTATTCAAAACATCAACATTGGCGTCACATAACGACTATAGACCAATAAAGATTTGAGGGTAACAGGCGAGTTTATGGGGCGCACTAGAAACGATACCGGTTAACCCCAAGCGAATAAGCTTATTAAGGGAACCCACTATACACCTTAGTAATTTGCCGAAAATTCCGTGATAATAACGAAGTGATATATGAGGCATGTCGCTGAATTGGCTTGTTATTGGACTTTCGATTGCGTCAGTCGCGGTTTTGATAAGGTCAATGGAAAAAATATTGTTAACATCCACTTATGGAATACTACAGCTTTCATTAATTTATCGTACTACTACGAGCGCTCATAAATTGTGCTGGGAAGAATTTGGTAAATAAAAATTTATGGACTCATTTTGGTTGGTGACTGACTAAAAAACTTTAATTGAAGCATACGAAGATTGATTTGTTAATTGCCTTGGATGTGAACTTAGAGTCGCCAATTTCTATAAGTACATTTGTACATATGTATGTATATGTTGCATCGAGATAATGTATGAGCAAAATCTTTTCTGAGTGAAATGGAAAAAAATTGCTGTCGGATTCGATGATCAACAGTTGAGGCCACCAAGCCAGTTTTGATAAGAAAAAAATATGAATGAGTTAATGCAAAAATGCACTCGCCCCTAAACTGTGCCAGCTAGAGACCAGTTTGAGAATAGATTCTTATACACTACAAATGCTCGTCGACTGTGACAACTACTACTAGACCTGACTGTTTCTTCAACAGTTAGCACTCACGAGTTTAGTACTGCCATAGAAACAAGGCTAACCTTCGAGTATATTTCATTTTTTATTGCTGGGTATAAATTATATATATTCGTTTGATTTTTGAGTGATTACAATTTATGAAATTTTTATTAGCGAAATATTCCAAAAATCGCATTAAACATTTAAATGAACATCCGTTGTATGCGTGAAAGTTAACGCGTCAATGGCTAATGTCTGGCTTTAGGTCAATAATTTAATTAAGTGATAAGTTATTGAACATAAAAGGCCACACTCACACACAACAACAAAGACATGCTACATATATGTTATCAGCGCTACTTTGAGGGGAGAGGGCATGGTTTTGCTTATTACAAATGCACTTATGTTCATTGGCAAAAATATCAAAAAAAAAACTTAATTTATGGTAGGAAAAATATTTGAAGTTTTTTTAAGTAAGAAACAACGATAAGCCTGTCTGGAATGGAACGATTTTTGAAAGCGTTGTGCAGATTGTGGATGAAGTAAAAGGTGAGAACTGTGGCATTATTACTTTCGAAACCGTGTTCAATATTTCTGAGATACTCTCTTTAGGATGGAAATAAGATGTGCTTAGAGGAGATTTTTTTAATGATTTCGGAGGTAAATGAGAAAGAACAATCACAAGAGTCCAACTACTGTATGTAGTGGCCATCAAAGGAGTCCAGTTAATGGGTATTATTATTGTTATGAACTACATACATATGTGCACCGCGGCGGCCGTTGTGGCGGAGTGGTTAGAGGTGCATACTGCCACTTCGTAAGGCCTGCTGCTCCATCACTGGTCCTAGCAGCATGTACATATGTATATTAAAAAAAAAAAGTTTTTGTCTAACAGCAGTCATGCGCAGCAAAATGCAGCGACTATAAACTTGCACTTTATTATACTAAAATTGGCTATGGAACTGCACACCCGAAAAACTTCGAATAAGACGTGTGAAATTTTTATGAAAATTTTACGATTTTTTTATTATCACAAAGTTAGAAACTTTGAGTTTTATTGATTTGGTTGTAGTGTGAATTACATTTCTATTAAAGACTAATAAAACTAAAAAAAAAAATATGTATTTTCAACAAAAAATTTAAAAACATTTACTGTACGATTTTCACTGATACTCACTTAGACTAGCAATTTCTTCGTATCCCATGAAATATTCAGTGGGAGTCCCGAGGTCTTCTTCTTTGTACTGCACATACAGGACAAAAGTATTGGCACAGAGAATTTTCCGCAATGTATGCACCGTTTTTTTTTCTAGCTTCTTTTCGTAAATTTTGTATAAAAATATACTTCATACTACAACAAAAAACCATAAAAATAAACATACGAAACCTTGTGCACATCTCTGGAAAATTCAAGAAATTTGCGTACTAAATTTTGTTCGAAATTTTTTATTTTTTTTTTTATGGATGAAAATAATGACACCGTCAGCAAAAAAATTTTCAAAACTCAACGCGATTTTTTAGCAACTTCAACTAAAAACTGGCAATAAAATTTAATGGGCTATAAAACTGCATACTTAGAGTTAGTACGCAAATTAGCAGAGTTTATTATTGTGTTTTTTGTTGTTGAAGTTTATAAAAAAAAACAGAGACAAAATTTTAATAAAAAACTTTGCATATTTACATTGCAAAAAATTCTCTGTGCCAATACTTTTGTCCGGCACTGTCAATATATTTCATACATTATTGAATGTTACTTTCTTCCTCGACCAATTACTCCTTCCTTTACTAGTGGCTATCAATAACTTGAGACTTCATTTCGTAGCCAGTTCTCCGCACCGCCTACAGAGTCATGTAAAGTCTAGACAGGCCCTCAGACACTTGCGGCAAACGAAATTATTCATAAGAAAAATAAGAAGACGCATATTGTGCACCGACGTCACTTTCATAAAACATAATTCATGACTAAATCAGTAGTTAATGCCAAGTAAATTAGGTTAATACCTTAAAAGTTGTAGGTATCAGCAGAAATGCAATTATTGCTCATTGACTCTGTGGTTGGCGGGCGGGTTGCTTTTAAAAGCTTAGCAAGCAATTTTGTGGGCGTGAAAAAGTCACACATACATGTAAATTGACATACGTTTATAGCTTTTTAGCATGTTCTTTTTTTGTATTTTTGCTTATTAAATATTTATTTATTTTTTGCTTTAATTTTGCACTTTCCATTTCGATTTGGCTTATCAGCTCACTATCCGCTAGTTGTAAGTGCCATCGAACATAAGTACATAAACTAGTAGATACATATACCTATGTATGTATGTATATGTATGTATATAGAGCACACTTCTGTCAAGTACAAAAATAACGAAGGTTATTTAATTTTAATTACATTTATGTATACATATATATACACACATATGTACATACATACTTACATACAAAAATATATGCTTTTGCATACATATGTATGTGTCTTCATAAAGACGACATTCATGGACTCCCGTAAGTTTTGTATCATCCGCCAGTTATTAGTTTTTTTTTTTATAAATTTGCTTACTGCATTTACTTGATTCTTACTTATTTATTGTTTTCTTTTTTCCTTGGTTTTCTTCTTTTTTTCCTTCATTGTTGTTTCTTGTATGTATATTTGGGGTGGTCCTTAAAGGTAGGAAGCAAATTTTCACATAAGATTTCCTAAGCGTCAACCCCTATGTCGACGCTACTATAGTCGAAGATATCACATATAAATTTTGGTCCCGATTGGAAACGGTTAAGGCGTGTCGACGGGGGGGGGCAAAGTTCAGATTCCTCTATGGAGACTCAAAAAATTTACACAAATTTTTTTTTTTTAATTTAATACCCAAAATTGGTAATACCATTATCGAGGATACCACATATAAATTTTTGTCCCGATTGGACTCTGTTAAGGCGTGTCGCACAGGGGTCAAAGTATAGATCACCCTATGAAGACGTTTTAACCGATTCCAATCGGGACCAAAATTTATATGTGATATCATCGACTATGGTAGTATGGATTTTGGGTATTAGATGAAAAAAAAATTAATTTTAAGTTTTTTAGTCTCTATAGAGGAATCTGTACTTGGCCCCCTGTGCGACAGGACTTAACCTTCACCAATGGGGACCACAATTTATTACCGATTGAGGGGGTGGACAAAAAAAAAATCGTTCATTTGATTTTTTAAGAACCACCCTAATGTATATGCAGAAATATTTCTACATACAAATATACCTACATATATACTACATATGTATGTATGCTTTTATATGTATGTACATATATGTATAGTACACTATCAGGTATCTACCGGTTACTTTCTGTTAACTAAAGGATTTCTTTGTGACAATGATAAATTGATATACATACATATTTGTGTTTCGGGGATGCCAATGGCACTGTCCAACATCAATCTTGGGATTTCGGACTACTTTCAAGGTAATTGAACAGCAAAGCAAAAAGTGAAGATGGTGCGGACAAAAACTGACTTCCCAGTAGGGCATAAAACAGCTAAGGGCTTTTGCGCTGATTTCAGTAATAACTCCAAACCTTTTGTTGAGGCCCAGGGGAGCTTGTTGCTAAGAACATTTAGAACACTTGAAATGCGTGAAGGAGATTAACATTAACATCGAAGAATTTTCAGTACTCAAAAACACGGAATATCGGGTATTATCTTACCTCATCTACACGTACAATCAGCAAACCTGTTTAATTTGCGCACTCAAGTAAATTGACACATTTTAATTGACAGGCTAGTGATTACTTGCTTATAAAAAATAACTTTTGATAATGTTGTGATATTCATTGAGTAAAAAAAATTTATAATTTATATGTTCCCTATGGTGGCGTGGTGGTGCTGTATTATCAGATCACCAAGCGCTTTTGTCAAAGATTGTGACTTAAATATTATATTTGAACAAGCACGTACTTATGTATGTGCATATTAGCCAGAAGATAAGGTAATATCTGCTGTTCTTTATTCTTGTCATGCTTGAAAAACAAAAAAAAAATGTTTATAGATACCTCTCACTGAAATTGATTAGTTTGGAGTCTTACCCGCATGGAGTAGATATGTTTCGAAATTAATGGTTTCAAGTACAAAAGATATGGATCTTAGTGTTTAAATTAGTGTAAGGTAACTAGAAGAGAGGAGGCGATTGTGCCTAGTATTAGCTCGAACTTAGCTAATATTTTCTGAGAGTACACATATCCAGTAAAAAAGCACTATTTTCATTTCATATATTTTGTAGAAAATATTTATATAAAATTTCATAGGAAATATTTTCGTAGAGCATTTTAACCGATTAGCTTCTGGCTGAAAGGGTCTTTTTGACCCTTATTTCAAGAAACCCCTCAAAACGCAAATTCAGAATTTCGTTAATGGGTTAAAGTGTTCTACGAAGATATTTCCCAAGAAAAAATTAACTTATACACATTAACCTTTAATTTCGTTCAGACATTTATTTTAACAATTTTTTTCACTTTTTTGAGAACCACTTAGGCCGGGACATGAAAAATTTAGTAGGCCATAAAATAAAAAGTACGAGCTAACTTTTGAAAACCCCTTAGAGTATTTTATTACTGGATAGGTATACTTTAAAAAAATATTAACAAAGTCCAGGCTGGTTTCGGCTGTCGCACAGTGCACTCGAGCTTGGTTGCTAGAAGTACTTGCGCCCGAGTACGTTTGGCTAGTCATCACAACACTTTACATGATTTGTATGTACTATATGTACTCCTCCACAGAAAAAAGTATTTTACTTCTCAGCTCATTGCTCTCACATTGCCTTTAAAGGCGCTTCCTTGCACTCAGTTAGCAAATAGCTAGCCGCACAGCACTTAAATTTTCACCATAGCTTTATCACTGTCTAGTAATTTATTGACACTTCAGTAAATAGAAGCAAGCCAACTATAATTCGATTTAAAACTGAATGCACTTCTTACCTTTTCAAAGTTTCCTGAGTGTATTGCACTTGTAGATATCTGCAATAGAATACGAAAAAAATACACTTTAATACTTAAAAATTTTCGAAACTCTACGTCTATATGAATACAAAGAGCACGCACGAAATGCTTCCGTTGACGAGTGCAATGCTTACTAAAATAACAAGCAAGCAAGCAAATTGCTGCTTTTTAAACCAATTTATCAATAAAAAAATATATAATAAATACATATACATATGTACACTTCAATTTCTTTTTATATATATACTTTTTTTTTGTGTTTTACTAAGAGGCGTTAAAATCATTGACGTTCAGCGAACGACAGCTAACAGAATTTAATCTGTTTTAAAACTAATCTTATCACCTCCGCGGTGTGCGAGCACATAAGTACATACACACAACGTGTACCATATTTACTTTCTCGATGTCTCCACCCCCTTTTCGAGGATTCTACATATTTGCCAATTCAAGTGCTTCTACTAAATACCTGCATTTGTATGCGTTGGACGATTAACCAGATCTTAAGGGACCCGGAATGTAATCAATCGTATTTCGATTGCCGGCATAAAACAAGCTTCTTCGAGTGTGTTTAAGGTAGCGCTGGTGCTACTGTAATCAGCTCTTATATTTGCTACATGTGATTGCATGTACATTTCCACAATGGTGTTCTGGTCAGGTCAATATAGTCGGAGTTTTTGGCTACTTTTTATGATTTATTACTTTTCTAATGAAAGGTAGAAAGAATGAAATTTTTCGATAGCCGATTAAAGGCCAAGGAATTTTTTGTATTACTCTTTAGAAGGGTCAGTGTGAAAATGTTTAGATTTCTTTTTTAATTGTCCCCGCATTTTTGTTTGTTTGATATTAGCGTCTGAATCTATAAAAATCAATTTCAGAAAACATTGCTACTATTATCAGTTATTCATTTTCATGCATTTTGAAAATTTAGTTTGTTGCAAAAAAACTGTTTAACGTTGCACAGACATTCATTCAAAGCTCAAAAATTTTATATATTTTTTGTTTTTGTAATATTTAGAGGTAAACGTATTTACGGTTAGAAAATTATTATAAAAACTCATCGAAAATACTTTGTATGTAAGAAAATGCACAATTCCGCCAAGGAAAAAAATTGCCAAAAATCAGCGGATACTCCTACAGTTCTTATCATAACTTTACGACACTCATATATTATCAAGATTTTACCATTTATCTTAGTATTTTTTATATTAATTATTTATTTATAAAAATATAGTATATTCTGTAACAAAAACGATATATCTCCAATTATCAATATTTGTGGAACATTTACAAAAAAATCAAACTTTCGTAAACATTTCGATTTTTTAGAAATATTTTGAGTATGCAGTGTTGGATTGTAGCCCATTCAATTCTATTATAACAAAGTGCAAGTTTAAAGTAGCTGGGACTTACCGAATTAACCAACCAACTACACGGTCACTTTTTAGAGAATTTAATGCCCTACAAGAGTATGCCTAGTGAAAATGTTTACCTCAGACGGTTCAATAGTTATAACACTTTTAATGAAAAAAATTTGTTCATGTTGTGTTTTCTAATGCAAACTTCTTATTATATATTTTTACCAAATTTTTCCATTTTTTTATGTCAATTTAAATTTAAATAATAGCGGCCGCTGTGGCAATAGGCAATAGCATTTTTATCGTTACCTATATATGTATGTTTAAAGTGCAAAACGCGTATGTGAGGTTGCATTAATTATTTTCTAGAGAGTAAAAACACTCACATTTCAAAATGGTTCTCTTTTTTATAAGGCAATCGCATTCTGGCTAGTACATTTCGGGACGAATGGATAAGGATTGAGCCAAGAGGTTGTGTGAACACATCCAATTTTTGGCAGTGTCAAGTGTCAGTTACGCGGTTTTTCAGAATGACGATACGCGGTTTCGTACTTTAAACGACGATATATTTTCATATGTAAGTTTTCGAAAAAAAGCAAAAGCGCCCAGTGTGCTTATTTACACTACAAAATTTATAAAAAAAAAAAATTAATAAATAATAACACTTAGAAAAATTACATCAATATTATTGAGTTATCAATGTCGAATTCGTAAAAATATAATCGCACTCGCTTATCACTTCACACCGAAATTGTACTTTAGACACTGATGATAATTGTAATACTATTTGCTTGTAAATATGCAAATATTATTTACAATAGACTGTGACAAATTACGCCCAGAACACAAGTGTACGTCAGCTAATCAGCTCAAGTGGTTTCATTCATGCCGACCGCCAGCTTTTTAAAAATTCACATGTGCGTCAACGATAACATATTGAACTCTAACTTTATAAATAAAAAATATACGTACATAAATATGTAAACAATGCACAAGTATTTGTGTATTTATGCACAAACATAAATAATTTTTGCAGCATCACAGATGTTACTAAGTAAAAAGGGGCGGGATTGAATAAGCGCTGCGAGAATATTTGCAAAAAATTCATTGTCATCTGCACACATACAGTGAGTGTATATAAAATGTAGACACACTAACTGCGAGTATGTGAGTAGGTTAAGCTATGTGGTACATATACATATATATGTGTATACTACATATGGTATACATACATATATACATTGTACATATATTGTGTGATTTATTTGTATGCATAGTATATGTATTTGTTTATTTATTGTATATTTTAAACTAATTTTTCGAGTATAAAAAACAAATACTTTGTGGATTATTAGAGTGTATTCGTGAACGCAAACGATTGACGCAAGCGACATAGTACTTTAGAGGGTTCAGTATGGACTGCAATAATACATAGAAATATATATAATTAGAAAGGTAAAAATAGGTGTCTTAAAGCCATTGAAATTACATTCAGAATATAGAGCACAAAATTTAAAAAGTTTTAGAAAACAGATTATCACAAATTACACTGAGAAAAAAACTTGATAACTTAAGTAGCTAGTTCTTTCATCTTGCTTTTTCTTCCTAAATCGTGGCATTTGAAGTATTTTCTACAACGAAAATAATTTTTTTCATATAATATGCATTGTGTGCACATTCCTTTGACCCTCACTGTACGCATGCATTCATATAAAACGCTTCATTTACATGGGTGTTATGTAGCTATGCTTCATCATGGAGACATGAATATTGATTTTTTTCTACCCAAAGTAGATTAATTAAGGTAAATAAATATTCCGTATTTTCCGCAAATCATTGATCCTATAGCGAAGTGAAATGTCAATAAAAATATTTGCGTACATAAATCAAAAACAATCAATGCTGAGACACAACTAAATCAAATTGGCTGGGTAAAATTCCGGACTCGTTGATTTTAATAGAAATGCGCTCATAATGAATTTCCTTGGAATTTATTTCACAACTTTTATTAAATAGGATGCACTTAAACAAAACACCATTTAATAGTAATTTAAGGAGTGAGCTGAGCTATGTATATGTTGTAGTTAGATTATCCATAATGGAAAAGTAGCATACTGTAGCCACTTTCCAAGTCTTATAGAAAAGATGTCACCAAAAAATTACAAGTTCCTAATGGTATAAAAAGGCTCCAGAGGCGTTTACTCCTTTTTCTAAGGAAAACATTTTTCAAAAAAATATTTTAAAAAGTCCATTGGCGGATGAGTTTTTCAGAGAACTACGTCAATTTTGTCCGAAGTATTTGCCACCTAATAAAAAATACTGCGAAGGTTATGCGAGCTCGTCCAACCCAATGTGGTAATGCTGATGAGAGAAACCTTTTTTTTTGTTGGATTTCTCTTAACTTCTCTACATCGTTTTAGCCAGAGCGGCAAAGTGGAACAGGCCTAGTCCTTCTTTTTTGTATACCCATCAAAAAGTTTCCACTTATAAGGCCAACCAATTCGTTGACAAAAAAGATGGAGATCTTAAAGAAATTGCCTGATAAATGCTTTCTACATCCGAACATGTAGTTAAAGGTATAAGGACCTAGCGAAGCGATCACATAATCGTGTGAATTCCCTTATGTTACTATACATCTTTGTGTTTTTTTTCGAACAAAACTATGGTGCCTAATAGAAGAAAAATTGGCAGTTAAAGGTTTCGAAATATGCGCTGCACAGCACTGCATTTGGGTTCTGCCTCTTCGAACTTAGGGAAGGTCAAATATAGCCCGAAAGCAACTGCCACGATTAGTGTGTAATATGAGCAAATCTCACGAGTTTCGGCTTTCCCGAATGTAGTTAAAAGAATGTTAAGTACCATTTTATGCTTAAATGGCATTATTTTATTTTAAAATTAAAAAAAAACTTATTTTTGCTTGTGACGGGTGCGACGAGTCACCTTTGAGAACACATAGTTCGTGAGTAAAATGAACACTGCTGATTTGATGTGATTATTTATATTTTTAATAGGGGGACCTCATTTAAAAAATGGGTAACTTAAGAATTTGTGTGTTACGTTAAAAATACATATTTTTCTCTGACGGCTGGGACATCCAGTAAGCATTTTTTTGAACGCTTATAACTTATCACCATAAATGTGTTTTTCTAATAACTTACCACCATTGAAAAGCTCATGAATTGTTCATTCTTTTTGGATAATTATTTTTTGCATTGCCACCTTTAGTAGATGAGGAATGCCTTGAAAACTTGATGCAAACATATTACAGTATATTATATATGCATTTATAACAGTAAAATAGAGAAAATAGTGAAAAATAAATGGATACAAATCTATTTCTAAATATTTATTCTACCTGCTTTACTGTTTTTACACAATTTATGTAACTAATTTTTTTTTCTGAGGTGACGTCTTCGCTGGAATGGCCCAAATCATAATCATTTTTTACTCAATATAATTATTTTTTAATTTGTTGGCACTCTAGTTTAAACAAGATTCGTTCATTTTCGGCAAGAACATTTTCACCGTTTTATTTTAAGATTTCAAAATATCTTAAAATATTAAAATTTCAAAAATTACAAAATTGCTGCATTTTTTTTTTAATTTGGTGGCACACTCTTGAAACTTCACAGATATGTTGTGTTTCATGCCAACGTCCATTGCCTCTAATATGAACATTATATTTGAAAACTTCCCAAAGTTATTAAAAAAAACAATTATGATTTTTTCGAGTGACAATGAAAAAATTAATAATTTCGGTACTTTTTCGCCTAAATAAACGATTTAAGGCTAAAATTGTTCAAATACTTGATTTATTTTTTATTGTACTTGTTTCTGGTACTCCATTGACTGAAATAAATGCAAAGCGAATGCTTTAACCTTCTTGTAAAGTGCTCTAGTAGGTTATCATTTAAAGTGATTTTCGAACATTAAAAGCCGAATTCACAGTGCGTATTTAGTTAGCCACCGCCCAGGGTTTAACTATCGCCTTTCATATTCACAGTAATTAGTTCACAAGATTTTAAACCCTGCCTGCCGCTAATATCTTTAAAATCGCGTTATTTAGAAAAATTCAGATTTCCCGAAGTTATGTATATAATTCTAGGTGACATAAATTTCCATAGCTAATTAGGCGACTATGAATATTAATTCCGTCCTGAGTGACCTGATTCCAAATTCAAAGTTAGCAGGTATGGCTTATAAATTATATATATTATATAAAACCCTCCTCGAAATTATGCATTTACATTTAATCTGCTAACAAGCAAAAATTATTTTGAAGATGGTTCAATCTACACATTTGTAATCTTTGTAGTTCAAAATAGGGTTCAATCGAAGTCCAAAGCTGGCTGACGTCAAAGTGGGAATTTACACGAGCCTCCAAAATCAATGAACCAATTGAAAGATAATAAGTAAACAAACTCATCCGTACTCATTTATATAAACAAATACATACATATGGGCAATTCTCACAAACTTCGATTTTTTTTTAGATTTTATTTTTTTTTTAAATCGTGAGCACATGTCTGAAATTTTTAGTATACGTTCCTTCAGCTCTTAGAATACAAAATCCAACGTAATTTGGGCGTAATTTTAGTTCGATTTCGAAAATTTTCAACATATAGCTTTTTTATGCCAAGGTCAATAATTGTACGGAATGTGGTACAAATTGATAAATCGGTTACCGAGTTACACATACAGTGAACCAAATAAAAACTGGCACGCGATATTTTAGTAAGTTTGGCTATTTTTCTCTACTGTATTTAATGCTTATTATTTTTTTTTTTTAAGTATAGCTAATTACTTAACATACACGCAATAAATCCAAATTTCAGACTTTGTGCAAAAATTATGAAAATTCTGCAAAGTTTGACTAAAATTTTTAACTTCTTGATCAGCGTCTTAAGACACAATTTTGGTACTAAGTTTTGTAGCCGATCAAATTTTAGTAAAGCAAAGTGCAAATTTTTAGTCTCTTGGACTAACCGTTGATTTTTGGAATTTTTTTTTTTTTTATTGACGGTGCTCCGCATTTTTTTCTTATAAAAAATTCCGAACATAAATTGCCAAAAATCAAGGGTAAGTCCAAGCATATACAGCGCAAGCTCTTTCATTGACACCTCATTTTCGAAAATCGAACGAACGGTGCAGATTTGATGACATGGACAAAAAATACCTTTGGGTATATTTTATTGTTTTTTTTTTGTAATTGTTCTTACTTTTTATTATGTATCATATTATTATTATAGGAGGGTCACACTTTCATATATGAAAATTTCTCAATTTTATTTCTGAATTATATGCATATTGGGCTAGAAAATATGTACGGTGGTCCTTTTTTTTGCATTTACATAATCTACACAATATATGTAACCTGATTTTTGTTAATAAACCAGCGAAAATTATGTGTCCGAATAAAAACTGGCGAGTCATGCGAAAGTTCGAACTAATTAAGAATTGCCCATATACATACATTGTACATACAAAGTGTAAAATACAGCAATGCGCCATTGGATGTAAACAAACAGTTTGTCGCTGACGTGCCTTCTCAAGCCAAAGTAAATAATTCATAGAAGGAACCAATTTGCACTTTGAAATGAAATGATTAGATAGAAAAGTGCATCTTTTTACGTACAAAACATTAAAGTAATTGTTGGAATTTTAATTTTGCATAGCAAGTAAAAGTTGTTATGTTGTTTTTCTGATTATTTAAATTTTTTTTTTCATTTTTAGAAAAGCATTTTATTTGCAAATAAAAAATTGCATTAGTAAGAATTCTTCTAAGCGTACAAATGCTCAGTTTTACGCAAAATTACGACACTGTAAGCGATAAAAAATTATAATTTCATTTATTAATTTTCGATTCACTGCGGTAGTTACTTTTTTAGCGATTTATGCATTTAAATGGATGTTTAAATGTTTATTAGCCAGTGTTTAGTAAATATTAGTTTTTTATTACGCCATGTTCGTCATTAAAATTTTATTGTTGCAGTTTTTTTCAATTAGCGTAATTAATGCGGTCTCAAATGTTATTGTCTTTTTTACACATAGTGTTTTTTTTATTGGTTTGTGTAAGCAGCATGTTGTCTTCGACTACTGCTACCCTTACAAAGGTCATGGACGATTCAAGTAATTTTTTATTTGTGCGTGTAATTTAAACGAGTGCTAATACATATATTAACTATTATAGTCAAGCTGCTCAGTAAAAAAAATGACAATTTAAAAAATAATAAGAACTCGAAAGCCCGATTTTTACATCACTAGTAGGCTGGTCCTTAAAATCTCAACTACTAAATTTTGTAGGAGGCAGCCTTTCATTTTCTTCTGCATACAAAATTAAGACACCAACGAAAATTTCAAAATTGTATATACATTTTTAGGAGTCGTTACCATGATTTGAAAAATTTCAAATTTGTTTTTAATTCGCAAAAAATCGAAAAAAAAATTTGACTAGAAATCTGAATTTGACATATTATTGAAACTTATTCATTTAAATTCATAAGACAAAATTTTTTTAGAATTTTCGCGAATTTAAAAATGAAAAAAAAAAATTTCAAAACCCCCAAATTTTTTTTTTTAATTTTGTGAACGCCTTTATTTTGCGCGTAGAGCTATATCTAAAATTTATTTTTTTTCGTGAACATCTTTATTTTGTATATTTTAAGGACCACCCTAATAACTAGTTTTTAACTTTTATAATTTTTCACAAAATAATTATTGCTTTTTATTCTCTGATTAAGCACGCTTTGTTACAATGTATTTATGCACATGTTTATATTTATTTTTTCGTCTTGCATTCGCTTGTGGTCTTATGATCATTGAAAACTGTTGTTGATTTTTCAGTTGTATTGGAATTTAATTTTGCTTGCTTCATTATTTCATCAACATTCATTACGTTCGTGCTTTTAGGTATTGTTTCAAGCCTTTTCAGGTGTATTTCCTGAATTCTATTTTTGGGTTTTTTTGTTCTTTTTTTTGTAAAATTGTGCCGGTCAACGTACCTTCAATGCAGTAGTGGAATTAAGCCTAAGGTTCGATTTAATTATTTTGCACCATAAATAGATATTCAATATGGCGACTTTTTAAAGCAATATATTTTTTTTTTTAGAAAAAAAGATTTTAGTTGTTCGACATAGTCTCCTTTTAGCTCGTTAGATACAGTTTATTATTTTCCCAATTATGTATTTCGTGCTTTGCAAATTATAAATTTCTTCACGATTCTAAATTGACTAAATTGATTTTCCGCCAAGCCATGCAAATTAGCATAGGAAAAATAATCGCAGATAATAGCATGTCACTATCAATCGAGTTTTTCATTCATTACCAAGTACGAGTACCATATTTGTAATCGATATGTAGTATGTATGTATGTGTAAGCAATTATTTACATACATAGAGATAGAAAAGTGTGATCAAAACAAAATACGAAAAAGTACACACCTTCCTTCCTAAATTTAAATATTCGCACCAAAAACATGCTAAAAATACTTTTTATTTCCATCAAGCATATCAGCTGATTATCTGAGGTAATGAGTAAGTATCGATTTGGACAATTAATCACAAAAGTAAATTGAAAGCATACATTTTTTTTTTTTTGGTACGAAACCATTGACCTTGAGTGCTATGAGGTTAATTCAAATTACTTATTTACATATGTACCTACCTGTTTCTTTAGTCATCTGAATATGCACAAAATTAACGTACTGAGAGGTAAGTAATTAATGAACTTGAAATTTTTTATTTGTAATAAAATTTAAGAAATTAAGATTGTAACTTTAAATTTGATTGGATTTTAAACTAAGCTATTAAAAAAATGAGAATTAAATCAGGGAACTGTTAGAATTTCTTAAGCAGATAATTTTTATTGCCTATAGAGTGAAACCGGCATACTACTTTGGAGTAGAGGGCCAAATAAATCATAGAATTATGGGCATAATAATATCTATATTTTCACCGAGCATAACTTCGTATGCCATTCCACTAAGTACATATTTATGTACATTCGACCGAACCAGAAAAAAAGTTCGCCATACACCTTCGAATCTAAAGTATTCTTTCAAGGCAAGTCCGAAAGAAAATTATAGGGGTCGACTTGCTCTAAACTCAGATATCTATGGGTGTCTTAATACTTGTTTCATCACAACTAGCTGGAAGGCTGAAAGGTAGATTTCCACTGCTTTTTTGAGATTCGGAAACCAACATAATTTATCGAGTGGTAATGCTAAGATAACCTTTTAGAAAATCCCAACGAAATCATTCAGGAAAAAATTAAGAAGAAATGAGCTCAAGAAGTGTTTTTTTTTTGTACAATACGCACGATCACTGAAGTCTAGAAATAAGTCGAATAAGAATATTCGGCTATTTTCGACGTAGCAGACCTCAGCAATTTCTACCAGGGATTCGGAACGGAGCGGGGCAAGGAGCTAAGAAGCAAAGGATTTCAGCTGGAACGGAGCTGGAGCAAAGAGCGAAAAAAATTAATTTCCCCCTTAACTTTTTAAAGAAAAATGTTCAATATTTTTTTTTGTTATTTTCTGGCCTAGTAACGATTTATTTTGAAATATTTTTATTGTTGTTATTCCACAAAAATTTTCAATAATAACATCATCAAGCTCATTAAAAATAAAAAAAGTTGTTCAGTTAATAAATTTACTTAAATTATAATTTTTTCCACTGAAAACAACTGTGCTTGAGTTAACTTGGCAATTTTTTTAATTATTCTTTTGGATGCAGAAGTGTCATTTCTGCATCAAAAATAAAATCAAAAAAAAATGTCGCCTAAGTTTCTTTGGCAGTTAGGGCTCGATATATAAATAAATACAAAGTTTTTTATTGGGAGCGGGAGTAGAGCAAGAGCAAAACAAAATACCGGAGCGCAGCGTTGAAAAAAAACCTTTGCTCAGCAGCCCTGATTTTTACCGCAAACACTGGTTTAAAGCTCAAATAATATTGTCGTTTTCGAACCACTTTGCCTATAGCCCAGATTTAGCAATTAAGACCCCTCTGTTGTAAAATATTCAGATTGTAAAGTATTCCTAAAATAAGGGCTTCGAGAAAACTATTTGCTGATGATGCAAAATAACATA
This sequence comes from Rhagoletis pomonella, assembly GCF_013731165.1. Lineage (NCBI taxonomy): Eukaryota > Metazoa > Arthropoda > Insecta > Diptera > Tephritidae > Rhagoletis > Rhagoletis pomonella. The sequence goes on along the minus strand of NW_023458559.1, from coordinate 45,699,604 downwards.
ATTTTAAGGTCTAAACAAAGAGTTTTTTATTTTACACGCCGTACATGCCTGAGTCTAAAGTATTTTTGGCAAGGCAATTTCGAAAAAAAAATTTGCCCGAACCTAGGGGTCGACTTTTTTCATTTTTCGGCGAACCTACATACATTCCGCAATATTTTTAATTTTTTTTAATACATAGTTCTACTGAAATACATATTCGAAATACTTCCTTAGAAAAAGTTTAAAGATTTTTAGAGTGCTTTGATTCACTGACATTAGGGTGGTAAGAACAAAGATATGATGGGTAGGTTCTAGTACTAAAAAGACGAACGGCAAAAAAAATCGTAATTGATTTGCAAAATACTTTAGACTCAGCAATTCGTAATAGGGTGGTCCACAAAAAAGTAAATTCGGAATTTTAATGCTATCACCCCTAGGATTGTTCTATACCGAAAACAATTACACGTTTTTTTATTTTCATTTTTGAATATATTTAGAGTTTGTTAAAGTGCTCAAGCTTTTCCATGTATTTTATATGGTGAAAAAAAACCATTTTTCGTAGAATAACATAGTATGTGGGCACTTAAGTAGGTTAAAATATTAACTTAATAACCACTGAACACTTGTAGACCAAAAGGCTTATAGGGATTATAGATACGAATATAAGTACCGATTTATAGTGATAGTGTGAACGCATCAGCCGCATACAGGAAAGCATTTTATAAATAAAATAGAATGAATCGAAATGGCGAAAAAAGAACTTAAAAAGCTGATAGGCACAAAAGCTGCTTTCAAAGTCTTGAGTTTTGGTCACGTGCGATAATTGGATACAAATTAACTGAAAAGTTAAAAACCCAACTATGCCTTTCAAGCGTTTTAAATGAATATAAGAATTTGGGCTTAGAAAATGTTTAGGATATGAATGATACTAAAGTTTCTATTGTACAAAAGGCAGGAAATTATTCTCAAGTGCAACAAAAGTAAACTAAAATGGCGAGAGAAACTTTTTTTAAGTCTGACGAAAAACTTGACTACAGTAATTGACACAGAAAGCTTTTACCTGGTTTATGTTGTGCCATCTTTAGAATCGGTTTTCATTTCTAAACGAACATTTAAATTTTTTTTTAAGTAAAGTATGTATTTTTCGCGGAATTTCCGGTATACCAATTGTACTTATTTTCTGCACCAAAATTTTACAAAAAAATGATCTGCTATTTTTAGCAACAAGTATCAATCAACTCAATTTTATTATGATCACAAGCACCTTGATTGGCTTACTGTTCACTGCATACACGAATACTCGTAATTAATTATAATTGCATATCTACCTATGTATGTTGTAAGAATGTAACTACTATTTCGCAAAATTATCACGTGTCTCTTTTATTATTTCCACGTTGCTTGCCGCATTCAATACGGAAATTTGTCATACGCGTGCATGATAATTAAAAAAATATGGTACATATATATATATATTTTATGAATAAGTTTTGTGTATAAATTTACTAAACGCTAGCGAGAATGAGGAAAAAAACAGAATAATCATGGATAAATGTTATTGTTTTGTTGTATGTTAAAACGGAAGTTCAATATACGCACGGACCAAAACGCATTCAATCAACAAACGCCCACCCGCCATCAATGTCGCCGACGCATGTGCTAAACTTGCGCTTACTTATGTACATACATATATATACGAGTGCGCATTTAAGTCAACCACTTAATTGCGTGCGAAGCATTTAAAACTACATATACACTTCTGGTTCTAAGTGTACTAGTCTAGACGCTGCTAAATGCATTCGGATTATTTGTATGACGTTGAACTTGTGAAAATGCATTATTCTGACTTAAGTGACACTAAGTATCCTGCACCTGGCAGTCGATATCTACATACTAAGGTATTCGCATATTCGTCTTTTTCTCAAAACCGGGTTTCGAGTTATTCGGAAAATTGCAATTTGAAAAAACCGGTTCCCTATTTTGAAATTAAGAAAAAACCGGATAAAACGGTTTAGTTTACATAGTCTTCATACAGTGAAAATGCTTACGATCAAACATTTATAAAGCTATTATCATTAGAGATAGCGTTTATTTAGAAAAAATAAAAGTAAAATAAGTTTTATTTTATTTATTTTTTTTTAATACTGTATTGCAATTTTCTAATTTTTTTTCGCATTTGAGTAGTGATCTTGCCGCATAGGCCGAGTGCTTAGACGTGCCTACTGCTACTCGGGAGGTCCATGGTTCAATTTCTGGAACCAGCAACATCAAAAAGGGCAAACCACCGAATATACATCTTCGGAGCTGGAGTGAAAGTGTAGATCTCTCCATTTAGGGACTTTCCTTAAACTTTAAAAGGCTTTGAAAACTTCGAAAAACTCAAAACTTGCATTGATTTGTATGAAATGAAAAAACCGGGTTGTTCGATAAAGAAAAAATAAATCCGGTTTATTCGATATTCGAAAAATCAAGATTTCAAAAAAACGGTTGATATCGGTTTGGAAAAACCGAGCCACAAACCCTACTACATACATGAGTGCGTTCCAGATGCCTCACGATTTGCAGGTTTTACAGCATTTGCAGGAAAAGCTGTTTTCTCATTAATAATGAAGCAACTCATGTTTACTTAATATTTAGCTTTTTACTATTTCATATATAAATAAATATTTAAAGCCAATATCAATCATATTACACCGTGCGAAAACAAAATTTAGAAACATGAAACAATCAATACGCATGTATAGACATCTATTGACGAATTTAATAAAAAAAGTTGAGTTAATAAACTTAATTAAAATATTATTTTTCCATTCTATTTAATTTACTTGGCAATTTTTCAAATTTTATTTTGGATGCAAAAGTTTTCCTATAGCATTTAAATCCATTTCCGCATTAATGAATGAATGTTTTCAAAAACACGTAGCTTACCTTTTTTTGGCGGTTAGGGCTCGGTATGTAAATAAATAAATGAAAAAAAGTTTAAATTGGGAGCGGGAGCGGGGAAAGAGCGGAGCTCGGAGCGAAATAAAATACCGGAGCGGATCTAGAGCGAAGCGATGAAAAAAAGCGTTTGCTCCACAAAAAAGATACTGTTTGGTGTTCGTGGTAGCTTTATTGGGCCGTTTCTCTTCGAGAATGAGAATTCCCGTGACTGTAAATTCTTGCCGCTATGCTGCCATGTACAATGACTCTTTTTACAGTGAAATTTAAGATTTTGATCTGTACGAAAAGTGTTTCTAACAAGACAGCGCCACATGCCACACAGCGCGTCCAGTTATGGCTCTATTGCACGATAAATTCCCAGGACGAGTAGTTTCGACATTTGGCCTTCTGACTTGGTCACCAAAATCTTTAAATTTCTATTTGTTGGGCTATGCGAAATGACTTGTGTATTTGTGCATATCTCAGAAAATTGGATCATTTGAGCTAGATATCTTAAGATATGGCCGAGTTATTACCCGAATTGTGAAAAAAGTCGTCGGAAATTACACTTAAAGGATTAGCTCCCATAAACGGCCCACAGGAGGATATTTGTTTGATTTTTTTTTTCCACGTATAAAAGCATCGTCCAAAGTATATTATTGGCAAACAAATTTCATCGAAATTTAAAATTCAGTGGAGTTTTTAACTTTATTTTCGTATGGAAAAAATTAATAATCTAGTAAATGTAAATATGTAAGCATAATAAAATAGAACTATTAGCAAAACGGAATTTATTTAGTAAGAAAAATATAATTAGAACGCAAAATTTTGAGAAACTCCGCTATTAAACCATAAATCAAGTAATTAAAAGTGTTAAGTGAATCGCTTTTAATGAAATGATTGCTCACACCATTCACAAAAAATACATACAGGCATATATATTTGTTTATTATTTTACTGAATTAAAAAATTATTAACTTATTTTCATTTAATCATTTTTCAGCGCTCATTCATCAAAAAAAATTATCAAATATGAACTTGTTTGGGTTACATTTTGCTAATTACTCTGTCAGGCAGGGATTTTAGGAAAGTGATAAAAATTAATTGGTATAATATACAAATCTATATATATAAAATTAAGTGGCAAAACTTCCTGTTCGCATACTCCTCCTAGACGGCTTGCCCGATATCAAAGAAATTTTCAGGGGTGATTGGGGTCTGTGTGGAGGGTGCACATAAGA
>NW_023458559.1:45694806-45695452 GCF_013731165.1 Rhagoletis pomonella | reverse complement strand
AGAAATTTCATGTGTGTATCTTTGCACGTTTTGCAAAAACAAAAAAACAAAAAATTAATTTTGTTTGGCTTTACGTGTTTTTTTCGGATTTCTATCATTCCTAGACGGCTTACCCGATTTCAATGAAATTTTCAGGAGTGATTAGGGTCTGTGTGGAGGGTGCACATAAGAAATTTCATGTGTGTATCTTTGCACGTTTTGCAAAAACAAAAAAAAAAAAAATTTAATTCTGTTTGGCTTTACGTGTTTTTTTCGGATTTCTATCATTCCTAGACGGCTTGCCCGATTTCAATGAAATTTTCAGGGGTGATTGGGGTCTGTGTGGAGGGTGCACATAAGAAATTGCATGTGTGTATCTTTGCACGTTTTGCAAAAACAAAACAAAAAAACAAAAATTAATTCTGTTTGGCTTTACGTGTTTTTTTCGGATTTCTATCATTCCTAGACGGCTTGCCCGATTTCAATGAAATTTTCAGAAGTGATTGGGGTCTGTGTGGAGGGTGCACATAAAATGAAATTTTCAGAAGTGATTGGGGTCTGTGTGGAGGGTGCACATAAGAGATTTCTATCATTCCTAGACGGCTTGCCCGATTTCAATCAAATTTTCAGGGGTGATTGGGGTCTGTGTGGAGGGTGCACATAAAAT
>NW_023458559.1:45624811-45694796 GCF_013731165.1 Rhagoletis pomonella | reverse complement strand
GAAATTTTCAGAAGTGATTGGGGTCTGTGTGGAGGGTGCACATAAGAAATTTAATGTGTGTATCATTGCACGTTTTGCAATTAATTCTGTTTGGCTTTACGTGTTTTTTTGGATTTTTATTATTGTTTTGCCGCAAGATTGGCAGTCCTGCCTTTTACTAATAAATAAACAGAAACAGCTGGCGAATGTTTACAATTATTAAAAAACATTGATAAAGTCATCTCAGCGGAAATTCCAGATGAAGCAATCGACCCACAATTGTTCGGCGTTGTAACAAAAAATATGATTGAATTAGCACACGTTTGAGGAAAGGGTGCGATAGTAGACTCCAGTTATAAGATTATAAATTAAATTTCCAAAAGAAAGTGTGTACTTTACATATTTTCTAATTACCTTCGAAAAGATATTAATTAACACCCACACTCAAAAAAGTAAGCAATGCTTCATATATCGAATATTTTTTTTAAATCTTACTTCATAAAGCTCTTTAAATATATTGTATAAATGAGGTCATACGATACATACATACAATACATTTATGGCGCAGCGAAGCACGCCGGGTAATTGCTAGTAGTTTATATAAGTACAAAATGTTTTGAAATGTAGGAAGCACGAGGATTAATCGGTCAGCTACATTGATAAATAAACGGCACGCGATTTAACATTTTACGTAATTTATTTAGCTATATGTGCGCAGTCACTAGAAATTGTTAAAAAAAAAAAAAACAATAACTCATGTGATAGTATATAGAAAAATAAATATGAAAAAGGCAAATAGATAAAAATAAAATAAATAAAAATTATTTGATTAATTTAAAGCTACAAAAATGTCAAAAATTACACAAATTATGTGTATGTATAACTGATATCTATGTAGTTGTTTAACGCTCGTGACTCATTAACATAAAACCTAAATATTTTAGTTTTTTCATTTTGCTTTAGTTTTCAACTACCTAACCTAGAAATGTATATATTGACAATACTATAAATTTTTAGGTAAAATAAGGGATACTTATATTTAGACTGCAGTTTTTAAAGCCACTACCACGAAAATAATTTTATCTGGAAAATTAATAACCGCCACAAAAATAGGTATTTCATTTGATATATTTTTCGCATTAACTTTGGTTTCAGTTTTCATTATAATTACACTTTACTCATATAACAGTTCGTGCCAAATGCAAACAAGTTACATTCACATCTTTGTATGTATGTATGTACTATAAGCAATTATAAGTATTTACTTTTATAACAGCACGCGTAATTGTGGGTGGCTTAAGGGAAATGACCAACCAACCGCAAACTGTTGATTTATCAATTAATTTGTATGATAGTAAAAAAGTATAAATATGGTTACAATATTGCTAGCTTGCATTATGTTTGCTATGAGGAAGCAAGCGGTGCGGTATTTCCACAAATAATTCCAAATAATGGACACGAAAATGCTTTTCATATTATCATCAGTAACTGCAACGCTGACTAAATTCAAAAAAAAAAAAATGAGTAGAGCCCCCTAAAGATATCGTTGCACTCATTGTTTGTTATCTCGTAAAGTATTTTTTGGCTACATGTTTAATGTCAGCAAAGTCACATTCGTTCTGGCCAGTGATGTAGAAATCAGGCTTAATTTTGCATAGGTGTAATAATAAGTCGATTCTCCATTATATGCTACTATTCCTTAGGAAAATAGTATCTAAAATACTACATTTTAGTAACTCGTTTCATCGCGAGTTTTTTTTTAGAAATGAGTGTTTTTAGAAGAACATTAATATTTTAAATTGCTTTATGTGTTAAATTTTTGTCAACAAAATGTGAAGAAACAAAAGATATCGTGGTTATAAATAGAAAAAGATTTAAACAAAAATCGTATGGAAAGGCCTTTTTAACCGACTTCCAAAAAAGGCAAGGTAGTGTCTCAGAGGTGGTCCCATACTAATCTGGTTAAGATCCGACCATTGGATCATGAAATATATATGCAAATATATATATATATATTTATATGAGAATTGAAGTCGGTTTTTTTTTCTAAAAATTACTTGTTTAATATTAAATAACTTTTGCTACATTGTATAATATTAAGCCAAATGAACCATTAATCACTAAATGCACTAAATAGAGTGACTACTTTCTAAAATGAAGAATTCAATGATATTTGTGATATTTATGTGTTTTAATCTATTTAAAAAATCATTACAAGCCTAATAGGAAATTTCCTAGTTTTACGATTTTTTATTTTTACTTCTAATATATGGCCAAGCCGTGTGGAGCTCGACACTATTTTTGTTTTAAAATTGTATGCACAAATGGAGTAAAAGTAGCAAAGAATTAGTACATTTTCTACTACTTTAAAATGCGTTGCCGGAATATGCGTCCCGAAAAAGTGAGGTTAAGTTACTGACAATACCTTGTTATTATTACACCATGATAGGTACCATAGAAATCAAACGAATAATTCTTAAGCAAATAATATTAAATACTGGCAAATTCTTGTTCAAACCTTGAAGAGATCTACGATTCACCATCTTTATCAATCTGCAAGACAGCTTATTCAGAAAAAAATTCGTTCTGATTTTTCGAAGGTACCATTTTATAGGTAATCCTCTGACATAAGACAATACGATTGACACTTACGACACCCTTATGAAAACCCCAATTGTATTTTTTTTTTGCAGCGAAATTTTTCACTCATTCATGTGACGTAGTCCCTCGGTTATATCATGTCGAAAACATACACAAAACGCTGCCCTGCACGAATATTTTTTTACTATAGATTAACCATTCAAGCTTATGGTATGGTACTTATGAAGAGAAAAATGTGTATATAGAAAATCCAAAACAAAATAAAAAGTAAGCTCAAAACAAAAATAAAAATAAAAAGAGTGTGATTGTCAAAGTGGAATTCATCGCATTGCTAAGCAGCAGACCAAATAAAAACTAAAAAAAACAAGCAAATGTCTTTCTATTTTTTAACAACGATCGTAAATAAATTTTCCCAAAAGAGAAAATAAGTATGTATGTCTTATAGCGAATACTCATGGACACATGGACAAATTTTAAATAGAGCAGGAAGCAGAAAAAAAGAAGAAAAAAATTTATGAGAAAAAGAACAAAAAATAATGCAATCCAAAAATAGTTAATGTTGATTTTGTTTTCTAAAAAGCTGACGCATTTATTGTCAGTGTTTTTCCAAAGCATTTATGTATGTACATAAGTACGAGTATGTTCTTCTTTGTACTAGCTTAGCATTGAAAAGTGCCTGCGACGGACGATTTGGCACGTCGCCGCATAGTATGTATGATTTTTTGAGTTATTTGTGTGAAAATTATAAGAAAAATAGCCAACTTATTGATTTCAGTAAAAATTCAATATTTTTAACTCGATGCGTCTTATAAAAAATGAGCGCTAATTAAAAAAAAAAAAATTATCTGCAAAAATAAAACACAACTTTATGGCTTAATTCCCTGTTTATGCTATTGGTAACATTTGTATATGTATTATATGTATTTAAAAATGCTGTGTCCTGCACTTTAAAAAAAAAAAACTTAGAAACCAAATCAAGGCTGTCTATTAAAATAATAAAAACATAAAGTTTAAAGTTCCAAAATATATATATTTTTTATTTTTAAGGAGAGTTTAGTTTGAGTTTCAGCTGTTAGCGCTATCTGCCGCCGTCGAGTTATATACATATACCGTTAGAATCTGTGAAGTATCAAATTTATGGTGAATTAAAAAATTTTTGACCAAATTCGCCAGTCTATTTTTGTGGCCTATGGTAGGATTACACAATATTGCAACATGTTACGATTTTCAACATTATTTAATTATAATTTCGCTAATTTGCATTTTCTGGAAAATTAAATTAAAACTTTAAAATTCGACTTACAAAAAACCGGTTTTAGTAAAAAAAAAAATTACTCGTAATCGGTGCAAAAATATCTTGTTTTCTTATTATTGAGTATAGTTTTAACTGAAAGTGATCATAACATTAAAAAAATCGGTTTTGAAATACCTGGTGCATAAAATATAAAAGGTTCAATTTGAAATTTACACTTCAGTAGGCATTAAGAAATTTAGTTTTATGAAATTTCAGTCTGCCTTTCTTTCTTTTTGAATTCTATTGAGAAAATTTGCTTTTGACGAAACAACCGAAATTTCCGAAATCCCGTCCACTGTTACAATTTTTTACCCCAAAACTTCTTCCAAATAATAAGCCTTCAGAATATAAAAATTATCAAAATCCCTTCAATAGTTTGCTGGGTTTGAGCTGCTTCGACCGTTTTGAGGTTTGCTTTTTCCTCCTACGAGTTACGTTCTCTTCGGTAATATTTTCATGGAATAACATTTTTAGAAATAATGCCTCTATTTTTAAAGGAATGATCACAATTTTTTATATTAACCATTATTGTGCGTTACATTTATGGATGGTATTTTAAAGACCCATAATTAAAAAGTATTTGTTTTAGGGTTGCCACCTATTTTGAATCGCATATTTATTTAATTTTTTGTAAAAGGTAAAATATTACTAGTACTATATTTTGGATTTCAAGGTTATCTGAATAGGCACTATCTCCGAGAAGACTCGAATAAAGTTGCCACCTATTCGAAATTAGATACAAATTAATTAAAACATCATAATATGGGTATCAATTGGAAGGTATTTTAGAGCCCTAACTAAAAATATTTTTAATAGGGTTGCCACCTATTTTGAATCACCTATTTATTTAAATTTTTGTTTAGAAAAAAGGTAAAATATTACTATTCAAATGAGGTTTTGTTGAAAACTTTGGCCAGAAAATATTTTCCATCAGGGTTCCCTCTCTTCTATGTAATACAAGTTTTTATTTTGTTAATTTCAATCAGCATTTTTTTATACACAGTTACCATCTAAATTTTGGAGTAAGAAATTTATTTAATTGATATCTAAATCCAATTAATTGTTTTCCAAAATATTTTTGTAAAGCTATCCAAATCTTGAAAACTTTATAAAGTATATGCACTGCGGGCAAAGCTCGGTCAACCTGGTACTTGTTATTATTATAACATTTTGTTTTTCGGCAGTGTAGACCATAACATATTCAAATATATTATTTTATTATAGCTTAAACCAGGAACGAAGTTATGAAAATATTCTTTTTCAGAGTTTTTGAAGTTTGACCACATTTCTTGCAATTAATCGAGTTGCCAATATAAAATACTGACTGAAATTTCAAGAGCCGTCTGTGCCATAAGGGGTTAAGTAACATTCTTATTATAACACTGAAAACTATTTGCACATAATAATACACACACACACACTCACCTAAATATTAAAAAAAAATCGTCAGATAGGTTAACGTTTTAAGAACTTAAAGAAATGCATTACAACAGATTTTTGAGACGCCTAGCCTCTGTCTGACCCACTGTGCGCCGGGAACGTGCGCACTCACTAACACTCGCAGTCGGTTTCAATAAATCTACCCATTTGGATGATAATTTTTTGGTTTATTTATTTACTTATTTACTTAGTTCATTGATTTTTAGATATACTTAAACATAAATATTCATTTGAGTACATACCTATGTACATATGTGCATATGTATGAATGCATCCAAAAGGTGAAATAAAATGGGAAATTTTAATGAAATCACTCTTCTACCTATAAATAATGTATGCGAGAATATTTTTTGGTCAACTGCAGCGAATGCATGGATAATGCATAATGTACACGTACGTACATATGTATGTTTGTAAAATGATGTAGAATGTCGCCAGCCGCGGTGTACTGTGTCGAATAGCGATTGACAATGCCGCTTACAGGTAGGTGCATTGACCCATGCTATCGAAAACAATAAATAAAAACAAAATCGAATTTTAAAAAATTAGTAGCACATACATTTAAAATGCCGGCTTTTTTGGGGCTTCTCAAATTAAATTCTCATGTTCATAAGTAATGGTTGTGAGTTCAGTACATATTTTTTTCTTGTGTCTGTCTGCTTAAAACCAGTGTTATTTATTCCTGTGCTTGCATTTTTTACTGAATGACAAAAAAAATTTTGAAGTACTGGGCATACAAACATAAATAATACCCATACGAACGCTTTGTTTCATTACACTTTCTGGAATAGAAATCTTTTTTTTTCTTGCAGAGGAGAAAGCATCGAAAGCCTTATCCAAAGTCCGTCAGTGTGAGACTTTAACCCACTAGTCCCCTTATCGTGTATGTACTTATGTTTCCTTCAGGTACCGCCGTATATGAATAGAAATGTATGTGAGTCGATATGTCAACGATTTTTGATAAAAGATAATAATAGTAAATAAAGAAGATATATTCCTTTTTGCACGATTTACCGCGGGATATAAATTCTTAGCGCTGAGTAAAGGGTACTATTGGACGTTATCAGTATGACCTCAGGCTTGAATATGCCACATGTGACCAGATTTTCAAAGCTCGTCAAATCGTGAAAGAGACCCTAGAAAACCAAAGCGGATCGTACCAAATTTTCAAAGAGTTGATGACGTGAAGCTGCCTATAGCGATCTGTGAAGTAGTCGTTTGAAACCAAGCGAGGTCATTTAATCTGATATTGGAAAGCGTCCACCAGCGTCTTCAGCGCACATTCCACCAGTTAAGTGAACGATGAAAAAGGTTGGTTTAGCGGCGTAGGAGGGCAAAACAAAGTAACTCCTAACACTAAAGCTAAAACTCTTCATGTATTTGAGCAGAAGCCACTGTTGCAAAAACTTTGTCTACTTAGGATGCAGCGTAAATTCCCCCATTTATGCCAGCTTGGAGGTCCAACGAAAAATAATACTTGACGGCAGGTGCTACTTTGGGTTCAATAGTCAATTAAAAAGCAGCGCCCCTCTCGGCAAGCAACAAAAATCTCGCACTTTAAATTTCTCATCGCGACCCTGGTCTCAACTATACCTAAATTTGCTGTTCCTTATCAAAGGCTGGCTTTAAGCGTAGACGAGTACTTCATATCAATTCGTCTGCGTGTAATGCTGGATTTCCACTAGGCATTAATGACAAATGACAAAGGCAAACATTAAAAAATGATCGTGTCATTACATTTAAAAATAGTCATTAAGTTTACTTCCACATGGCATTTTTTTAAATGGCATACATTTTTTTCCATTTTAATGCAAAGGCATGGAATTGGAACATGCACTTGGAGATGCACTTGACACTTTACAGAACCTTGATATTATATTTAGCAATTATTGGCATGGAAATCAATTTTACTAAATAGTAGAAGGGATACAGTGCGCCATAAGTAGATTTCCGATGATATAGTAAGGTTCTACCTCTGAGATGAACTTTTCGCATTCTTGACATTTGCAAGCAATATAATTTTGAAATTTAAAAATCAAACTCACACGCAGATTCTCATTTTCAATCTCAAGCAACAACTATTTTGAACATTTTCATTTTTTAACCGAATTCAAAATAAGGAGTAGGTTATCATTTCGACGGAATATTTTTTTATATGTATGATGCCGCATAACTCTGGACCGTGTCAACCGATTTCGATAATTCTTCTGTCGGAAAGGTTTTGTCTCAAGGATGGTCCTATACTAATTTGGTTTAAATCCGATCATTGGATAATGAAGACATTGGCGGCACTCCTAAATTTTTATATTACAATTGAAGTCGGTTATGTTTTTTTTGCTTTAAAATTATTTATTCTAAATTATACAGTATTCCCCAGTATTAATTTCACTTCAAAAATTGCAAAATTTTGAGTTCATTCAAGCACGGAATCAACTAAGGGTGTAAAATTGAAGGTATATCTCTTTTCGATAGCACATATTTTTAACCAATTATGCGGGGAAACCAATTAACAGGGGGTCAATTAAGCGGGGAATACTGTATATGAGTTTAAAATGCAGACAAATTTAAAAAAAATCATGACCGACGAATTGAGAAAATGCATCTACCTTATTTTGTTTTTATCATGGAATTTCCTGCAGGGGTTTATTGACTTATTGGAATTTTTATTTACATACATTGCGCCTCCAAATCGGAATATAGGCGTGGAATTAAAATAAAACCTAAATTTTTACGAGTCTTACGAGTCTTTTATTACAACCAGTTTATACATTCAAGCTCTGTTATCTCAATTTGATAAAAATTATTTTCCTTTCGTACCCAGCTATACTTGGTTCTTCCGATAGTTTCAAAACCAACACTCATTCATATTACAACGTCCAACTGCCTGTACATACTTATATACATATGTAGGAACATCGACTCTGGGCAAAACAATGATAACACAACTCAAAAATTATTGTTTCACTAAAGCATTCCCTCCAGTAGCTCGAGCACAATGCATTCTAACTAAATAGAATCGTAATTAAACAAAAACACTTATAAAATTTGTGTTTAACACTCGCTAACAGCACGCACAAAGCCAATAAAGAAATGTACATTAGGCTGGTCCAACTTGCTTTTCCAGCCCAAACGAAAATTTGTTTATTTTTTGCATTCTACTCGATGTTTTCTGTAGGTTTGTGGTAAAAAAATTTGGAAATCTATGGTTGCCAGCTATTTTAAAATTTAAAATTGGTTAAAGTCTCAATAGAATATTTAAATTTTTACATTAAAGCTAAAAGCGTTTGAAGATTAAAAAAATATATTTGTAATTGGGTTGCCAGCTTTAGAAAAATATACAGCAACGTTTATAAAAAAAAAAATAAAGTTTATATATTACCACAATAAGGGTATCAGACCAAAAATGTGTGCATTTGCTTTGGACTAAAATATCTTTAGGCAAGCTTGCTAACCATTTATAAGCTAAGAAGAAGTGGTTATATAATTTAAGTCAAATAATGCAATGTGGATTTGCCTAATGCAAGGTTTAGTCCACACCTACTCTTAAACAGGGCTGCCACTTATCTAGAATAAATAAATTAGTAAATGTATCAAAAAATATTTAGGCACAGAAAATAATCTTTTTTTTTTAATTTGAAACAAAATATCAACAAGTAGTAATCGTGGCAAAATAGTTTTTACAATGCTGATGTATTTGTGTTCGTACGTCCTACTGTAATTTACAATGATATTTATTTTTCGAGTTTAACCAAAAAAGATTAAAGATAATAAATAATTAATATTTGAGTTCTATTTTTTCGCTCAAAGGAAATTATTATTGCTCGATTTTTATTTTTTCGATCAAAAATAAATAATATCTAATTATTATTGAGTTTTATGATTGTTTTATGGTTATTCAAAAAGCTCCAAAGCTATACCGACGTATCCTTTTCAGAGGTAGTGTCATTTCTTAATAAAAGGAAGAAGTCCCAAAATGTTTAATTAAAAATTACAGCTGATTGATCTATTTATGTGGACCTTTGAATTTTATAGATAATATTTTTTTTAAGTGGAAAAATAAAACTCGATAATAATTATTAGCGAAAAAATAAAAATTATAAAATAATCGTTATTTGTGATCGAAAAAATAAAAATCAACTAATAATTATTTTCGTTGAGGGAAAAAATAAAACTCAATTATAAATAATATTTTTAAGCAAAAAAAATATAAAAATCATAAAATAATGATAAAATTACTTTACTCATAATGATTACCATCCCAGAAAAATATTTATTTTTAACGACTTTACAGCAATTCTACGAAAAAATGTATATACCCCATGCACGAGTCAAATATTTTAATATCAAATATTAACCGATTTCAAAATTAAAAAAAACGGATTTATTTTTTTTTTCTATAATTCGGGAGGGGTGGCAGCAAGAAAATTCCAAAAAGTTGATTTTCCTGCGTATTTTTGGACCACGCTAATGTACATAAGTACATACTTGTCGTAAATGTTCTACAGCACTTTATCATTTCCATTACATGCCCACTCATTGCATTTATTAAATATTGTATGTAGTCCATTTGTATGTATAACATTTAATCAGTGCGACTATTGTTATCGAGAAGTGGGAATGAATGCGCATAAGTACATACTACAAGCGTACATATATATGTACATATGTACATGTGTAAATGACGGTAATAAACACACAATTGATGCAACGTACTCACATAGTTGGACTTATCAATATAGCACTGAGGACATGTATGTATGTTAGTATGTATGTCAGTATTTATATAAATGCATGCGACAGATGTGTGTGAACTGTAGATATTTATGCCTATATATGCGTATACATATTTTATCTTGTATTAAGAAAAATCCTATTGATAGCAATAACAATGAAAAAAGTAGTATCAACGTAAATATGTATGCATGCATGTATAGAGTATTTGGTGATAAATAATATGTATGTACATTTGTATAATATATGCAACTATGTATTGAATCCATGGACGTCCTTAGGAAGCAGCCAATAAAAATATTTTCAAATTATGCTCCTAAGTTTTTTCCTTTAAGATTATACTTGGCACTTGTGAAATAATAAACTTTCTGACGCCTCAGTCGGGATTGACTAAATCTATGAACCATCAGCCGCCAAATGCTAGTCGAGTACACCAACAATAACAAAGCTAAGAAAACCGAAAGATTTTTAATTAAACTAGTCAAGTATAGCAACTAGGAGATGATGAGGAGGACACCAGGACGTGCTCCTAGAGCAGCTAGATGGATTTCTGCATAAAAAAATTATTTTGGCAGTTGGGACTCGATATGATAAAAAAAAAAATCATAAAATAAAGGTTCAATTTCCTCGGAAAAATATAAATCCAATCCCAAAGGTTGAATTATTTATGAAGATCATAACCCTTACGGTGCCTGGAATACTCAATCAGCAAAGAGATACATACCTTCTAGACGCATCTCTTTTTGATTTTTTTGAAGCGATAGGCCTTCTGTGCTGAATTCCTTGTCTTTATATGGAGGGACTAGAATTTCAAGGCCTTCTGATTCAGCGTTCCTCAGGAAGAGAAAAACTCAAACAAAAAAAAGTGATTCCGTACAAATTTTACTTGAGTCCAGACACGCAGCAACACACTAACGAATGGTGGAATATTCGAAGAGCGTCAGCTTTTGAAGAGATATTATTTGTTTTTACTGAAAATGCTCTGTCTGAAAGCATTTCTTTAGAAGCATTTATTTTGCCGTCTGTATACAAACAGTGCCGGCCACTTGAATAGCGCCCACTTTTAATCCCCAGAATTGATAGTTTTCCTTTTATTTATTTAATATTCACACATTTCTTATAAAAATATAGCACATTCTATAACAAAAACCATGTATGTAAATCCGATTTTCAAACTGTATACAAAATTTATAATAATTCAAAAAAATTTCATAAATTTTATTTAGAATTATTTGAGTATCCAATTTTTTAGCCCATAAGAATTTAGTATACTAAGGTGCAAGTTTCATGTTTGTAAAGAATGGCGTTGATTTTTGATAATTTCTTGTGTTGAAGGTGTCACGCATTCTCTTCCATACAGTTGCCAATTTTATGTATAACTAGGGGCCTTTACCTTTTATATTGAAGGAATACGTTGGGTATTATGGTAATATGAGTTCAAGAACGACTAGATACAGATAGTTGGATACGTCCCCTGGCTAGAAGATATTTCTCAATTACAATTAATGAAGAAAGCCACCTTAAGATTCAACACTTGAATATGGGAAATACTTTATGCATGAAAAAAGAATGGGTGGTGGGGTTTGAAAAATGTCATTTAACTTCGCTTGGTAAGAACAATATTTTATGATAAAAATTTCTGCACATAAAATATAAGCTATAAACCCCCAACGCACACGATGACTTTGTACAAAGTTGAATATAAACTCCTAATCATTTATTGCTGATAACATACTACATAAGTAGTTAAATAACAAACCAATAAATACCTGGAAATGTGTGAAAGCAAAACAAAAACAAAACGCAAAATAAAAATTTACAATCTCCCCAGCGAGTGGGAAAAACAAAATCGCCCATAAGTACTTGCAATTCACATGTCACACAAGTGCCTAACTATGTAGTTATATACATGCATACAAACGTATATTCGTATATGCAATTGTATATCTACTGATATTATTTATGAGATACGCATACCACACACGGTGGGCTACAAATGATTAAATTGCCGGGGAACAACAAGTTATCGAGATTATAGAAAAAGTAACACGCATTTAGCCGAGTGAGCGAAAGTGAATAGGAATGCGCACGAGCACTGACATTTAACAGCTAGAATGTGCATATTTGTAAGTACCTTTAAGTCCAGTAGAAATGTAAATTTTACAAATAGTAAATATTAATTGCAATTGCGTGCAAGTTATTTACATACTTTACAAGTACGCTAACTTTTAAATGCGCTAATTTGAACAATCAATAATTGTTGATTAATATATTTGCATATTAAGCGCAAATCAAGACACAGTTGAAGCCGGTTTCTGTTAATCCTGTTGAAATTTCTTGCGAAAATGTTAACAGCGATTTGGTTATGAAGCGGGGAAGTACTTGTACATTGCCACAGTGATTTTCATAGTTGTCGCACGTGTTTTCTAGTGAAAAGTTAAATATCTACTTAGGTGCGAAAATAAATTGAAAATTACAGTCTTTGTGAAACTGCAAGGTGGTTGGTAAATTGTTGTTGTTTTTTTTTCATAGATTTACCGATTACTATAGTAGTTAGATATTACATATAAGCAATAATTATAATAAATAAATTTAGCGTCTAGGCACTGAAAATTTCTAGGCAGCAGAAAACTGATAAGTGTATTACTTCGAAGAAAAACACAATTGGGGTATTCACAAAGGTGTCGTAAGTGGCTTATTGTTGAATATCGCAAACTTTAAAACCTTAAATAAATGTTTAGAGTACTTGAAACCACAACCAACTATTTTTTAACATTATGAAATTTCATAATATGACATTTATGGTACCTTGCGAACTCCCTTAATATATTTTTAGCCATTTAAAGTTTACGACATACAACATACGACACTAGCGACATCGGTGTGCATACCCCATTAGACCGCACCACCTTACAAGCAAACAAAAAAAGGTTTCCCGTACACCCCTGAGTTGTAAGGTATTTTTGCAAGGCAATTTCAAAAAAAAAAAAAATCGCGAACCTAGGAGTTGCCGTTTTACATTTTTCGGTAACACTTACATTCGGCAAAAATTATTATTTTTTGTATATGTACATACATACATAGTTCTACTGGAATAATGAAAATAGTTTCATTGAAAACGTTTAATGACTCTTGACGAGCTTTACAGACCAATTTTGGCTAAGATAGTAAAAACTCACTCTTTTTTCTATTTTAATTTTTTTCTGTTTTTAATTTAATTTTCTTTTAATTATTAGACTTCATTGTCTTAAGAAGAAATATATATATTATTTTTTTTTTTAATTTCATTCGAATCTTAGAAACACATTTTTTATTTTACTTTTAGATTTTATTGTTTTAAACAGACAAAAAATTTTTTTTTATTTCAGTTAAGTTTTTTTTTAATTTCTTTTTTTTTAATTAAATTTCTTTATTCATTTTTAAAAAAACGTATTTTATTTTTTCTTTTATTTTACTTGACATTTTTTTTAATTATTTATTTTTTTTCAGATTTTATTTTCTTTTAATTATCTATTAGATTTAATTGTCCTTAGAAAGAAATATTATGTTTTCAATTTTATTTTAACTTTAGAATTTTTTTCTATTTTGTTTTTAGGTTTTATTGTTTTAAAGAGTGAAATATGTTGTTTTTAAATTTCATTTAATTTTTAGCAATTTTTTAAATATTTGTTTCTTTTATTAAGATATTTTTTTAATTTTTACATTTTGTTGTTGTAAGAAGTGAAATATTTTTTTCATTCAACTTTTAGAAACCAATTTAACTTTTCTTTTATTTTAACCAACGTTTTTTCTCTTTAATTTAAATTTTCTTTTAATTATAGATTTTATTGTTTCAAAAAGAAGCATTGAATATTTTGGAACTTATTTTTCTTTCTTTAATTTAATTTCCTTTTTACTTTAAAATATTGTTTTAAGAAAAAAAAAAAATATTTTTTTTTAATTTGATGATAATTTGTGGGAACTTATTTTGTTTTTTATTAAATTTTTTCTCATAAATTTTCTTTTCTTTTAATTAATATATTTTTCTGGTTTAAAAGATATTTTTTAAGTTTTTTTAATTCTTAATTATTACTTTTGGTTTTTTCTTTTGTTTTTTTTTTTGGTTATCTTGTTCAACGAATATCCCTGTCTCAGTTTCAGGTTTTGCTGTGTAAAAGATAAGATTCTGAAGTACATATCTAAGACCTGGTGTGATGGCACAAGCTATTGGACCCGCTCTGGTAATTATGACATCAAACCATCTAAGTAATTTAGTTCTCGATACACAAGGGACAGAAAAAGACATGTATAAGTATATGTATGTTTAGTACCCTTCAGCGAGGCAATATACATATATAGTATGTAAGTAAATATGTACATTGCGTTTTCATGTCATTGTCCCAAAGATTTCAGCCTCCCTCAAACTTAAGCAGTGTAGATGCCATCTACTAGATGGAAAGTAATTAAATTTTATCTTATGGCAGCACTGCTGAATAAATAACATACAT
This sequence comes from Rhagoletis pomonella, assembly GCF_013731165.1. Lineage (NCBI taxonomy): Eukaryota > Metazoa > Arthropoda > Insecta > Diptera > Tephritidae > Rhagoletis > Rhagoletis pomonella. Next base: position 45,680,264 of record NW_023458559.1, on the reverse strand, counting down.
ACATATGTATAAGTATGTTCATGCAGTTGAAATTTAAAATCTTTTTCAGGACTATCGTAAAAATGGTGCGCATATGAAGATGCAATATGAGAAGTGCATATAGATACACACATGCATATGTATGTATGTTTATTTACGTATATACTGTATATAATTTTATATATTTACAAATGGCGTTGATTTAATCGTCAATAAAAAAATTAAGAAACAACAAGTGAGAAAAAAGTAAGTCAAGAGAACAGGAATATGTGACTTGTTCCACAAAAATAATTTGCGACTTTGTAGAAGGAGGGAATAAAAGTGAACTTGTTGCGCAGTTTTTACACATATATACATACATATATATGTATGTACACGGTAAATAAATTTAAAATACACACGTGCAGTAAATATAAAAATACCTTCAAGGACAATGACTGCCAGACATTAAAAAAGAAATGTCGAAAAAAATGAAGTAGAAAGCAAAGTGTTAACAAAAAGTATAACGGCGTTGATTTAGCACAACGTCTGTTCTGGCAGTTAAATGAAATTACATAAATTACTTTACACATAAAAATTTTTTGCACACTTGTATAAACAACCAGTCATATTGTAAACATATTGACATTGAATAATCACAAAAGACCGTTACTGGCCAGTAACTTTTAATCTGATACTTCAGTCTAGAACAAAAAATTGCAAAAATTTGTGTGACTCGTGCAACAGAGATATATGTGTGTGTGTGTGTGTAAGCACCACAGTATAGTAAGCACACCTTGTAATGTGTAAACAAATTTCCCACCCTACAGGAAAAATTTCAGTTATTGAAGCATACTTCCGTAGAAATGCTAATTAGCATCTCGTTACTTATGAATTTTAGTTTGAGTTGGAAAAGAGATGTAATGTGTGTTTTTAGCCAAATGCGGTGTTTTTTTTTAATTAAGCAATGAAACCATTTCTTTCCTGCAGGGCACGTCTACCATTTTGTTGTAAATATCAATTTCCTTCAGGTGAAAAGCTTATCACTTCAATAGTTTTTGCTGGCAGCTTATCAATTTTAATGCTACAATAATTTCAAAAAGTAAATAAATGAAAACACACGTAACTATGCGATAAGTCAGAAATCAACAAAAAAATTAAACAGATAACAAATACAATATTTTGCATTTTGTTTACTTGGCGTTTCGATACTAACAAATAGACAGACTTGGCTTCTACAGTAAGTGTGTATGTACATATGCATGCGTGTAAATATGTAGTACTTACATTTTGTACACTTTAAGGTGTAAAATTATTTGCAAACTTTAGAAACATGCGCCCTTGCATTTCCGCCCTAAAAAATGCCTTTGCTACAGTCCCCCCCCCCCCCTAGAAAAATCATTCCTTGTACATATGTGCGTACATATGTATATGTATTTGTAGAACAAGCATAACATGGAGCTGGCGCACGTCGAAAAATATATACATATGTATGTATATGTACAGTGATTATCATAACTGTACGACACCCATTTATTGACAAGTTTTGATTATTTATTTTTTACTATTTGATTTATTTTATGGTTTTATAAATATATAGTTTATTCTATTATCAAAACTATACAAAACGAAGTTTCGAACTTTTTAAAAAAATTCTAAAAAAATCAACAAAGATTCATCAAAATTCCACACTTTTTATTTGGAAAGAATACTTTTGGGTATGCAGTTTCATTTGTAAATTGTAAATTTTTTTGTTGACGATATTACGCAATTTGTTTATAGAAAAAATTTTTCGAAAATACTTTGTATGGAAGAAAATGCGTTAGCAAAAAATTGCAAAAATCAAAGGGATTTTTCAGTAAGTTCATACTTGCACTTTATTAAAAAAAAAAATTATTAAAAAGTTTGAAGTTTTGATAAAACTTGGTTGAATTTCTCTAATTTTTGAGCGAAGTTTTCAATTTGAACTTACATGGTTTTTGTTACATAATTTTATAAAAAAAAGACAAATAATAAATACCAAATAAGCAAAAGAAAAAATCCAAAACTTGCTAACATGTCGCGTCCCTATTTAGTTTTCCACCACTTTACATTAGGGTGGTAATTAAAATGTCAACTTCATGAGGCACCTCTGTATTTCTTTATTCTACGTACAAGATAAAGACATTTACAAAAATTTTTAAATTAAAAAAAAACATTTTAGGAGTCTCTCCCACTCCTCTTAATTTTTTAAATCGCACAAATTCTACGAAGCCTTGACTTTGACCAGCTATAAGTTAGCGTATTGAAATATATTAAAATAAATTCAAAAACTCGTTAAGTTATAGCTGGTCACAGTCAAACTTTTTTCGAATTTTCGTGATTTAAAAAAATTAAAATTTTTAAAAACTCTGGTAGAGACCCCTAAATTTTGTTTTAAATATTTGAAATTTTCTTGGATGTCTTCATTTTGTACCTAGAATAAAATAAAACTTAGAGGAGAGTGTTTGAAGGACCACCCTACTGTATATGGTTCTTGTTATAGAATGAACTGTATTTTTATTAAAAAAAAAATTAAATTACAAAAAATAAATAGTCAAAACTAGTCAATATGTGGGTGTCGTATAGTTATTATAAGCACTATATGTACACATTTGTATGTACGTACTATACTGCATTGTAATTCAGAAATCTGGTGCCGGCAGCCGACACCGACATCAACACCAACACCGCCTCTAACTGTTCTCCCTGTTTGCTGCTCGTCGCTCTCGTCTTTCACCGGTGACGTTGCCACGTGACCCTCACAATTTGTTTGCAAGTCAGTGAGTGTGCGCAAGTATTGCACTTTTTTGCTACAATAGGCGTTTTCAATCTCTGCTGGTCTGATTGCCTGCCGATGCACTCATGAACGAATTCTGGCAATGAAATGTGATTCTTATATAAACTCGTTGACGTTAACTTTTTTCTATTAACACTGATTGATATTGGTTTTAAATGTTTTGTTATTTACTCATCTGTAGGCGGGCGGGGGGTGGATGTTGGCGGCATAGGTAATTGAGATGATGATTACATGTTCGAAAACGCACACACAAAAAATCCCCGTAATACAGGTAGAATGTACGTACAATTACTTTACTTTGGCTGTGCGCTTGAAAAGTAGAATTACAGACGAGCCCTCTTCGCTTGCTCAATGGCATGAATAATCAGATAAAGAGTACGCTATTTTGTGAAATCATTTCCCTTTTTGTAATTATACCTTTGCACTGTATAGAAAATTGTGATTATAGGTATGTGTTTCCAGATGTAATTTCTTAGAACAAAGATAAGTTAAGATAAGGTGTTTTTTGCTTGATTAAAAATAATGAGAGGCTAAAAACACCAATGAATATTAATAGAAAACTTCCCAACATTTTACTACTTACATAAAAGAATTTCTAAGACTCTAAAATCGTTACAAAGGCGAATATCACAAAACTAGTTTTCAGATTACTGAGATCCTACTGTGTGAATGGCCTACAGAGCCACGCCTGCTAAATGGTACTGAAACCAGTAGAGAAGATTAACCCGAGCTCCAATCCAGTATGACGAAGTCGACGCACCACCTTCTAACTATGAATAGTGAGTTCGCGGCTGAAAAACAACAACGCTGCTAGACCTAATGGGCTACAAGCTGACCTACTCAAGTACGGGGCAAAGAGCTTATGTCCCACATACTGCAGTATGAGCTGGAACTGATATGAACTTATTAGGCTGACTTTAGACCACGAACGAAATGGAAGGACCAAGTGCAGAAGGTCCTGTCTTCACTCGGGATGAGCAACAGCAAAGAGGCAAACTTGGAGAAACTTTTTGGTCGCGGCCCAAACCGACAAACGATTTAGTGACAAATAAGATGAAGACCTAGTAAATCCACCATTGTCCAGCAAATCTGGCAATATGAGTGACATGTTGTTAGGCATACCTGCTATTGTCCTATAGATTTTTGGCGATAAAATGCAGGTATTTTCATACTCCACAAATCTTGGACAAGACCCACGAGAGAAGGATCGATAATCGCCCTCTATTTTGCGGTTTTAAAGTCGACTTCGATAGCACGAACAGGGTTTATATTAAAAAAGGTTCCAGTCAGTGCGAATGTCTATCGTGCGGCTTATTTAGTTTGATGTTTGAGAAGAAAATAAGAGTGAAAGTGAATAAAATGAATTATCTCCCATCATCAAGCGCTTACGTTATAAGCCACTCATCATAGGTGGAGAAAGAATTCACTTCATTTCCATTCCAATTTCCTGTTGGCGCTAGCTAGCATAGAAGAGAAACGACTGGCGTACTTTTTTGGACTCGGCCAAAATTTCTTTGGCAGTTGCAGCGCCAAACAAGAAGAAGAAGAAGGTACCCAGAGTAACTATAGGGTGATACAAGAGTGATAAAGATCTTTGACAAAAATTATTATATTTATGTGGTTTTTTCTACTTTTATTTTCAGACAATCGGTACTGCAAGCTTTGGCAAACTTACTTATGTAGTCATGGAGCGATACTCAGTTGAACAACGCGTAAAAGTGATTTGAAAAAAATTAGAAGCGATGAGGCACATTTACACCTTACAAAAAATCTATTTCAATGTGACTGGTGGGACATTTTACTCGATAATGTGATCAATTGTGAATTATTTCTATGTCGTCGGAAGTTATACAACAGCGAAAGATATTTTTAACATAGAACGATAACTAATGTATAAAAGTACTTTAACAAAAATATCAAACGATATCTTAGTTTTATGTAACTATCATTTGATTGAATGTGATTGGTGGGACATTGAAAAGAACTATATTTTACCTTTGTGCACTCTAAGATGAAATGTAGTCAAAACACTGAACTTTCCCGAAAGATTTTTTTATGTTGTAAAATATATGGAACTATGTATATGGTTTCGTTTTCAATAAAAATTAGGCTTATATAATCTTCATATAAATATTAAAAAAAAAAATATTTAAATTTGTGACTGATGGGACCGGTCCTTGTGACTGGTGTAAAGTAATTGTGCATGAAATAAAAGTTTCCATAGACAAAAATTACAACTTCTTTCTACTTTTTTAATATTTTCCAAGAGATTAATGAAATGTAGTAATTGAAAAAGAGGTTACTACTGAATTAGAGATAATTAGGGCATTTTAATATTTACAGTATCGGACATATCATTTGCAACAAACTCCAAAATTATATTATTGTCAGCTTATGTTTAATTATTTATTTTGAAGAATTTTCTTTTCAAATATAGTGCGACCTATAACAGAAACCACAGAAATAAAAGTTTAAAAAATTGCGCGAAGTTCACAAAAATAAATCAAACTTCAAAAAATTTTCATTAAAATTTAAAACTTTTTATTCAGAATTTTTAAAAAATGTTCGAGTATGAGTTGCAAGTAAAATCATTTTGAAATTTGTTGCAAATGATATGTCCGATACTGTACGTCGCTTTCCACTTTTACATGGGATGACCCTACTTCAGAGTAGACGAGAAACATCGCGATTCTCTCTAGTTAGGTACGATACCAGCACAATAAGTAGATTCAAAATCTGAACTTCTATCGGGGTTAAAAAATGGTAGGCATGCAGCATTTAGTTTTCTCATTGTACCAACTGCATAGAACAAAATATGTAGTTATCAAAAGCACCTTTTCACAAACTGGTGGATTCCAAGGCGGGAACCTTTTTTCGTCCCTTTTTAACTCATTTTTACCAAGGTATGGTGCGGTTGATGATAGCTTATTTTTTCACAGGACTTTAAAAATTAAAACTTATTTGATTTTTCCTACAGTCAGGACCGAGAGGGAGGGGGAAAAAGGGGTGAATCCCCCCGGACGCGGGCTTGACACTTGACATGTGTTCTAATTTTTCTTAGAAATAGCGAATTATGAACTATTGTAAAGATGGGCTAATTGCCACGCCCTCCACTTTTGCGGGCGGAAACATAAACTTTCATGCGATTTCGTTGCAATCGAGTTTGTATTCGCGCCTTCATTAGAAAACCCTAAATGTAAAATATGGGGAAGACTGGATAACTATAACATCCACAACTCGCAAAAATGTGGACCCAATCATTAAATGTGAGGGAATTTTGGTTTTCTGCTTGCCACTCTCAGTAAAACAAAGGTTACACTTAAAAATTACATAGGTGTAAATATTCCCTAATCTACCAATTTTTGGTATGATTTTTTGCTTTGTTCGAAAAATTCTTTTCGCGAATTACGCAAAAACAAGCTGAAAATCGAAAAATTAAGAAAATCGAAAATTACATACATTTGCAAAGTCGCTAAACCATGCGTCTATCCGACGAACCAGTACTCAAACTTTTTTTTACTAATAATCTTTAGCATCTACATTTCGAAGTAAATTTTTTATTAAAAATGATGAGAAATGATAAATACCTTCACCTGAAAAATCCATGCCACTTAAAGAATTGATAACAGTTGAAAAAGAAACACTAGCATTAATGGGTTGAGCGCCAAAGACAAGTAAACTATTAAGTCCGTATCGCGCCGATTCCAGCATTTTTTTTTAAATTTACCGTTCGTAGAGAGGTGTGAAATTTTGTATTTATGTCTTTAACTTTTCCCTCTCTAAACCCAACAGGTTTTTTTTTCAACTGTCACCACGACTTTTTCCCACCTGCCTCCACAAAGTCGAAACACTGTGTACCGTCAGCAAAAAATTGTTAAAAATTAACGGAATTGTAGCAGCTTGAAACTGTGCACTGAAATTTATTGGGCTACGAAACGGCGTACAAAATATTTTCTAAAAAGAATCAAATTATGATGAATTTTTGTCGAATTTTTCTCGAATTTTTTAATTTTTGCATATAGTTTGAAATTCGGACTTACATGGCTTTTGTTAGGTAACGAGCAATACTTGCATAAAAAATAATTAAACAAAAAAAACATAGCCAAACTTTTTAAAAACGTCTCGCCCTTTCTTGTGTTTCTTCCCCCCACTAGACATTTTTTTATTAAAAAGGACACTGGGTTAATAATTATCGCTGTGGCAGGAAAATCGTTTCCATCTAACTATTTTTGCACAACAAATCGCCAAAATTTAGTGCTTTACTAATAACTAAAATTAAATTTTTTTAGAAGCCTAGCCGATTATTTCACGTATCTACGTATGTCGTCTAGCCGCAACAATAACAAATTCCAAAAAAAAAACTACATAATAATTGAGAGGCCCTCTACCTTGTTGTAATTTTTTGGCAAACTTGTCGCTTTTATTTCTACAGGGCTGCCCTTGTGCAAGAAGCCAGGCGCACAGAAGGACACGCATGTGAATAAAGAGCGAAACAGTAGGGCCAGTGCGTAGGCAGTGATTTGACAGTTGTTAGTAATTGTTAGTTTGTACTTGGCAGTACTTACCCTTCGCGTGTAATTTTCCGAAGTAAGCCCGTTTTATTTTTGGTTTTGCTTTTGGCTGACCTTCGTTTTAGTTATGTCTTTTTTTTTTTTGTTTTCGGCACGTTAAAATTATTTATAAAAAATTGTGATTGTTCTTATGCGTTTTTATGTACATACATATGTATGTAATATGTAGTTAAAGTTCGTTGCTTATTTTCCGTCGTTTTTTGCTCCCCTTTCTTTGCTCAACTTTTTTTCAAGTCTCTCTTGTTTCGTGAGTTCTTTTGTTGGGTTCTTTGTTAAGCCGAAGGATGTTCTCGAAAATTTCAACAATAAACGTTGTGTAAGACGCTGTGCACAATTATGCGCAAAAATTTTAAAATCCCAAATAAAAAACACACAAAAAATAACAACAACAAAAAATACACAGTTAATGCGCGGTTTATATGTAGAATCACGAATACATAAATTGGCGCGTACTTCTTTGTCTTCACAGCTGCTTTTGCGTTATGGCGAAACAATAAAAAGTCGACAGCTTGCTTCCTTATTGTTTTTATTGCACTTTTGTTTTCAACAAATTGCAAAAGAAAGGGTATGTATTAATAATAACACCAAAAGTTCTTACGCCAAAAAAAAAAAACAGAACAAAAACACTTTTAAAAGAATGCCTTATATAAGCCAAGGCAGCAGCGGCAGGATTCTGTGCAGACTTCTATGAAAAACAATTCGCAATTTTGTATGTTGTTGCCTGTTGGTAGAGTTGTATTTGACTGGAGGAGTAGCAGTAATGTATCGCGTGTAACTCATTCGAGCTCGCAAAGACGACTGTGCTGGCCGTTGTTGTGTGACCGCGCTCGAGGAGGCCGCATCGAGCCAGCGCAAGTCAGCGAACCAGCAAGTCACAAACAGCCAACCCAGGCAGCCAGCTAGTCAGCTCGTCAATTTCCACAGCCAAGCAAGTGGGCACGTACATCCATACATATGTATATGTGTGGTCATAAGCAATAAGCGCTTAAGTCGAAAAACACTTGAATTCGAGAAAAAACGCTTTAAAGATCTGGATTGTAATATTACATATCGCACGTTTAATAATATCGTCACTAGATACAAATAAAGGCGCGAGCTCAAAAGTTGACCGCGAAAAAAGACGTTTAAAAAAAACTTCAGCGAAAACAGACGCGATAAAACATTTGACGGCGAAGAAGGATGCGTAAACTTATTTTCGCGGTCAACTATGTTTGCGGGTGTAACAGTATGTAAAGAGTTTTGGGGAATGATGCTGAAGTGACAGTCCTTGGCCAAGTATAAATTTATGATTACGCATCTTTCTTCGCCGAATTTTTTATAAAGTCACTTTTTCCTAAAAACACGTTTTTACGTGTCTTTTTTTCGCCGTCGAAACACTAGCGTGCATTTACAGAAGTATTTCAAAATTCAATTTTGTGGGAAAACGCAATCATAGTTTGATCAATTCATATAATTGGTATTCAAAAAGACAGTTGAAAATACCCATATCCTCGCCATTTTTGGGAAGGTTAGCCATTTGTTAGGCTGATTAATTGAAAAGGTGATGATGAAATTCCCAAAAACGTAAATTTTGAGTTACATCTCTATATTATTACAAGTAAGTTTTACCAAAAAAAAAACCGACTTCAATTCTCATATAAAAAAAAAAATATATAAATATATATATCATGATCCACTGATCGGATTTTAACCAGAATAATATGGGACCACCTCTGAGACACTACCTTTCCGATGCAAAAAGAATTATCGAAATCGGTTGACGTGGTCCAAAGTTATGCGGTAATATACATATAAAAATAAATTAAAAAATTAAATTAAAAAAAAAATTAAAAATATTCCGGCGAACTGATAACCTCCTCCTTTTTTGAAAGTCGGTTAAAAAGTGCGTTAAGTGTTAACCTTTTGGTGAAACCAAAACATTTTCATCTATAACTTTTTAAATAGACTAGGTAACAAGATGGGAGTTTCACATACACATGGAATAGTAGTTGCGGAAAACGATAGCATATATAACTCAATTCTTTCTTAAGTCGACTTAGACGGTTATTTGTTATGACCACAGATACATATAGATATATCTATACAAGCAATCAGCGCAAGTCAGCCCGCTGTCGACAGCGCAGCAAGCGTCATTCGGCAGATTTGAGCTAAATGCATGCTTGCGAGCGTATGCGGGTGTTTCAGCGTCGGTGTACTTTCTTCTCCCCAACAAAAAATCTGAAATCGCTTCCACTAGGTAATGAGTTCTAGAAGGCTGTACAGTTGTTGCTGGAGCGTCGCTGTATGTATGTATGATTGGTGTATGGGGAAGCTATCTTCGGAAAATTTTCCTCTGCTAGCGCACACATCCACATTTACATTTTGGTAAGCATGTGAGTGTGAGTGTGTGTGCGAATTCTTTTTGGTATTTTCGGGATGCTTCGACACGTATGTATGTATGTATTTGTTAGCGCCTAAGAGATGGCATCAGCAGCGCAAAAACGACACCGGTAATGACATTCAGCTTTTCAATGCTGCGCACAGTGGGTTGGGGGGTGGCTAAAACAACACCAAATATCGATTGAGGGTGTACATTAGGGTGGTCCAAAAACAGTAAAGTCGGAATTGTAATGCTCTCACCCTCTAGAATTGTTCTATATCGAAAAAAAGTATACCCCTATTTTTCTATTTTGAAATCAAAAAATATTTCGAGGTCGCTCAAAGCGCTCAAAGTTTTCCATGCATTCTCTTCTCTGGTTCTCTTCAGGATACTTTGAATAATACCCAATTGTTTATTTAACCATTTTTTAATACTAACGATTTTTTATTGACCGCCCCATTGCATTTTTCGGGGTTTTTGGCGGACCTATAACTTATGGCTGCAATGAAAAAATGATTAAATAAACGATTGGGTATTATTATTGGGAATCTCTTGCAGATAAACAGAGTTTTCTGGTAGAAAAATATAGATTTTTAACTATTCTATACCATTTCTACGAAAAGTTGTTTTTTCCCCATATTAAATACATGGAAAACTTTGGGCGCTTTGAGCGACCTCTAAATACCTTTTGATTTCTAAATAAAAAAATAAGGGTATATTTTTTTCGGTATAGATCAATCCTAGGGGGTGAGAGCATAAAAATTCCGACTTTACTTTTTCACATGCACTTTTGGACCACCCTAGTGTACATGGTGTCCGTGTGTGTGTGTGTGAGTTTAAATGTTTGTGGCAAAATGCAAATACTATTTGCATGACAGCGAGTTTTTGTAAGTACATAATGACAACAAAAAGGATATGAGTTAAGGTTTCTTGAACATATGAAAATATTTAAATTAATTGCGTAGTCTACTATGTGAAAACCAGAAAAGAAAGCCACTTATTTTTATGAATGTGGAGCCACAATAATTAAATGCGAGATGTATATCTAATGGAAAAAAATACAATTGAAAGAATTTTAAATACATACAACAAAGTTTCTTTATATGAAGAAATATTGTTTTATTATTAAAAAACTTTTTGCATAACTAGTAGACAATCCGAAAATCAGCACTTACTTTTACAATTTATTCAACGAAGAATTACACTAAATATGGCAAAACGCCGAATCACAATTATAAATTTTGATGCAACCCTTAAATATAAAGTGAACTTTAAAGTTACAGGTTACTTGCGAAAACAGGCCTAAGTACAAAAAAAAAATATTTGTTTACTCTTAAAGAATACTCAGTGGAAGAAATTTGGTGTTCACTGGATCGAGGAGTTCAGCAAAGCCGAGGTTCATTCAACCCTGATCTTACATTAGGGTGGTACAAAAAAAAATTAAAATATTAAGCTCTCACCCCCTAGGATTTTTTCTAAATGGAAAAAAGACTACCTGTATTTTTTAAAATGATATTTAGAACTGCCTCAAAGCCCAAGAAGTTTTGCAAGTATTTTATATGGAGAAAAACACTTTGTCGTAGAAATGTTATACAATTCTTGAAAATCGATATTTTTCAATCGAAAAACTTTGTTTCTCTTCAGGAGTCTTGCAATAATGATACCCAATTGTTTTTTCCATTGTTTAATACTAAAGATTTTTCTACGCGAAAATTTGGGCAACTCTGCCCAAATCAAGCGTTCGGGGAACAAAGTTTTGACAGACTGGCAAATCAAAAGCAACATAAAAATTTTTACCGCACAATTTCTGCAGCATTTCAGAAGATTTTCTGTTGAGCATCATCAAGAAAGCAACAAGGCTGCAATATTGGGTAATTATTACGTAGCTGGAACACATCTGGAATGGAATTTTTTCGGACCTATAAAAAATAGTATTAAAAAATGGTAAAATAAAATATTGGGTATTATTATTGAAAGCTTCCTAAGGAGAAACAGAGCTTTCCGATTGAAACATATTGATTTTCAATAATTCTATACCATTTCTACGAAGAAGCTTTCTGCCCCGTATAAAATACATGAAAAACTTCGAGGGCTTTGGGCAGTTCTAAATAAAATTTTTTTTTTTTTACAAAAAACATTTTAAACTTTTAAATTTTTTCCCCCGCATGTATTTTTGAACCACCCTATTTTACATATGTATGTACAATTTTTATTTCTGAGAGATCAAATAATGATCAAGAAATGAGTTTTATTTCCCATCAAAAGATTCAAACTTAAAAAATAGTCATTTGGTGAAAAAAATGTAACTTAAAACATGTTGGGTGGTTTTTCCCACGGTAATTGAAAAGCCCTGAATCTTCGAAGGATATGTTGAGAGCAGACAGCAGCATTCCCTATGAAATTTTTGAGGAATTGATAAGATAATACAACAAAAGCAACCAGAGACACACAATACATATTAAGGATGTGTCAAGGACGAACATAATAGTTATTAATGTTTGCAGGAAAAGCTAATTAGAATATCCCCTTATCTGGGAATCGAAAGAATTAAGTAGCAAAGCCATTAGGCGGCCTAAATTTATTTTCCTCTATTTGAAGGTTTCTATTTTAGGTTAAAAATAATATGACTTGATTACACTGTCGCAGCCGTCATATGCAGCTTAAAGAGGAAAAAAGCTAAACCCAACGACTTTGTCTTTCTTACGAAAATCTTAGACGTCAGCTACAACGTCATCAATTTGGGAGTTTAGCCAACAAATAGGGGGTCAATTGCCTTCGGTCGCCGACGAAGTGAAAATGTCTAACCTCATACAAACAACTATGCACATTTATGAAACATATTTTAATACGAGTGCCAACACGAAATTATACAGACGTCTGTGTGTAAAGGATTGCAACCACCTCTCTCTCTATGGCTAGTCTACATTCATACAAGGATATTCTGATGCTGCGTTCTTTGTCATTTGAGTATTTACACACATACATACATATGTATGTATCGTCTTGTCCTTGCTGAAGGTGAAAGCGAATCTACGCAATGATTGCTGCATTTAAAGATTAAATTTCGTGTTTTCTCAATGAAATTGCGTTACTAGTAAACTCTCATATATACTTATTCATTTAACGAAAGGATAAAAATAACGTAAGCTGATGAAATTTGTTGATTTCGCAAAAAGTAGTAATTCTTTGTGTAGTATAAATATGTACTCTAAGAAAGCCCTTGCAAATTTAGAAAGCCATATACATACCGGACTCAGACGGAGTGGCATAAAATTAGACATAGGTATACATATTAACCGCTAACAATAAGGAGTATACATATCGTCGGTGATACTGCAAAACGGTCTATGTCTATTAGTTACGCTTGACACTTACGATGGTCTCTTACTTGCACCGGAATGCATCTGCAAATCGTAATACCCTAATAAACGAATGACAAAACTCTCTACCTTTCGGTGATGAAGATGAACGATTGCCAGAAGCGATCAGATAGAGATAACAGATCAATTAAGCACCAGAGGCAAGAATTGACATAGTACGTTTTGCAGTATCACCGACGATTTATCTGTTCTCTAAATGGGTCTCCTTGGTTGGTTGGCTGTAGTGCTTTCTAGTCGCTGTCTAGGATTCAATTAGCGCGTTTTTGCGCCACTTTGATCCACTTCTCGCGGGGGATATTTGTCAGTATACATCATTGTACATCAGTAAGACCCCCAGGGGGGTCCACGGAAGACTCGACGAGGGTATACGGTGGCGTGAAAAAAATATGGGGGTTCACAAGTTGCAAGTGGGGGTCCACGAAAATGTATCTAGTTTCGTTAGTAAAGAACAAAAATTCGCAAACCGTCTTCAAAAGAGACACAACTAAAAATTTGGAATTTTTGAAGTTATGTGCTAAAAATGTGCACAGAGCTTTTATTTACCTTTCAGCAAATGCTGTAGCAAATTTTTTTTTATAATTTGTTAAAAAAAACCTAAGGTAAAGTCGCCCTTGCCCATATGATTATCATGTGCTACGAAATAGTTTTTTGCATTTTCTGACAAACGTATTATTTTGAGTTGTGACTCTTTGAAGACGGTGTGCGAATTGCTGCTTGGCTTTATCTATCAATGTAGGCAGACTATACACTACTCCAAAAAAATACGCGAGCAAAAAAATACCAAATTTTTCGATGGTTTTTAACAGGCAGTATTTCGGTAAAAAAAAAATGTTCGTATTGAGACTTTAAAGCCTTTCAAGTTCTAATATTCTAATTTTTCATGCCTACAATTTTTTAGGAGCTACGGTTCTCCTGTAATCCTGACAGATAGCGCAAAAAAATTATTTTGCACACACAATTATGGCGAATCTTCACTGATGGCTCAAAAACCGACTCCGGGTCCGGATCTGGGGTCTTTTTCGAAGTTAATGTGTATAGGCTTCACTTTTCTCTTGGGGAATATGCTTCGGTCTTCCAAGCTGAGGTATTTGCAATACTTAAGGCCTTGGAATACGTGGTGGAAAATAGATTGAGGGGAAGGAGTTGAAAATACATCGAGAAGTCCTGAACTGTGTTGAGATAGCTGAGATATTAACGAATGATCCTAACGAAATGCCAAAAAATAGGGAAACTGCACCAAAAGGAACGTAAAATTGTGAGAACACGCAAAACTATCCTTACAAAAATTTCCAACAACAATCTAAAAAAGATACAAAATAGTACCTACACCGCAAAAATATATCCCGAATTATTTCCAAATACCGAATTTTCAAAAAAAAAAAATCATAATTCGGACATTCCCAAAAAACGTTATATAAACTAAGAATTATTACAGATATTTTGACAGATCATTGTAGGCTTAGAGGCCACTTGCGTAAGTTAGGGATCTGGTCAGGCGATATAAAGAGACACCATTGCACCTTCTCCTGGAGGTCTGGACTGTACTGTACTGTACTGTTTCCGGGCAGTTTGTGCAGCCCCCTGATCAGCCCGCTAAAATAGCTCGAGCATTTCCTCGGGTCCGACAAGGCGTGACGTCTCGTCGGAAAACAGAGTATCGTCCCTCCCTGCTGTGCTGGACACTATCGTGGACCTGTCGCCCGCGCCTAGTCAATGAAATATGTGGATCCTAGGAAATTACTATCGTTCCTACGTGAAGACTCCCCCCACGACACCAACCACTTCTTCACATGCCCACTCAATCCATCTCAACTGACACCCCTCTCCCTCTGGTCCGGTCATTCCTCGAAACATCAATTTTCCTGGGCCAACCGTTAGTTGAGCTTGAAGACAACGATTCAAGATCAATCCGACTGAGGCAGGGCCGCTACAACTACAACAGCAAGCTTGATTGGATAAACAAATCCTATCCTTTTCAATTTCAAACTGTCTGGGAAAGATAAATGACCGATACCTAAAGGGCAGATGAAGTCAGGAAATCGTACAAATACTCCTAAAATACGAAAATAGTCCAAATAACACCATCGTCCCCTTTTCGTTAACTGTCTTGTAGAGACTAGTTCAACAAAGTGAAACCATATTCTCTTTGAGAATAAGGCAAGTGGAGTTGAACGATTTCATCGCTGGCTGAAGGCGAAAATATTGTGTTCCAAAATACTTTAATTTGAAGATAGAAATGGTAAAGCTTTTCCAGAAAACTCCATTGAATAAGGGCCATAACACACGCCAATGTTGGTGCTGCATTTCTACTTTTACGAATACAATTTATTACAAACGCCCACCATTACTATATAAACAATAATGAGATTATTGTATATTTTTTATTGCATTTTCAATAACTACAATCAAATAAAAACTAATAATAACCGAATTTTTTTTGAGAGTACATTTTTAAGATTCATTTTTTTAATGTAATTAAAACTCATTTAATCAGCTCCAATTAACATTGAATTATGTATTAAAATCTATGAATTAAAATCGATGTTGCATTTGTGAATAATTGTTATTTATGTAATATGTATATGTACATACATATACACATACATTTGCAATAAAAAAATGCTTATCAAGTTATTTAATTAGCCAGTAGGGAGTCCAAGATTCGTACGTTAGAATTTGCCGTTTCTATTTTCTCTAATCCTCATTTTTCGCGTTGGCTGCTTCGTTTTCCTCCTTAAATACATCGTTAGCTTCTGTAAATCCACAAAACTTCCATTGCACTTTAGTTTCGTCATCCCCTCCATCTGCTGTCTGACATTCCATTTTGAAGAGATTCGTATAGGTTGTGAGTATTTGTTCTAAAGTTAGGACCTGTAGGTCTAGCGTTTTCATAGATTGTCGTAGGTATACACAAATTGACTCGGTGCTGACGCCAAAGGGATGCACTATTAAGTAGGCGGCGATTAGGGCAATAATTTGGGCTTCCACAAATGGCAGGCATTTAGGCTGCGTAATTAATAAATATAAGCAAAAGGTTATACTTTTTTTTTAGAAGGACAGGAAAAAATAGAGGCTTTATGTTTATGTAAAGGAATCTTTCCGAAAACAGATTATTTTTATATGAGAAGTTGGAATAGTATTAAACATAAGTTAGGGTAATTTTTTTTAAGAATAGTCTATGTACGGTAGGTATAGACTTTAATCGAATTTTCAAAAACAAGATACAAAAAAATTTTCATTCCTGTGAATTAATTTATTCAAATGTAATCGAAATTTTATCAGAATATTTTTTTGTTTGAAAATAACGGATAATATATGGTAATATGGATTGGAACAAGAGGGAATATAAAATGGGATTTTCTATTAGTGCTCGGTTTCGACTTTCTTAAACGAAATTTTCTTAACAAAAATATTAGGAAATGTTTCGAATTTGTCAGATAAGAAAAAGAAAGTGAAAGGACGATTTCGACGCTTTTTCGATGATTTTTTTTTTAATAATAAAACTATTGGGATATTTTTTAATAAAAATCTTGGGATCCTTTTTTAATTAGTGGGAATAAAAAATTTAATATTTTTAACGAATTTGTGTATCATAAAAATATTGGGAGTGTTTTTAACAAGTCAGAATACAAAATTTGATTTTCAATTAGTGTTTTGGTTAGTTAAAAACAAAAAAAAAAGAATTTGTAATATATATTTGTTTTCATTGGAATGTTTTTATAAAAATATGTATGAGGGATTTTCGAAATTAGTGGGAAAATTAATTAATTAACGTGCTACAAGTTAGTTTGAAGAAGGTGAAAAAGAAAGTAAAGAAAGGAATAAATTTTTTTCAAATATTTTTTTTTTCTAAGTGGGTTAGACAAGGACATTTTTTCAATGAATTTTTGAATAATACATACATACTTATTGGGAAATTTTTGGACTTAGTGGGAAAATCTTTGAACATGTAAGAATATAAAATAACACAAAATTTTAATATTTGTTTTCAAATGAATTTTTTTTATAAAAATATGTATGGGGAAATTTTTGATATTTTTAGTACATATTAGGATTTGTGTTACATAAAAGAGAACAAAAAGGACTTCGAAATTGGTTTAAAGACTTTTATTTAATAATATCGGGAAATTTATGGAATTGGTGGAAAAATAACATAGGGGTTTCTATATGAGTATAGTTTCTGGGTAATTGGATTTCGATATTTTTTTAGGATTCTATTAAAAAAAATATTAGGAAAATTCTCGCATTAGTTTAACTTTTTTTATAAAGTAGGAATTATTAGGAATTAAATTTTGGGTATTAGTATAAAAATAAAGAATGTCGACCCCTTCCTCAAAGAAAGTATATTTTAAATAAAAATACTGGGAAATTTTTCAATTTAACCAGAACTTAAAATTTAATTTTTTATCTGCTAACAACTGTTAGCTACATATAAAAAAAAACAATTGACAATTTTTTAGTTAATATTTTATAATATTCCCAATATTATATTTTTTTATATTTTTTTTTTATTGGTGGTGATACGAAAATCGAGACCAAAAATGCGAAATTTTTTTTGAGGAGATTATTTCCACACAAAATATATTTTAGTTTGTTTTTCAAAAAGTATCTGGAAAACAAAAATGGTATGTCAAAGGAATTTTGGAGGAAACATATTAGTAGAAAATATAATATTTCTCTTAAAACAGTTTTATTTCTTAGAAGCTTGGTGATAAGTATGAAATTTTTTGTTTTGAAAAAAAAAAAATATTTCGCAAAATAAAAGATGTATTGTATGTATGTATTAAGTAGTATTCGAATTTTGATCAGAGCATATCTTTTGTTTGAATTTATAAAAAAAAAATGATTGGGTAATTTAGAAAAAATAAAGGCAAAATTTAGAAGAATATATTCGTTTTGCTTATGAAACGATTCGACTAAGTTTCTATGAAACATCTGGAAAAATTAAACGAAATACATATATCCCGGGGAAAATTAAAAAAGGGATTCCAAATTTTTTTTTAAACGAGTTTTTTACCAAAATAACGTTATTCGAATTTGATTAAGTTGAAAACTGGAAAACATTTCGAAAGTGTTGTAAATTTTTTGAAAGGTTCTCCGATTTTTCAGTTTTTAAAAATTTCCAAAAATGGAATATCCAATTTTACCGATTTTACTGCCCGTTTCACCAGCAATTTAAGTGAAAAATGATTTTATCCCTTATGTCAGTTTTCGTATTAAATTAAAAAAAAAAAAAACATTTTTCAATTGCTTTCGTGGAACCACGATGACAAATTACTGTAATTACAAATCCGCACACTCAAATACCTCAATTTCTTTAGAATCCTCCATTAATTTTGTTTCTACTGGCACTGTGCTCTCTTTATCTTCACCAATTTCCAAATTATTTTTATCAACATCACTTTTAGGACATTGCTGCAGCTCTTCATTCTCCTCAATTTTATCCGCTTGAACGTTCTGCGTGCTATTACTTTTCAGCGCTTGCCTCTCATCTATGTCATTCCACTCGCTACCTCCGGCAGTTTTCTCATCCTCATCAGTTTCATGTATCTCCACAACATCATTCTGGTCTTCAATAATATTCACTTCATCATCAATATCGATCACTTGTATGTATTTTGGCTGCTGTTGCGTCGAATTTCTCGAACTTTTGTGCACACCATTTGCATTCTCGCGGCGCTCCACGTCGGTGTACTTTGACTTGTTTGACATTTCTTCATTTATTTCCACCTCTTCCACATCATCATCATCATCATCATCATCGTCTTCGTCATCAGCATCCGCTGCTTCGTTAGTTACTATTTCACTTGTTTCAGAGTTAACTGACGCTGTTTCTCGATCTCTGCGCTTGTTGGCAGTTTCTTTGATCCGAGTTTTTAACAGCAGCTGCTTTACGCCAGCCTCTTTGAGTTTACGCTCCAACTGAACGATTGTTTTGGTATCTTTTTGCTCGCGCATTTTCGTTTGCAACAGTTGTGTCTGCATATTGCGTATGGTTTCCTGCAGCACTTTGATCTGCTTATCACGATAATCATTATCGTATTTGATATCAGTGCGTACGTGTGACATTTCACTGCGTAAAGCTTCCAACTGACAGCGTAATGAGTCGTTCTCCTCCTGAAAAGGGAATACGAAGATCAGATAGTTGTATTTCGAAATTGAATTTATAGTAGAGGATTTTGCAGCTATCTACAAAGGCGCTAAAGTGCGGAGAGCTACACTCTTTCCTCCTCACCTTCAAACTCTCAGCATCGTAACGCGTACGCTTGGCGCTGCTACCCTGATAGTTGCGATCATCATCGGACATTTCCATTTCATCATCCTCAATTTGTACGGAGCGTAGTTCCTGTATTAGTAGCATCAGTAGGATAATTAGCAAACAGCTTATAACTAGCAAGTTAAAAATTTGTATTTTTTAAGTTCTAAAATGAAATTTAATTCGAAAAAATCCTAAACTTGGAATAGCAATTTTTTTCCGTTTAGTCATATGGTCTCAGAGCAGCTACGGCCTTCCAGCTGTTTTTTTTTGTACTTACCTCGGCATTTGAACTTTTTGAAAACGTTTTACGTTTAAAGAAAAAATTTTTAATATCGGTTTTACGTCTTAATTGGGTTGATATTTTAACTTAATCCTTTTTTTAATGTAATAAATATTAATTTTGCAGCGAGGAAGTAACAAATTACCAGTTACAATTTTTTATGACACCCAATTTTAAGCGAATAAACGAAAAGTAAATGTTTTTAATAAATACATACATATGTATACAGATGTATCTAATAAGTGAAGCATTAAACAATAGCAAGCGGTGATAAAGTAAATAAAAGACCATTGCACAGCTAGGTGCACTGTTAACGGCATTTACAAGAGTTTAAGAAACATTTAGGAGAACATGGAGTATTGAGGTTATCTACGAATTGAAATTGTTTAAGAGTCAAGATTTTTCTTTTTTTTTATACAATTAATTTAAAAAATTATTGCTAACAATTCTTATTGAATTAGCAAAAAAGATGTATAAACCAGTTCTTCAATAAAGTGATAGGAAAGAGAAAAATATACATATGTACATACATGTGTATGTCTGCTATTAAAATTTAAAAAAAATGCGGAAAAGCATGCAAGAGTGTATTTTTCTTTCAA
This sequence comes from Rhagoletis pomonella, assembly GCF_013731165.1. Lineage (NCBI taxonomy): Eukaryota > Metazoa > Arthropoda > Insecta > Diptera > Tephritidae > Rhagoletis > Rhagoletis pomonella. The sequence goes on along the minus strand of NW_023458559.1, from coordinate 45,660,040 downwards.
AAGCCCAACCCATATCGTGTGGTCTCTTCAAATACTGTAGTTGTTTGTCGAATACCCAAACAATTTTTCGAGTAAAGGGGGATTTATCAGGTTGTGTGCGGTAATATTAGCCTGACGGTCGTGGGTAGTTTTAAGACCTAAGCAAAACAAAAACTTGGGAAAAACATAGGGCTTTGAAAACAATACCCACTGCAGGTATGGAAGCCCTACTCAATCGTACACACCTCTTCGTGTGGCAATACAATAGAAAGCAGCAACGCAAGCGCTCATGCTACATAGAAAAAATAAATTCAAACAAGGCAACCTTGCCGGACACCTTGAAATCTTAATAAGGACCTCAACAAGTAGGTAATATCCTGCACTGGTCGGTCAATCTGCGCTCATGCTAAGTAGTAAAAATCTAAACACAGAACGTTAGATAAAAATGTGCAAGCTAGGTTGTTTACAAGTTTTGGCAAGGGGAAGAAAACACACCTGTCAAAGCAGCTAAGACAGAGAGAATCTAAATGAAATGACAGGATTTGAACAGCCAATACCAGCAAAATTAAACAAATAGGCCTCTAAAACTGGCTAGACACATTCTTTTTTATGAACTTGCAAGATACATACACTTGGCCTTGCAAGAGTATCTAGATCTGCGAGTTTGCAGTTTAGTTTCAAAAAGTATCATTGCCGGACATAGTAACCGTTCTTGTACCTGCGGGAGAGAGGATGACTCAATGTCTTCTAGTAGCCCATGTAAAAAGTTATCGGTTAATACAAGCATCCTATATTGACAGATTTCTCCGATTGCCGCAATAGGAATGTTAGGAGTGGTTATCGACAATTTGAAAAGCTTGGCGAAGGAATCTCCCGCCGAATCAAAACGCAATTCTGTCGGTACCAATAACTTTGCAATCGCTAATGACATACATATTTAGGTAATGCAGGTATAAATCAAATTGATATAGGAAAAAAATGTTAATATTATAGCAAAATGCAACACTTAAAATTTGTTAGATATAGGAACTAAAACACAAATTAGTAAAATACAGTGAATAAAAACATAATTTAAGTATTAATACGGTGACACCAAGCAACAATATAAGTATATTTATAGCTGTGGAAGTACAGATACATATAATACTATATTTATTTAAAAGCACATATATACATACAAATATAAAATACATACAGATGTAAGTATAATGCAAAAGTAATGAAATTGTTTTCTTTTTAATTGCTTTTTTAAGCTTTAATTTGTACGTACCAATGCCAGCTTCTTCCATTGATCGATGTTTTTTCTTTGGGCTTTGGTGAAATGGTCCCAAACCTTCTTGTGACTAGCAGCACTGAACACTTTTTCAATCTGAGTGACTGAATATGCAATTATAATAATAACAATAATAAAGAGGGGAGAGGGTTGGTTGATTGCTTTGTTGTTTGGTAACTACATATGTTATGTATGCTTGTACGTGGACTATATACTTTGCTTTTGTATGTACTTTTTTCTATATTATTTTTTTAGTTTTTTTTTAATAATTCTGTAACTAAAAAAAATGTTAAGAAAAATAGATTTCTGCGATTTTTAATTAAAGCAATTTGTGTTATGAAAGTAGGTAAATGTATTTTTGGAAAAAAAAAACTTAAAATGATAAAGACGGAGTACATATACATAAGAAAGCTATATAGACGCACATATTTTTTCGCTATTTTTTATTTACTGCTTTTCGCTTTTGTTTACCAATAAACTTTGATCCGCTCTATTTAAGTTCCTTACTTCCTTGCACTTCAGGCAATTGTTGTTGGCTTAGCCTTAGTTTAATTCTGATTTACCTGTCGCAAGTACTTTTACATACCTTTTTGCGCTTTTTTGTTTCCTTTTTGGAAAACTATGAGTCCGAAATTAAAGTTGACTTTTTCACATACATACATATGTAAGTATGCTGTGTCGCCTAATGTCTTACAAAATTGCAAGGCAAAATTATTTTGAGAGAAATGGTAGAAAGGCATTGGGTTTCCGGCCAAGCAGTTATGAGTTACTCATTACAAATTTAGTTAATTGAATAATTCAAAAATATAAAGACAAACTTCAAATTTCTTATTCGCAATATCTGTCCTCGTCAGAGATGAAACTATGCATTTTTGATAAGTTAACTTTTGTTTTTGTTATCTTCTTGGCCTAATAACAATTAGTACTTGATGATTTTACTGAGCTATATTTTTGTAAAAAAAAACAACAAAATTGCTCCAAAAAATACGTTCTTCAGGCCCAAGGTGCCCTTACATAGAATATATTTAATTTATTTAGGCTTCATTGTGCTGAAAGTTTTTTCTTTCATTTTATATAGAAGCATACGTAAAAACTTTAATAAAAGCCAATTCAAAATAATTATGCCCTGTTGCAACTATACCGACCTTTTACAATTTTATATATTTACCAATGTCATTATTTTTGGTGGAATTAAAGATAAATACTGAGTTGTAACGAAATCGTGTTGAAGCAAAACCTATTAACAGGCAGAAACCCTGCTAAAAGCCGTTTAGTTTTAGTGCTAAGCAATATAATGCTATGCAGTCGAAGTTTCGCAAGTTTCATAAATTTGTAACTAATGCACTTACTGTTTCCTTGCAAAACCACGCGCACAACCCTAATACGCGCGGCGCTAAACAAAACTACAGCGCGTTTCAAGACCAAACACATCTTTCAAAACTACATCAAAGCTCAAAAATATATACCAACAGTAAACATTACTTACATTGTGCGGACATGATCAGCATTTGTTTGCGATAACTCTCACGAGCTTTGCGTAAATCATCCTCTAACTGCTGTTTATCTGTATGCAAACGGCGTACATGTGCGTGTGTGCTTTGTATCATTGAATAAAACATATTTGCATTGTGTTTTTTACAATCACCACGCTCCAACCAAACGGCAATCGTCTGTACGGCCTTTACAAAAGTGTCACCACTACGCAGATGCTCGGCGACTAGCGATGCTTCGTGGTCATTATAATGTGGTATGGGTGGTGGTGATTGAGAACGTAGGCGGTCAGTGGATAGACGTTCACGATGGCGTTGCTCACGCTGCAATTGCCGTTGTTTACATTCGAAATCATACAGATCATCGCGCGCTTGTGCATAATCAACATGGAGGCGGCCAAAGTTTGCGGGTTCACTTGTGTTAGAAATGCGTACGCGGTAGCCAGAAAGGTAGATGGCACGATCAACAGATGCCTCGTGGCGATAACGTATGTGACAGAAGTTTTTCTTGGATGCACGCAGTGTGGTTATTTCACCACAAGATTCGAATATTTCGCGTATGAGCTCCTCAGTGGAGTTTTCCGGTAGGCCGCCTACAAAGACTGTACGGCAACCTGGCGGCCGCTCTCGTGTGGTTGGAGGCGGTGCACTCGGGTTGGGTGGAAAGAGTATGCAGTTTTTAGTTTTAATCACTTCTTTCATGCCACAAACTAAATCGGTAAAATAATACGTTAAATTTAAATGGTATAAAAACCCATACAAGAAAAAGAATAAGCAGGTAAGCCTTACCAGCACCTGTGGCGCCAACTGCTGGTAACTGCCCATTTACACCGCCTTCGGCATTTGGTAACGCTGCGCCAAAGTTTGCATTATAAGTTTGTTGCATTTGCTGCATTGCTGCTAGCATAGTCGTCGGATCCATGAACATTTGATTGGCGGCTAGTGCAGCTGCTGCTGAAGTGGAAGCCGCATTAGTTGGCGCGGAAGTTTGATAAAACATGTAGGGTGTGGCATTGATGCCGCTACCGTGTGCCATATTTGGGGGCATAAATCCATTCATAAACATATTAGGCATTCCCATTGCCAATTTATCTGCAGTCATATTTACATCAGTCACCGGGGGCATAGAAGTATTAGCATTTTGTTTAGTAACAGTGCTGACGTGCTCAGTCTCCGATTCATTTTCAATATCCATTGGCGCTGTACCCCGATTCGGTTTTATTCTTGTCGGTGATTTCAAACGGAATCGTGGAGCTGGTGGCGGCTCGGGAGTGCGCTGACGGTCATTTGAATTGCTGGCTGTGTTAGCACCGCCAGCCGTTGTAGCGGGTGTGGTTGTCGCGGCATTTACGGCGCCAACCGCTGTAGATATTGCTGCAGCAAGTTGATTGATGAAATTTTGATTGTTATTAACGCTATTGCCATTGCCGGCAATGGAACCAAGTAGGGGTACTGCAAGAGAAAACAAATAAATGTTTACGAAAGTTATCAAAATATAGGGAGCGTTAACAGCAGATGGGCAAAAGAAATCCGAAATGGAATTGCTGGAAAATCGAAACAAATTGAACGGAAGTAACAGAAAGAACAGGGAAGAATAAAACATGATACAAAGCGGAGGAAATAAATTCTATGAATTGCAATACACATACACAAATAAATTTTCACTTGAAAAAAGCACATAAATTAATGCGGAAGTTGTAATTAATCGTTTTTATTCCTCAATAAAGGCTTATAAAATGGATGAAAGTAGGAGGACTAGGTACTATGCGCATTGGAAAAGCGAATTTAGCCGGTTACGAAATAACTTACGCATGTTCTGCAAGTTCCCGTAGTTAGACTCCATTAAATTTGTAGATGCTTAGTAATTTGCTGCATCGAAGGCTTTTTAAGCATTTGAAATCAATTTTTTCTCTGGTAAATTAGAATTTAATTGCAGGAATTACACGCACTTCACTTTTCTAGACCAGCAAAACCATTCATGGCGTTATCGACATATCGAATATTTGATATGACACTATTGAAACTATCGAATGATTCAATTTGTAATGCATGAACGAAAGACACAAGACACGCCTTCCCGAAAGAAAGAAAAAAGTTATTTTCTAGCTGTTGAAATCTCGACGCCATCTTTGTTGTAAGAAGTAAACAACGAAGAGAACAAAAAAAACCGCGTAATTGTTGAACGCATGAATAATCATTTTTATTATACAAATTCTTCTATAAATCATGTCCCTGTGTTAAAGTATTCTTCACCTTATGAGTGCACACGTTGTCACAAGCGAAAATTAAGAAAATTGCAGTAAAAAGCCACCACCAAATTGTAAACAACGAACGAATGTAAACAAACGGCTAATGTCAAAGTCGCCCAACTTTTTTCCTAAATGCGATTATAACGGGCTACTAAGAAGAAGGCGTGATCTTGTATTTTTGGTTCATGGTGTAATGAACTGAAGGTGGCGCATTCCCGAAACCGCTACTTTGGTTTCGCCGACTTTGACGTTTATGGCAATACGTAAACAAACTTTTTGTTTAGAAACAAGTGCAAACCAAGAATGATAGAATACAAGATTGCGCCGTACTGGGCGTTGACATTTGTGTACCACATGTAAAGTTTATTTACAAGTTACCACAACTGTCAAAATCGGCAAAACCAAAGTAGCGGTACCACTGACGGCGCCACCTTTGTTCGCTGCACCGTGCCCATTATCGATAACGGCTCAGAAGTGTTGCCACAAAATTATTACCAGATTCCTCAAAAACAAATGAAAGATCTTCAAAATCCGAACAAATTACTCAAAATTCTCTTATTACAGATATGAGATTGTGTACTGCAAAGGAGATATCCAAAAATTGAGAACGCCATTTTTAAGATATGGATTAGTTTAACATGACTACACCACTTACTAAATTTTTACCAAATTATCGAAAAAATTGCAGTCAATATCTCAATTATCTACCTACGGCGAACTTCCCTATCGCTCTGTCAAAATCGGTTTTTTCTAATCGCGGTACGCTTTATACAAATTCCAGTGGGAAAACGTAATGTTGGGGAGTACAAAAAGTAATGGATGTCCCCTATAACCTATACATGAAAATATGGCAGAATTTCTCTACAGCGTTGTCATACAAAAGTTATGTGTCACAGGACGCTTTACGAAATTACAAATAGATATTAATAGAATTTTTAAATAAAAAAAAATTAATAAATAAATATTAAAAACGTCCGTACCATAGGAATGAAGCAAAATCATGGGCGACTCTCAACTTTTGCGCGCTTTGGCAATCAGCTATTTACATGTATCTTTTCCAATTAAATGTGAACAAGACAAAGTTTATGGTCATATCTAGAGCAGCTAAAGCCTGGTTTTCATTAGGTCATATTTGACGTCAATTGCTCCCAAATAATCAAAACGGGTTGTCATCCGGTGTCATTTGCGTTTGTGGTCAAATATCACCACGCACGGTCAGCCAACAGCCAAGTGAAAACGATCCTTTCCGTTAGCTCCGATAACTACAGCTTAAAAATTAAAGATGAAGTAATTGAGAAAATAAGAATCATTAAATATTTAGGTATATATATCGATTAAAAGTTAATATTTGAGGAACATATTGACTATACAGTAGCAAAAATTACGAAAAAACATATATGTAATACTCCTATATTGGCAGTAAGAGCTAGTACCGTCCGAAAACACTACAGTACAGATATATCAATAAACACGTACGAAAGAAAAGGAACACATACGTTTATAAATAAACATGTACACCACACATATACAAAAACGGCACTCAAGTACACAATGCATTGACAAAAACGGTACTAGACTGTCTCGCTTTGATTTCGGAATGCTTACACATTGAGAAGTTAGCTTACTGCCAATATAGAAGTATTACATATATGCGAAAAAATTGGTTTCATGAAAAGGTCATGTAAGTACTTAGGGAGGAGGTATAAAAGCTTAAACAGACGGCAGCGTTGATCCGGATTAACTCGGACTTAATCCGAATCAACTGCAGTTAATTCCCGAGTTGATTCGGATCAACGCTGCCGTCTGTTTATGCATTAAGATCCTGGTCTACAGATCCATCGTTGAACTACATTTCGTATACTGCCTAACAATATTTTTTATAGCAAGCGACACAAAAATCGATAAGCTTCAAAAAATGCAAAATAAGGCTGTACGAATTATCTTAAACAAGCGGTATGACACACCCATACAGAAAATAATCGCAGAATTAAACTGTATGAGCGTGAAACAGCAAATTTTTTAACACGCTGTGAAATTAGTGTTTAACATAAAACAAGATAGACTTCCAGATTATCTGAGTGATGTCCTACGATATAGTAGTGAAACCCATTCATATTTACTCAGGGCAAATAATAGCTTCAGGCTGCCGCGGTATAAAACGGAAATAGATAAGAAGAATGGCCCGTAGTCATAGTCAAAATAAAGTCGACTTTAAAGTTAGTTGCAGCTTTTTTGACAGATATCCCATTGAAAATTATGTCAAAAAGCTGCAACTAACTTTAAAGTCGACTTTATTTTGACTATGACTACGGGCCAATATCTGTTAGAGTGGACTAAAATGTTACAATGAGCTTCCGGCTCAAATAAAAAATTGTGAAAACATTGGTACCTTGAAAAGGCTACTACTTGATTATTGCAGAACATTGGCTATTAAGCCTGCTATACAGTTCAATGCGAGCTTTTTATTTTGACTAATATCTTCGTTATTACTTAACTTTTTGCAATAGATGATACATCAAAAGATAGGGAACTAAAATATCTTTCAGAATTAAACTAATTAAAATGCATAATATGCCTCATTGCAAGCTCACACTCAACTGTGTGCGTACGCAAAGCATTCGCATATGAACGACAAGTTTTGACAGATGTGAATTGTATAGCAAGCTTTAGATAGAAAGGTCCTGCATGGTAACTAGACCTTCCCATCCGTACTAGCAGGGTGACTCTGGATCTCGTCCATTCAAAACGCCCATAATGTATGAAATGGAAAGGTCGGCATGGAAACTAGACCTTCCCATACGGACTAGCAGGGTGACTCTGGATCTCGTCCATTCAAAACGCCCATAATGTATGAAATGGAAAGGTCGGCATGGAAACTGGTCCTCTCCTTCCGATAAAATAGCGCGTCAATGGATCTCGTCCATTCAGATCGCCTGTCGGTAGATTAGTCTATAAGATTAATAAATATTATTATATTGTTATCTATTTAACACAGATCAAATATGGAGAAGAAGGAGAACGGAGAAGCTGTTTCTGGTAGCATACTTACTTGATTCACGCTCTGTTGTCAAAGTTCAAACTGTCAAGCCTGGCCAGGAAAGTCGTATGTAACCGGCCCTTAAGAAAACAGCTGTTTAATTCTGCGCGCCATCTTCTGGTTAACCATTGCAATACAAAAATAAAAATTGTCAATACAAAAACAAAATATACAACAAACAAAAAGGGTGAATCATCTGCAATTTTGGTTTTTGACGTTCGAGAAAGTTTCTGGATTGCGTTTGTAAGAGGCTGCGAAAATTTATTAAATAAAAGCAAAAAAGCAAAAATTAAGTGTATTAACATTTAAAAATGTCTGTAAATACAGCACACGCCAGTAATGGCGTTCTGATTCATGCAGGAGAGTAGTAAGTACAATATTAATCCGGATAATTAGATTTATCTTCTAATCAGGGGGTGAGCTATTTGTTTTGGCTAAACTGCCACATGAATAGAATTATATATGCTAAGGAATGAGGTCATTAATTAAAGAGAATAGAGCTTTAGGCTAAACAAAAATTGATTTTGAGACAGCTTACTTTAAAAGGACTTTATGAGCGTATTAATAACGCCTAAAAACCTATGGATTAGTTATGACGTGTTCAATTGATTAGCTATCTGGTTTGTTTGCTTATAACTAAAATCTGCAAGTCTTTAATATTTTTTCTTATCTTTGCCCACAGCATATTGCTGCACAGCGATGGGGTTACTATGGATTTCTCGGGCCAGGACAACCCAGTTTTTAAAGGCTCAAAACAGGGTCGTATTTACTTGACTTCTCATCGGCTCATTTTCAACAATAAGAAGCCGGCAGATGACTTGCAATCCTTTAGCGCACCATTCATCGCCTTATCAGATGTAAATTATTTACAAATTACTTTGTATAAATAATTTCAGAACTATTGTATAATTAATAATACTTATTTTCCTTAGGTTGAATTGGAGCAACCAGTATTCGGCGCCAATTACATCAAGGGTAAGGTACGCGCCCAGCCAAATGGCAATTTCATTGGCGAAGTCAAGTTTAAGCTACACTTCAAATCTGGTGGCGCCATTGAGTATGGCCAAGCATTGCTGCGCGCTGCAAGCACAGCACAAAGCAATTACCATCGTGGAGGCGCTTACAATGATGATCCACCACCATACACACCGTCGGGTGCCTGGCATGAGGCGCCACCTCCGGCCTATCAACCCCCACCAGGCTACTACGGATGGTTGCCTACACATGAGGCATTTAGTGGCCCAGCACCGAATACGGTGTTCGTAAGCGATAATCCACCACCATATCCAGGCATTGGTGGACGTAAGTATTTACATACAATCATGTCTATATATGGGATATAATTTGCTATATGGAGCTCGTTTAAAATTTCTCGGCTTTTGTTGATTTCGTGTTCAAGAAGCTTTTATTTATGCCAGACGTTGTATATATTCATATATACTGTGTTCTAAGGGCTACAATTTTAAGGACATATCATGTTGTCATGTTAAGTCAAAGCACTTTAATTACATTTTTTCGTTTATTTGCCTCTTATGTTTTCCATTTATCCCGTGTGTATTTGCACACTTAGCACCAGCTTACACCCCGCAACAGTATCCCCAACCCGGCTATAACCCACAAGCAGGTTACACACAACCACAAGCTGGTTATAATCCACAGCATCCACAATCTGGTTATAATCCACAACAACCACAAGCTGGTTATAATCCACAACAACCACAAGCTGGTTATAATCCACAGCAACCACATGCCGGTTACAATCCACAACAACCACAAACTGGTTATAATCCACAACCACCGCAAGGTGCCGGCAATCCACAACCACAATATGGCAATAATGATGATACCTCTTGGATGGGTTTTTCAGCTCCACCTACTGATCAGTCACAACAACAGCCACAACCTGACAACCAGCCACCCCCTTATGGTGGTACGGGCTATGGCCAACAAGGCGGTTATCAACCCGGTGCACCCGGTGGCTACAACCCGGCATATAATCCGGCATACAATCCAGGCTATCAACATGGTGGTTATCCACCACCAGGCGGTGCACCAGGCGGTGCACCAGGCGGAGCTGCGGCCGGGGCTATGGGCTTCGGCATGCCGCCAGCAAGTAAGTTGAATACATTTGTGTAAAATTTTCATAGCACCATTTATTACACAATTTTATGTACTGAAATTTCAAATATAAGATTATTATTTTGTATATTTGGAACCTTAACACCTTAAAAAAACCGTTAACCAAATAACTTTAGTATCTGAAATTCCATTTTTTATAACACCTGCACATTACACACACATTTGTTTGACTTAAACCCTCTATTAACCCCTGTTCAACTATTTCGACTTTCAAAATATTTATTATTTCTTTACTTTAAACAATTTCGCCTGCAGTGTTTTGAAAATCGTATCTCAAAGATAACCAACAGCCAATACAGCATATAAGTGACCAACACAAATAAGAATTCGATCCAAATTCCAACCTCTAAGGCAGGTATTATCTCTCCAGAATTATTGTGTTTTTGATGTTCCTTATATTGGGCTTTAAAAGTTTGCGCAAAAGACAAGAAAATACATACTTAAGCCGAGAAATTACCAACGCCCTTCTTACACGCTTGCGAATTCCATTGTTTTTTGAGTATGTGTGTATTTTACAAAACTTGTTTTTTTTTTCTTTATCATTCTGCAGGTAATACTACGTATTATTACTACCCGTACTATACCCCAACACCTTGTGTTAATTTTGCTTTTATACCAATACCAATTATTTTTCCATAAATGTTTATTGAATAATTGCATATCTTAGCCGCAAGCAAGAAAATTTCTTTACTACAAAAATCTATGCACATCTTTATAAGTGTAAGCATTTTCTGCATTTAAATACCTTTGATTTATTGCGTTTAATAAATTGCGCTAATTGTTCTTTTTTAAGTTTCACATTGTGTAAAACCAATATACCAAAATATTTGCATACATATTTGCAGATTCGAAAGAAGCCGAGGCAATGGCTAGCGCCCAAAATACAACCTACAACCAATATTCTAACAACGCTGCCCCCAGTGACTTGCCACCAGCGTATGATGTAAGTGTTGCAATGTTAGTTTTTAGCTATTAATTTATAATTTTCTTAATATACACATTATTTTCAGGCTCTACCACGCAATTATAATAGCGCGAACAAGAAGCAGCAATAAATTTAACTATAAACTTGCTCACAAAAATTACCAAACGTCTACTCTACAAAGACCACACAAAATTAAAGTCACAATTTGCAAAGCATAGATAAAAAGTGTGTATTTTGTGGTTTGCTGGCTGACATTGTTGCTTTGGGCTATTTATGTATGTGCTTTATTCATTCCGCTTGACTTTGGTGTAACAAAAATTCTACATATGTATACACAAATAAACACTATAATATGAAAAAAAATGTATATGTATTCTACAAAAATATTATAATCCAAATTAGGGCTGTGCGATTAATTGATTATTCAAAATTTTAATTAATCATAAAGTAAATAACTCAATTATTCGATTAATCGGAAATTATGATTACTCAAAAGTTCAGTTACTCGAGTAATCAAGATTTTGATTAACCAAAAACAAAAATATTTGAGTAATTTGCTTTATGATTAATCAACATTATGAATAAAATGAGTAATCAACATTTCAAAGTACTCTTTACATACATACATATAAAGCAGTTGAAGTTCCTTGATACTTTGAAAAATCGTATCTGTTTTCAAAAATTAAAATGAAATACATACATACATACATATTTTTTTCATATACAGAATATAAAAAAGAAAATAAGCATTTTCCAAAGCAACCTCTTTTAACGAGCAAAATTAATTTTTTTTGAGTAATCATATTTCAAGTAACTCGATTAAACATCGTTTTGAGTAATCAAAATCTTGATTACTCGAGTAATTGATTAACCGAATAACTGATTAACCAACTTGCTCGAGTAATCGAATAATCGCACAGCCCTAATCCAAATATATGTACATATAAAATTCTTATACATATACACACATTTATACCAAATACTTATACATGCGTTCTAGTTACATATTTAGTAAAAGGGTTTTGATTATAAAAAGTAGTAAAATTAGTAGATTACTTTTGTCACCTGATGTTAGTAAACATTCTGAGCTGATGTATTAACAAACCTAAAAATATGATCAAATCTCAATTTTCGTATCGACTTTGCAAATTGTAAAATTTATTGTACGAAATATGAAATTACTTTCAGTATTTCCTTATAATCGATTCTTTATATGCACTGAACACTTTTCTTGTCTTTATATCGATCCGTTTTTGTTTGAAACTGTTTAAATTTTTTTTACTGTTATTAGTTGTTTTCTTATTATAACTATGTATACAAATTTGAATAAAACTTAACTGAAAAAAAAACTGTTATATGCATGTGTTCATTTAAAAAATAAACTTCAGTTATGCAGCTGAAGTCACATCGGTCGTTTCACAAATTTAAACTTTTACATACGTTTTTTAACCCCTACAGGACCATACTCATGCTTGTAATTTTAGTGTTACGTCGATGACTGTTCGCTCTTGGCAACGGCAATTTTAAAAATTAAATGAAATTAAAATATTGATATTTTTATTTTTAGAACACAACATGTATTAAAAAGTTTAAAAAATAAGTTCTTAATGAATGAAATTAAAAAAAAAAAATATTTTGAAAATAATATCTACAAGCTAAAAGAAACAAAATATATAAATAGCACAAGTTCCTAAAAATGAAATTATATTTAAAAACACATTTTCTCTTAAAACAATTAAAAGAGAAAAAACTTAAATTAGAAAAAGATGATAAACAGGCAGGTTCTGCGATTCACTTCCAAGTGAATTTAAACCCCTACCAATTTGAATTCAAAGAAAATTTTATTGAAATTCACTCGGAAGTAAATTGTAGAACCTGCCCGAAAATAAGTTTCTAAAAATTAGATTAAAAAGAAAAATGTTCCTTTTTAAAACGATAAAATAATAAGATCAAACTAAAAAAATAAATATCCAAAAAACGTCTCTAAAAATTAATTGAAATTAAAAAAATATACATATATCGCACGTTTAATAATGTAGAGACATAACTCAAAATTTACATTTTTGGAGATCTTATCATACAATTAATAAGCTTGATAAGTAGAACATGTTCAGGCTAACAGATGGCTAAACTTCCCAAACATCGCAAAGATATGGGTATTTTCAACTGTCTTTTTGTATACCAACTGTATGAGTTGATCAAACTTTGATTGCGTTTTCCCACCAAATTTAAATTTTGAAATACTTCTGTATATTATTAAACGTGCGATATGTATATGGGGCGTTCCATTACCAAAATGGACGGGGTTTCACACTTCATGTGCTTGATTTGTTTCAAATTTTTAGGGTTGATGGATAAACATAAATAATAAATAAATATGAAATTTGAGTTTGATTAATACATTTTCAAAAACTTTACAGCACAAAAACAAAAACAAATCGATTTAATAGTTTTCCAAATATCTGGAGAACGGGGCGAAAAAAAAATTTGAAAAAATCACACTCACATCAAAATTCTCTATGAATAGAAATATGTATGTATTTTTTAATTTTTTTTCTTGAAAAATTTTTCACATACGTATTTTTTGATAAAAAAAAAAGTTTTTGAAAATATGCCATCTCAACAAAAAAAAATTGAAAAAGATCACAATGGTAGCTCTGAGTATTGCGCAATATTTAAGTATAGTATTACGGGGTGCACTCTACAATAATTTGAGTTAACTTCGATGAGTGCACCCCGTAATACTATACTTAAATATTGCGCAATACTCAGAGCTACCATTGTGATTTTTTTCAAATTTTTTTTTTGTTGAGATGGCATATTTTCAGAAACTTTTTTTAATCAAAAAATGTGTATGTGAAAAATTTTTCAAGAAAAAATATTAAAAAAATACATACATATTTCTTTTCATAGAGAATTTTGATGTGAATATATTACAAATTTACCAATTTTCTAAGGTTTTTTTTTGTATTTTTTTGAGTATGTATATAGTTTAATAAAGTGCAAGTTTTAAGCTACTGGAAAATTGCGTTGATTTTTAATATTTCTTATGCTGACGGCTTTTTGCACTTTTTTCTTATGAAAGAAAATGCGTAGAATCCATCGTAGCTTCGATTTTCGTGAAATCTACGAATGTGCTATCACAGAATCCGAATGGCTACGAACGTAAATTAGAAATTCGTAGAGAGCCTTCATTGAATCCGTTCGTAATGAAGATTTGTACAGATACTCTACGACGAGATTATGCTGTCGGAACAAAATTTAAAATCACTCAATCTTAAAAATAGTGGAAGAAAGCTGCATTATTTTTAATATTAAATGTTTATTATACTCCAAATTTGTTATAGTTTGATATAATTCCATATATTTGTGTAAACGTAGACGTAAAATACCAATGCTATACATACTTACATATGTACATACACGCATTCATCTGCTAGACGCTATTTAATGAATTAATATTTTGTATGAATCGAGGAAATAATAGTTTAGCAACAATTTATTAGGAAATAAACTTAATTACTTTAATATCATAAAAATTTATTTAAAAAAAGTTTTTTCTATTTAAAATAATAAAATCTAAGCTAAAAATAAACTAAAAAAAATATTTATTAAAAAAATAAACAAAAATAAATAAAAAAAGAAAAAAACCTCCACCGCCCCACGACTCGGACTCGAACTCGGGTCTCTCAATTGGCAGTCCAGTGCTTTGCACACTCGGCCATTGCGCCTGATTGGGCAGCGCGAGCAAAATGACATACATAAATGTCTGTTGTTTCCTTTGCACTAACTGATTTCGAATCAGCATTCGAAGCTGGCAACGATATTTTCGAGTTCACTCGGATTCAGTGATAGCAATTTTTTCGTATTCGTAGCAGGTATTTGAATTCGTAGATTTTCTACGATGGATTCCGTGATAGCCCTGAATGTAAAAAATATTTCACCAGCCAACAAAATCATCGTAAACGAGTTCGTAAATGGATATTTTATCGAAGAAAAACAGTATAAAATGTCGTTTATGATAGCCGTTTACGATTCGTTTTCGAGTAGGTACTTTTTATCTTAAAATTGTGGAGCACCTACGAACAGTCGTAAACGGATCGAAAAAGCATTCGCATGCGAATATTATATATTATAAAATATTGTGTTTCAAGACAAATTTCCAACACAATGAAAACTTTTTCTTGTGCTGACAAGTTACTACAAGCCTCTTTCTATACAACTTTTTTGTTTTATCGTTTACAAGCCATTCTCCAACTTTTTTCCGATCGAGAATCCCTCGTAAAACATAATGTTCGTAAAATGTACTTGCCTACTGTCTTACAGAAGACTTTCAACTATCTTAGCCAGAATTGTCCTGTAACAAATCTCAATGAGAAGATAAACGGCGCCTTCATTTCGGGCCTTACATAGTACGTTTCATAGCCGTTTTTCGCATTTCATGAGAGAAACAAGGTGTGCAAAAGACACTACCAGGCAGCGCTAGGAGGTATGGAAAATAAGGAAACCTTGCTCTGTGGCTGGTGAACTGCATAAGGACAGTGTGGATGGAAAGTATTATCATACTTATCCTCTTATAAGATAAGGCAACTGAGGATAGATTGGATGTCTTAACTATTTCGCGATGCTAAGAAATCTATCTTGTATCTATTTTTAGTTAGTTTAGCTCAAAAATGTGCCAGCCGCTCAACAAAACAAGAAATAAATTTCTCTCTTGAGAACAATGACGTTGTCCTATAAACGGGCGAGACCTACAGATCAATCCGGTTTTTGTGATAAGCCTTTTATTGATAAAATTGCACGTTTTATGTTCACCTGCCGAGGAAAGCTCTCTCTTTAGAACCTTGACAGCAAAATCAGGTTTGTAGGCTAATCTGTCGAGGAAAGGTCTGCCTTGGTTACCGAGATTACAGAATTAGATTTGGAAGCTTGGCCTTATCTGCTGAGGGGAGTTACTTTTTGAGAACGCCGACGTTGTCTCACAAAGCAAGGGTCTATAGTCTAATGACTTAACTGAAAAATTGCTATTTTGTAATGACAGAAGTAGACTTAAAGATATTGCTTTACCGGCCGAGGGGGAAAAATTGTCTATAATTTTATCCCGACAGCCGTAGTAGAGTTGAGTGAGAGACGGGTTTAATACCGAGTGCTTGAAACAATTTGGCTGTCGCTGATTTCTACAGTAGCCGGTAGCCGCATAGTAGTCACATAGGATATGATTAGCCTAGGATGTGCTTTGTGTCCTACTGGTGTTCGCCCTACTACGTTTAGCTGACTGAATTGGGTATCGTAAGCTCTCCTATTTTGAACGGATTCGACGTCACATCTCTGTAGCTCAAAGGCCAATACTGAGACGCGATAGTGAATAGGGGCAGATGTCCTCAGTTGCTGAGTATATAAAAGGGCAATTCTGGCTAAGATAGTAAAAAGGCTTTCGTAAGACAAATGAAAAACCGAGAAATTTTCGTTACTCTAGAACTGTGGTGGGCAGCGTCTTGCCCGCGGACAAAGCTCTTTTCAAGCGTTCTATACATTTTACATAGGCGCGTGCAGAGTAAAAGCTCTCTCCGCCATTGCAGCTCCAGAAAAAAGTCTTAAATTAGCTTTCTCATTCACCACTCGCTCTTTTGCCAGAATATAATTTTGCTTGCGTCGGTCCAACAGTCGCAATAGCCGAGTGTGCCAATCGAGAGACGCACGGTAGAGTCTTCGGTGAGCGATTTTTTTTGTTTTTTTTTTTATTTAATTTTCCTTTAATTATTAGATTTCATTGTCCTAAAAAGAAAAATATATATATTTTAAATTTCATTCAATTTTTTTTTTTATTTTATTTTTAGATTCTATTTTTTTAAACAGAAAAAAAATACTTTTTAGTTTAATTTAATTTTTAGGAAAATATTTTTTTATTTTTGTTCATTTTCTTAATATAATTTTTTGCTAATTTTAGATTTTATTGTTTTAAAAAGTAACTTTTTTTATTTTCATTAAATTTTTAGAAAGGTATTATATTTATTTATTATTTTATTTCAATTGAAATTTTTTGTTCAGAAAGAAAAATACTTTTTCAATCTCATTGAATTTTTAGGAACATAATTTAATTTTTCTTTCACTTAACTTTTTTTATATTTAATTTTCTTTAATTTTTAGATTTTTTATTAAAAATAAAAATATTTTTTTAATTTAATTTATGTATGTATATACATATGTGTTTTGTAGGAACTTGTTTTCTTTTTTAATTCATTTATTTTATTTAATTTTCTCTTATCAGATTTTATTGTTTTGAAAAGAATTTCATTCCTTAAATATTTGATTTTTTTAAATCCAATTTTTTTTTTCAATTATTAATTTTTTTCTTTCTTTTACATTACTTTAGTTTTTAGTTTTGGTTGTTTTAGAAGGAAACAAATTTTTTAACTTTATTTAATTTTTAGAAAACTTATTACTAAAAGATAATCAGAATAACTCTAAAACCTCGTTAGCAGATCTTTCAATTAGTCTTTCGGAAAATAGTTGCCAGTTTTGCTCTGTAAGACTTTATTACCAAGAGAAGACGAAACCGCACAATCACGTAAAGAATTTTGTTTTAAAGAAGAGGTCTAGAGGCATTCGAAGCGAGTGCGGAGCATAAAATTTTAGTAACTCTCGGACATATTGTATGGAAGTCGTGACTTTTCATGGAGAAAGCCATTATTTCGTTATTTGGGATTGCAGAAATGGGTTTCCCAAGAAAAAACACAACATCCATATTGTTACCATTCTTTTTTTGTTTTTTTCATTGGCACACCCCAATGTAGTCATATATAAAAATACATATTTACCTAACCGTGGTTATTGTCCCCAGGTGCCGTTACCTTTCATATTATTTACTAATTTTTTTACATCGCTGAAGTAGCCTAAAGCCTACACAGCTAAAGTCAGTCAGGCGCGCGATAGCACTTCACAAATTACTGTTTTCTTCTACACTTGTTTATTGTTTTTGTTAATCACGTTTTATTTAGTTATGCTTATATAAAAAGTTATATCTGTTCAATAAAAATTAAATTATTTAATTTCAGTTGTTTGTACGCGTTTGCAAAGAAATAAAATAATGGTCGTAAAGAGTTGTAAATAATGTAACCAGTTTTAGTCGCGTTTGATTTTTTCTTTTTATATATAAAAGTAAAGTTTATGCAGCCGTACCGCCCACACGTGTGACTTAATTAAAAAATGAGTATACAGGATGAAAGTTTCCCCCACGATGAACTTTTCGAAGTGGACTTATCGCCAACGCCACCACATCATCGAATTCAATTTCCACACCGCTTGCGAGAACGTCAACAACAAGGGCACAGTGGTGACAGCATCAAAAGCCCACTAACGCTTGTACACAATCTCAGCGTCTCCAGCTCATCGGCCGATCAGACTATATCCTCAGCCGAATCAGCCTCAGAGCAGGGCACTCAGCCTGCTGGTTTGGCGACCTTGGCAAGCGACGAACGCATGGTTAAAAGCGATCAAACTGGGCTTTCCACTGGTGGTGGTGTAGGCGATGCGCACCAGAGCCATCTGCCAGAGCATGACCGTAAGTCTTACTCTTACCATGACATTCACTCGCAGGCTACGAAGCGTCGCTTCAAACACGTCGAGAGCAAAGTCGGACAATATATTGCAAATATACGTAGCGAAGATGAACGACGCCGCAAGCTAGCGAAATTTCAAAGACACAGTTCGATGCCCGAGGCGCTGGTACACGAACCGCTGCCGCGGAAGACGTCAATGCAGTTGCAGCGCGGTGTGACTTTAACAGCGGCAAGGTTGAATGAAGCGCTAGTGGGCGTAATCGATGCAGTCGACGAAGAGGAGCAGGAGGTGGAGGAAGAAGTGGAGGCGGAGCCCGATGCCAGCGCAGAATTGTCTGCCAGCAACGTTACAGCAATTACTACAGGTACCATTTCCACACAAAGTGGCAGTGGTAGTGGCGCGGCTGACGAAGAAGACGTCTACATTGATAGGAGCACATACGCGCTGCTGTTGGATGAGCGCGATCGCTTACAATCTTACAATGACTACCAGCAATCGAAACTGGACGAAAAGCAGAGCGAAATTACGCGCCTCAGACAAAATGTGGACTTCTTGCGCGTGCGCTTGAGCACAGCCGAAGATCAGCTCAAGAAAACTCAGTGTGGTCGTTACACATTGCACGGCACTTCACTCTCAGGTTCGTTGGGTGGCTATGGGCAGTTGGGACGACAGCCGTTGCAGAGCTTGCTATACTGCGCGGCAAAGAGTACGAAGGCGACACAGACAGATTGCGAGCGAAGCCGATCGCCACCACCAGCGCCACCGCCATCACCTTCACCGCTAAATCTTGGGCTTCCGCACGACCACGGAGACGGCGATGACGAGCTGCATGTTTTTGTGACACCCAACACGCCGGATGCGAATAACAATTTATGCAGCGGAGATGGCACAATGGAGGTGTGCGGTCGAAATGCTAAGAACGTGGCGGCTATACAACCAATGTCGCTTTATTTCAGCAGCTGCATGGAGGAGAGTGCCGAAAGGCGAACGGCGAAGGAGAGTGGTTGGTATTTTTTTTACTTACTTACTTTTCTTGAGTTCTACAAAGAATTATTTTCACCCTCTTTTCAGTCGCATTGCGCAGGCGCAGCAATTCCCTTAAGGTCCGACAGCAGCAGGCTGAACCGAGCAAAGCAAGCGGTAGTGGCAGCGGCACGTCCCAACACAACTCACGCACCAGTCAACCGAGCAGCTCAGATTCAGCCATTGAGGTAGAAGTGATCGACTTGTCATCGTCGCCGAAACCGGCACGCCGTAAGCGTTACAGCACCGATCGAGATGGGCGTGGAACTTTTGCACCGAAAACTCGGCCACTAAAATACAATCGCGATCCACGCACACCCTCGCCCATGGGCCTATATATGGAACGTTGTCCCAATAGCACTGCTGTTGATATCTCTGACACGCCAGAGGTGCAAGGCCCTCGCAAGTTGGCCGCGAAAAGGAGTGCTGGTGGCCGTCGCAAGTCCATTTCTCGCCGTTGGTTTTATTTGCTCGGCAGTTGCATGCGTTGCAGCAATCGGCAACAGACAGAGAGTGAGCAGTACGCTCTTCAACAGACTTATACCCAAGTTCCGCTGCTGGAGAATACTTTTGAGCGTAGCGGCATACAGGTGCGTTCTAACTAAGGCGAGATGCCTCTTTGAGTTTAATGTTTTATTATATTTTTTAGTCATAATTTGTTAAGATCTTTATTTCGTGTTTAAAATTAAAGTTCGCGTTTTTTTGTTTTTGATATTGCCAAGTTTAATTTTATGTGTTTAATTATTTATTGTTTAAGGGTTTTCTTCCTATTTTTATGTTAGTGTTTTAAATAATATTATCTCATCCAAAATCTGTTCACACAAATGTAAAAATAAATATTTATAAATACTCTCGTAGTTAATAAATAAAAAATGGTTCTAACAACCACTAATATAATACTGAATTCTTTCCAAAATACATAAAAATGATCGGAGTGAAGGGGAATTTCGGGTATCTGCAGAGCTCTAGTTTCTAGGCAACTAATATTTACGAGAAGGAGACTCTCAGTACTAATTAATCATCACACAAAATTTCCATCTCCTCTACTAAATTGTACCCAAATCTCCTTAAGGTAAGCATTTGGAACGCCAAAAAATGAGAAGTCCAATGAGCTACTCACAACAGGTTACTCTCACTCTTTGTTCTCCAAACGAGTCCCCCAGTCCGAGTGCCGAAGGTATTCAGACTCATTCGGATGTACAAAGAGCAGTTATGGTGTGATGTTACGAGGAGTCACAAGATGGTATGTGATCCACTTCCGCCTGGTAAGTATGCATGAGTAATCTGAGGGTACGAGACCTACCAAGTCGCAGTTGAGCGATGATGATTCTATGTCGTCTGCTTTGGTTACACGTTTTCTTCTGTGGCGATAGGAAGTGAGTGGAGAGAGTGGATGTTATCGCTTCGCAAAGTGTGGAAATGGGTTGATCCGTTTACATTTCCCTCCTGGTTTAATGGAGTTGTACATACTCGGTTGTATCTCCTTTCAGTTGGAGTGTTCTACATATTAGATTAAAGTTCGCCTCTTTTGGTTGGTGGCAACACATCAGGAACTGTTTAGACAGAAGCCCCAGCGTGAAGACGGTTCTAAAACGACATAAAGACACATTCAGTAGTGAAATGGAGCGAAGCCTACTGAGAGGCTCCGAGGTGGACCTACTGAGCATCTCTAGTGCCTACCGTCCATATAGCGACGGTCGAAGTTCGCTGCTGATCTGCAGATAGCTTTGTAAATATCTCGTGCATAAAGTATCTTTGCCGTTTACAAAAGTAAAGCCGCGAGCTTCTTGCTAATCGTTGTAGCGCGTGTCAAAAACTGAATGGGAAGGTCGTAAATAATGACTAAGACTTTGGAGTGAGCTACGGTCGAGATTCTGAGCCTGCTTACCTCTATGTTGAGTACGAGTGTGACCATAGACTTGGTAGAGGGTAACTGTAGGTTTCTCGCTCTGTTGAGTGGGCGTATTCCTCTGCAGTGAGAATTTATTGAAGCGATAAGTACTGCCAGATCAATGACCTTTATCATATGGAAGCAGTCCTCGATGCGGAGTTGTTTGTCTCTGCATTGTTTGAAATATTTGCCTCCCTCTAGATCGAGGATGATGCGATCTGATCTGACCGAGCCTAAGGCTTTAGGTCCAGGTCTAGTGACAATCTTATGAAATTCTACACCTAGGTGGAAGAAATGTCTTTGGTAATATACCAGACGACATATTAAAATAAGTTAAATTCAATTGACCACGCTGGCGGTCACCGATTGTAGACGAAAAAATTTCCCTTTCCTTGTTCGACATGACCACCCTGGGGGTCACTTGCCTGTTCTCTTGCCTATTGTAAAGTAGAAGGGAACTGCAACGTTTATGAGTTTGCTTATCTTATTATGACTCTCTGTGGCACTGTAACCAAAGTTGCGGTTAACAGGTCTATTCTGCACGTTACCGAAGATTTTGTAAACGGAAAATTGTATTACCAAAAAATGTTACCAGTTCTTGTCACCGCGATTCTAGGTACGTTGGAAATGCAGTTAAAATATTCAGCAATTCAGCTATGAAGAATTGTGCAAATCCTGGCATTGCATATTTTACGGGGCAATCATTTATTACCAGCTTATGAGATCGCATGATCCAACTACACAAGATCTGCCAAGATGAAGCACGTTTGAAATTTCGGCGCCATGTTATTTTGTTAAATCTGTAATCGACAGCAGCAGAGAAAAATACAAAATAAAACTGCGTAACCACCCAAATCCACTGGCAAGTGGCCTGTGCAACACAACAAATATAACACGCCTGCGAAGAAGAGATCTACCAGCCTTTTATTGAGCGACGTTAAACCAACAGGGCTCAACCCCAGGGTTTGAGCTACATTATTGTAAAATTAGACGTACGATTTTTAAACTTGTTGTTAGGCTTAATAGATGTAAAATAAGCAGATCCAACAAATAAATGCAAGTATAATAAAAAAAAAATAAAAATGTTATTTTCTGTGAAAAGTAAACAAAGAATATGAAGACGAAGCATAAAGAAAAAAATGCAAGCAATGTTGTAGCACATGTCTGTGCTAACCAATTTATTATTTTTGTACGTGTTTAATTACAATTGCACAAAAAATGTATTGAAAATCGCTTAAAAATCACTGAAATAAATCACCGACAAAATACACATAAAGAAAGAAGCAAAACAGAAATAGAAAACTTCAAAATTACGAACGTCACACACTTTTTTCTCAATTGCTATTACAAATGGCTGCTTCTCAACCGGTCAGATCTATTCTAAATAATTGGTTCATGATGAGATGGTAACCAAATTTACCGGTTACAAGAGTACACAGAATGCGAAAAGGGTTTAAAAATTGACAGGAACTTTATTTACCGGATACAAACTTTTTATTACCAGCGCAGAATAGACCTGTAAATGGCAAATTGGAAGGAAATTTGAACATCGATTAGGGTTCAACGCAAAAACTTTCTATATAGGTACATACCTATCCCTGAAAGAGAATCTTCGGGAAAACTGGGGATCGCTGGTTCATATCTGAAGGCGAATATGAATCCGAATACGTATGTGATTGCGATACAGTACAATCACAGTTTGAATACGAATACCAATACGAATTTCTACAACTACGAATCGTCGCCTGGGTAAAATATTGTCGTAAGCGCGATTTTGACGATTTTGAGTTATAGATGCAGTTATATTTTTTAAAATAAGATCTTTCGATTGGTGCTATCAGTTTGTCGATATCTCGCTTATTCTCCAAGATATTCAGTAGTATTTTGACGTATATCCAGGGTCAGTAGCGACTTTTTCGTTTTTTGTTGTATGTGTAGACGGTTTTGCACATACGACAATTCTCCCATAGAAATGCACCATTTTTTCTTGTAATTAAAATATTGTCGTATGTGCAAAATTGCTTGACACATACGACAAAATTTTATTGTCGCTTGGTAGAATTTTGTCGTATGTGGTATGGTGAAATGCATGAACCAAAAATACAAGATCACCTAATCAAAGAAGCAAGAAAAAAGTATATTTGAGTGTTTTTGACATCTGCCTAAGAATGAAAACAAACAAAGAAAACGAAAAAGGCGCGGTGATTGAGTGCGATTAAATTGGTATTTATTATAAAATATACAAAGTGAAACTTGACGACAATTAGCAAAAAAAGTTCATAAAATATGGTTTTCATGATTGAAAGTGTTTTACAATCGCATATCATTACCACGGGTCGATTTTTCAATGCCAACGTTCTGGCCACAAACGTGCACCCACTTTTCACGCAAATTTACGCCTTTTGGCAAACCAAACATACGCACAAACTTGTTCCGATCACACAGCACTTTATTATTTTATATCATAAATATGTAATAAACCAAAATTTATAATTAAAATCGCTGCAGAAAACACATTCAATCGCTAAAAAATCACTCCGAAGGGGTAGAAGACGGTGTAAACAAAACCGAAAAACGTCAAAAACGCTACGAAAACTTTTTTCTGAAAATCGATTACAAATACAACGATGGCTGATTAGGTGATCTGTAGTCGTTGGTTCATGGGTGAAATGCATTGATTGTAGTAATTTCAGTATCAGACGTGATGTCGTCGCGTTCGGACGGTTCTCCTGCGCCGAGTGTATCGGAGGAAATTTATTCGTAAGTGTTATAGAAAACTCGTAACTGTAATATTGGAAAACATTTAAGAAGTATGTAAGTAAATATGTATAATCAATGACTTTAAGGAGTTGAATTCTTCTAAAAATGACATAACATTGCTTTATCGATTTTTTTATAAAATTTTTGTCTAGTTTAAATAATGCTATGCACACTTCTGCTCATGTGAATGTAAGTTAACTTATATGAAAATTAATATTAATACGACTCGAATGCGAATACGAATATTATGCGAATGCGAATACGAAAGAAATTTTGAAATAACACCAATTGAATTTCAATACGAGGAAGGCAGTTAAGTATAATAAAACCATTCACGAGCTCTTCAGAACATTCACTCTACCATTCGCAATAATAAAATGCACAACTCCAATCGAATCCCCAACAACATCAAGCCGAAAAACCGCCCAGCACGTTGTGGTAAACAAATCTACTGATAAGGAATGCTGTGTAGAAAAACAACAACAAACATACATACATGCATACCGATTTTACGTTGGTGTAAACAAAAACTACCACAAAAGAGACGACCAAAATCAACTGTGTGACCGAATGACAGGTGTTTCAACAACATTTGACAACTGCAATGTTGAAATGACAGCAAACAACTAAAATCGATAATTGAAAAAGACTTGCGCATTAGACGCCCAAGAATGGTGAAAAGAGCAGATAAAAATTTTTGCAGCTCACTGCAAACGATGCACATAAAATAATTTTGCATAGGAAAAGTCTTTGAAAAATTATATTGAAGAGCTAAAAAATATATTCAAACTTAAAAACTAAGATTAAAGGTTTAATAATTAGCGGGAGAGTGGTAAATCTGAGTGGCAAATCTGAAATCTGTGGCTGTAAAACTGGGCAGCAGCCAGACATGTAAAAGTTGTGAAAAAATCGCAAAGTGAAAAATCGAAACTGTCGAACGATATATTAAGGTACTACTTGAAAAAAGGGAGTGGAAAATGAATAACGTAAATTACTTTTTTAAAAATTTCATAGCAAACCAATAAATGGGCGAAAATTTAAGCAGTCTTTCTTGAGCAGCGGTTGGGCAGCAAAAGAGTGGTAGACATTGCTGCTCCTTTATCGATTAAAAACACGAAAGGTGCTGATGACTATTTAAACGGTAATAGCGGATAGCTTTATTAAAAAAGCAAACAAAAAACGGTACTAAGCCAAAAACTAAAACATATAACAACAAATAACTTTCAATTCGAAAAAGAAGAAAAATCAGATTTCTGCACTAAACGGTTAAATGTTAAAAGACTTAAAAAAAATCATCAAATATATTCCATCAGATAAACACTAGAATAACCCCTTTCCTTAATATTTGAAAGCCAGCACGGCACATTGCATGAAAAAATCTGCCTTCGTGCGCCGCTAAGTAGACTATACTAAAATATTTGCTTGTGCTCAGTGCCAAGGTATCAAAACCACAAACAAAAGTACAGCAAAAACAACAACTACTTGTTACTCTTCATTACCAAATAGACGACGACGACGACTTGTACACCTTGAAAGTGCATATACATACATATATAACTGTTAAATAGCGGAAATGGAATCCGCACAAGCCACAACTTATGAACCGCTCGAAGGTCGTGGCGCCGGTATACGCCATGAGCCCATGGACAGTCCAGAGGCGGATGTACGCACACCCAAAGATCACAAACATGCAGTGTACTTGGCATTGCTGGCAGCTGGTATTGGCTTTGTGCTGCCATATAATAGGTGAGTTGTAATGAAAGTAAGGAAATAATATAAAAAAAGGGCAGAAAAATTCAATAAAATATAAATTAAAATTGAAAAAAAAAACAAGAAAAATATAAAAACAAAAAAGAAATAAAATATATATGAGTATAAATTTAAATCAAATTAAAAAATTTAAGTTTAAACAATAGCTGCAAAATAAAAAACTATGAAAATAATAAAAAAAATACAAATTATTAAAAATATAATAAAGAATTAATAAAATAAAAAAAACACTAAATATAAGCGTAAACTAAATAAAAAAGTAAAATAAAACAAAGTAAAATATAATAAAACAAAATAAAACTAAATTTAATAACAAATAGAGAAAATAGATTAAAAATAAAAAATAAAATGGTATAGTAGTAGGCCATTGTCGTATGTTCTTTCTATACGTTTTTAAAATTTTGTAATTAATATGTTATTTAATAATAAAGAAAGAATTTAAATCAAAATCTAAAAAATCTAAATATAATGGTATAGTAAAATTATATTCAACAATTTTATTGAGCTTGAGGCCGTTACTAATGAAACACGCTGCTATTTCGAAGAACACCACTTCTCCTCATCGGACTTCTTCATCGAGTTCATTGGGACTTGAACCAGCAACTCCGGCGTTCAAAGCCATCCCATCGAGCTAAGTTCGCCATGTAAACTGTTGTTGTTTTTTCCACATTTTCATTTGCGCAACCCAACTACAATCAAGGGCAACGATTTTCTTGCTATTTAGACTTGATCATGTGGTTGTTGTTCGTTTGTTTTTCTACAAGTTTTTTTTTTATGAAACGGCCGCATGTTCAATGAAATTCTTGAATATAATTGTTATAAAATAAAATAAAATACAGAAAACCAAATAAAAGAGAAAAAAAATACAGCAAAATAAAATGTATATAAAAATAAAATATAATATAAAATAAAAGAGAACAAAAGAATGAAAGAAAAAATAATGCAAACTATAAAGAAAAAAAGACAAAAAAAATTAAAAAAATTACTAAAAAACTTTTGTATAAATAATAAACTCTAATAAAGTCAGATAAAAAATGAATGGGCCTATCATGAATTCCGTCGTGATTACGAGATTCCCCCGCAAATTCGAAATTCGTGAGAATGGTATCACTGATTTCGAACTATTTTATTTTAATTCAGAATTAATAAACCAAAACATAAAAACCAACAAAAACCAAGGGCAGCACTAACTACGAATGTGTCGGAATTGCTGATAGCATTTCTCCCGAATTCGTAACGGGAGATTTTTTCACGACGGGAGTTCACCCGAAATCTGTGGGTGCCTGGAAAAAAATTAAAAAAAAAAAAATGTTATAAAATTAAAATAAACTAAACTAGAAAAACTTAATCAAATAAAAGTAAAAAAATGAATAAGGATATAAAAGATTATAAAAATTCCTCTTTCGGTTTTTTGTATGTACATGTTTAAGATAAAAGGGGACGATGAAGGAGCAGCGTTTACTTATTTTAAATAAATGATTTCAGCTGTCATTTGAATTCCAGTAAAATGTGGAAAGAATATATTCCCAAATAAATTTGAATAAAAACAGGAAATAAACTAGAAATTCCCGCACACTATAGGATTTTAAGAACTAAAGATTTCTTTAAAAAAAAGTCCATAAGGAGGTACTAAATTTGAGGCATCGAATCAAATTCTAAAAAAAAATGAAAAAAGCAATGTACGAAAAATAATGAAACTGAATTTAATTAAAACAAAATGTAATTTAAATGCTCCATTTTATAAGACTATTTATGTTTAGATAAGGGTCATTCCAAGTAAAACAGGTAAACGACATAAATTTTAAAATCGCTTAACTTTCCCAGTTTCAGTAGTAACCTCTTAATAAATGACTGTATTTCGTTAACTTGTTAAAAAATATTAAAAAAATAAAAATAAGCTGTAGTTTTTTTGGCCTTATTCATAAAAAAGGTTTATAAATTGATAAATGTATGAAAACGTCGATTTATAAAGCTCTTTAAACCTACTTTGTTTTTTATGAATAAGGCCATTTGTCTATACACGTTTACTTCACACGTACAGCCTTATCATGAATTTTCATTCCGTGTGAACTCGTTCACATATCGCGCATGCAGTTCACCTATCGTATGCTAAATATTCACCAAGCGAAGTAGTCCCTTAGAATTGTGTTTACACTATCGTATACCGTATTCATCAGTGAAATAACATTTACTCGCAGAGATAAAATTGCAAAACAATTGCTAAATTTTCACTAATGTACCCAATGCTCGTACGTATTAGGGATGTTAATTTTTTAGATTTTTGCGATCCCGGGATTTTGGGATATCGTTCATACAATCCCGGGATCACAGGATTAGTGCCGGGATTTAGATATTCATTATTTTCCAACAACTTAACATGAAAAAATTGCATCAATATAGTGTGAGAAGCTGTTCTACCATTTAATAAAAAATAAATAAATGGGTTTGAAACCTTGAATTGAAAAATGTTTCATTAGTAACAAAACAAAAGACAGTAATTATATTTATTCTCATTTAACAATACTTTAGCGTGAACATATCTGATAAAGTAACTTAGGGTATGTCGAAAAAAGCTCGATGCAAAAAAAAACTAAGGTCAACATATGTATTGTGTGTCTGAGAGAAGTTCATAATACCAGTGGCTGAAATAAAAGAATGACCTTATTTTAACCAGTTTAGTCTATATTTCTTTAGTTTATTTAATATTTAAATTTTTTTATAAAAGGCTACCTCAGTTTACATATAATTAACTGCATTTAAATGCGCATTTCAAAATTAGTACAACAATTATAAAAATGCAAAAAAATTTGCCAAAATTTCAAACTTTTTGCTCAGCATTTTTAGTAAAATTTTAGGTACGCAGTTTTATAGAACATAAAATTAAAGTACGATAAAATGCTAGTTTCAAGCAGTAACAAAATACCGTTGATTTTTGGGGATTTTTTAAACGATGCTGGGCATTTTCTTCCATATAAAAAAATTATCGAACATACTTTGTATGGAAGAAAATGCGTGACACCACCATAAAGAAAAAAAATTATAAAAAATCAACGTTACTTTTAGTCATTAAAACTTGCACTTTATCCTCTTGTAATTAAATGAGCTTTATAAAATTTATAAAATTGCCGTCCTAGAATTTTTCCAAAAAATTCTGAGTAAAAAGATTGAAACAGGTTGAAACAAAAAAGTTTCAAAACACACCAAGCAATCAATATACTCACGATACTATGTGCCAAATATAGTAAAACTGCGTTTTTAGGTTTACAATTTTTTTATTATAACTTTATAATTTCAAAGATATGATGAATTCTAAAAATTATTTAAAAAACTCAGTGCAATGTAAAATAAAAAAGGGGTATCAAATGAAAGAGAAAACAATGTAGGATTTAAAAAAGTTAAAAATTTTGGGTTCACACGGACGAATAGGTACTGAAAATGCACTTTTAATTAAATTTAATTTTTTTAAGTTAATAAAGTTACAAGGACTATATTTGAGGACGTTGTCGAGTTTATATTAGTCCTTAACATATAATTTTTTCAAAATAAATATTGCAAAATTTCAAGGATATTCAACGGTGGATTTTTTAAGGACATTTTCAATACCTTATGCACCAAAAAATTTAATCTGTTCTTTCTCTACTGAATTTTCTCTTTCATTTGATAGATACCAATACTGTTTTCCTATGTACATTGCTCTAAATTTTTTAAACCATTTTCTGAATTACTCATATTATTCAATTTTCAAATTGCTATTAAAAAATCCCGACGTCAGAGAGAAAAACTAAAAACCCAATTTTACTGGTTATATTTGGCCCATGGCTTCGATTTTTTTTGTGTGTAAAATTTCCTGTCGCACGGCAATTAATCCCAGGATTTTCGGGACTTCAAAAAGGGATAGGGATTAACATCCCTAGTAAGTATGTTCAAAATTAAAATTGTATTTAATTGCTTTGACAGCTGTTATCCCCACTGCGAAATTTCTATGTGGAATGCCGTTCACCCGAAATCCTTCCACATTCATGATGAAGTGAACCATTTTCTCGAACGACATTTTTCGCCGGTGAAATTTTTCACCAAATATTCATGATAAGGCTGATAATTACTTTATACCAGTCACAAGGACTTGCCCCACCAGTCACAAATTTAAATATTTTTAAAATTTCTATGAAGACTGTTACCTTGTTTATACCGACACATAAAGCGTTTTGACCCAGTTCGCACTGATTCAAAACGGATGCATAAACCAAATTTTAATACGCTCAGAATTTGATTCAAGAACGCCCCATCTCAGCTGCCGATTAAAAAAGGCCCTATCTCAGCACATTTTCAATGTATTTTCAGCTGAGATAGGGCGTTTTTGAACCGAAATCTGGGATAGGGCGTTCTTCAACCAAATTCCTCAAAGCGACCGCCATCGCGCAGGAATCGTTTCATTATCTGTTAGTTACATATGGAATTACAAAAGATTTTCTCTGAATCGCTACCAAATTTATGTGAAAATCTAGCTTTGTAGAAAAGTGTTAAGTAAAAGAAAACCCTAACAGCCCATTTCAATAAAAAAAAAAAAAAAAAACAACAATATGCAAGTAGGCCAAAAAAGCAAGGAAAACAAATTTTGAACATTTATGATTCATAATGGAGCGAAAACAAAAGGCAAAAATAAGTTTTTGTGTTACTTACATATACACGTACATATGTATGTAGGCACGAGTATGTCTTCCGACATTGAACTTGCTGTTTGTTGCACTTAAATGTACTTTGAAAAAAGTACTTTTATACATAAGTATGTACATTAGGGCGGTCCGAAAAAAGTTTAAAATTTTAAACTCTCACCCAATGGAATTTTTCTAAATGGAAAAAGGAATCCACATTTTTTTTTTGTTAAAAAAAATAATATTTAGAACTGCCCCAAAGCCCAAGAAGTTTTCCATGTATTTTGTATTTTTCATTTTCGCATTTTTTCGTTGAAATGGTATAGAGTTCTTGAAGGTAATATTTTTTCAATCGGAAAACTCTGTTAGACTTCATGAGATTTACAGTAATTTTATTTACCTAATTGTTTATTTTAACATTTTTTAATACTAACGATTTTTTAATGGGTCACCCCATTTTCGGTTTTTGGGGGACCTGTAAAAAATACATAGTTAATATTTAAAGATGCTTACATAAACATTTGGGTATTATTATTGGAAGTTTCCTGAAGTGAAACACAGTTATTCGATCGAAAAGTATTGATTTTCAAGAATTCTATACCATTTCTATGAGAAAGTGATTTGTCCCATACAAAATACATGGACAACTTTATAGGCTTTTGAGGCAATCCTAAATATATATTTTGGTTTAATTTGCTTTCCTAGTAGTGTGATTGAACAATTTTATTGAGCTTGAGATTGTTTTTAACGAAAAATTATTGTGGAAAAACAACAATAGTTTAAAAAGGCTAGAAGTTATAATTGCTATGTATTTCGAATTCACATCATCTCCTAATCTGATTTCATAATTGCAGACTGATGACTAGATTTGGTGATCTCCGAAATAGCAGCTATATCTTCTTCTTCTTTAAACTGTGGTGCTTTTTTCACAATATTTTTTAATTAAAAACGGCCTCAAGCCCAACAAAGTTGTTGAATAAAAAAAATATATTTTCTTCTATTTAGAAAAATCCTAGGGGATTAGAGCTTAACACTTGAAACTTTCAGCATTAGTTAATGCAGTTTGAAATTGTTCTTTTAAAAGCTTTAATGTATTTCTTTCAAGTGTTGCTGTACAAATCTAAACGGAATTGTAAGATTTTAGTTTTTCCAAGATCTTTTCTCTTGGGTTTTAAAACTTGTTTGGTATATCGGGTATATAAGACATCTTTGATAAAATAAGTGAGAGCATACAAGGACCTGTTTCTTTAGGCAAAGGCGAACTTCTCAATGAAAAGTCTTGGGAGTGAGAATTAGGGATGAAGTACTGCTAAATTTGATCACTGCGATTCGATCAAATACAAATCGATAATAATGCCAGCGAAAATCCCAATCAGAAGCAGGGTAAATGCAGAGGAAAAAGGCGACATAAATTCAATAAACTGTGAAATCAACTAAGAAGGATAATAGAAAAGTTGGATGACTCAAATAATAAATAAACTAATCCATGAAAGCTTGTCGATTAGAGGTGGAGAAACATCGATGTTTTAAAGCAAAGCATCGATCCAACATCGATTGCTGTGAAAAAATAGGGCGTTTAAAAGCAAAATTAAGTTGGTACTTAAAGTTAGTTGTAGTGTCAGAAAACCCATTACAAATTACGCCAAAAGACCGCAAGTAGTTTTAAGTATGAACTTAATTTTGACTATGAATATGCCCGAATAAGTTTTAGCAAATAAAATAAATCAAAAAGACCTTTTGTGGAGCTCTATCCTTCCATAAAAGTAGTATATGTATATGCATTCCAAATATGAACCATATCGGACCATAAATACGGGTTTTTCAAACATCTCTAAACCTGCGCCACCTAGTGGACTCATTCGTCTTTCATATTACATTGTCATCGGGTTTTGCGCTAAGTTTAAAGTTTCAAGTCTCTAGCTCATAGGGGAGGTTAGAGGTATGCCCGAATTCTGAGCAGAATTGACTTCAGATATTTCCGTCCCCCTCCTTGCAAACTCGTCGGCTAGGCAGTTGCCAGGAATGTCCCTATTTCCAGGGACCCATACAACAGTCAAGAAGCATTTTAATGCCAGCAGGTTGAGAATCTTCCTGCATTATATGGCTACTTTGGACGTTATTCCGTTAGAATTGAGAGATTTGATAGCAGCCTGGCTGTCAGAATAGATAGCAATAGGCCGTTCTGGAGGGGCGCTTCCATTATGGCGTTTAATTCTGCTTGAAAAACACTACAATGGTCCGGTAAGCGAAAACTGAGGTTTAGCGCGAGTTCGTCAGAGTAGGTCACGCTCCCCACTCTTTTGTTAAGCTTGGAACCATCTGTATATATGGCCGTAGACCCTGGGTTCAGGTATGTGGTCCCTTCCCATTCGTTCCTCTCTGGGATTCTTGTGGAGAATTTGTGGTCTAAACAGAGTAGAGGAGTGGTATAATCTATCTGCCGTAGATTATCCGGTAGAGTTTGAAGTACTTTTGCATGTCGGAATCTGAGGTCTCTCCATGGCTGGATTGTATTTAACCTGACCGCACTGCAGTCGACACGAAATTTTCCGTATAGATCCACAGATGGAAGATTTAACATTATTTCCAGAGATTTGGTGGGTGTAGTGGGCAGTACTCCCGTGACTAGCATGGCAGCCGTCCTCTGCACCCGTTCCACCTCGCCTCTGGACAAAGTGTTGTTTAGCGCAGGCCACCATACGGTGACCCCTTAGAAAAGGATGGGTCTTATCACAGCTGTGTACATCCAGTGTACTATGTGTGGTTTTATTCCCCATTTTTTGCCTATAGCCGTCTTACAGGCATAAAGGGCGGTATTGGCCTTTCTGGAGCGGTCTTCAATATTTCGCTTCCAGTCCAGTTTCTTGTCTCCTGAATAACTTCAAGGTATTTGACCTCAGTTGAGAGAGTAAGTGCCACCCCGTTTATGGTGCGATGTTTAAAATAGGGGGTATTACACTTCCTTGTGAAACGTACCATTTCTGTCTTGGTAGGATTGATGCTAAGTCCACATTCCTTGGACCAGATGTTTAGCAGACCGAGTGCGTTTTGCAATAACTCACTCGGGACCTGAAGATATTTGCCCGTTGCCACGATTGTTATGTCATAAGCGTACGCTATGACTTGACAACTGGTGCCCTTTAGGCTTAGAAGCAGGGTGTTCACAGTTAGATTACAGAGTAGAGGGGAGAGAACGTCCCCTTGGGGGGGGGGGCCTCTGGTCACATACTTTGTAATGGAACTATCCCCCATTTCTGATAGAATAGTTCTCTTTTCGAGAAGGAGCCCAACAAAATCCACCAGACCCCGCTACAGCCCCGCCATAAGAAGGGAGTTAATAACAGACTTCGGGTAGACATTGTTGAAAGAACCCTCGATATCGACAAAAACTCCGAGCGTGTATTCCTTTAAGGCCAATCCTTTTTCAATCGTCGACACGATTTCGTGGAGTGTGGTATCCACGGATTTTCCCTTGGAATATGCATGCTGGTTCGGGGAGTGGTTGTCAGTTTTTATATTCCGTCGAATATATTCGTCGATGAGCCTCTCTAGAGTTTAAAGAAAGAATGAAGTGAGGCTTATAGGCCTGAAATCCTTCGGTTTCACATGAGCGGCCTTGCCTCCTTTTGGTAGGAATACAGCCTTTGCCTTTGTCCACTCATGTG
This sequence comes from Rhagoletis pomonella, assembly GCF_013731165.1. Taxonomy (NCBI): domain Eukaryota; kingdom Metazoa; phylum Arthropoda; class Insecta; order Diptera; family Tephritidae; genus Rhagoletis; species Rhagoletis pomonella. The sequence continues at coordinate 45,625,627 of NW_023458559.1, read as the reverse complement.
GTATATGAGTGAGGGTCAGGCAGGCTGTGAAAATCTGAGAAAGCAGGGGGCACAGTATGTCCTTAACTTCGTGTAGTTGAGCGGGAAAGATTCCGTCAAGGCCCGGAGATTTGTAGGGCTGAAAGGACATTAAAGCCCATTTCACCCTCTCATCACTTACGAGGTCCCTAACGGTATCACCCAGAGACAATTAAGTCCTAGATCCGGGCGTAAAGCTGGAGTTGTCGTCCGAGCAGCCCGGGAAGTGAGTGCTCATAAGGATCTTCAGCATTTCGTTACATGATGTCGTCCAGTCACCGTTAGGCTTCTGGATAGAGTTCATACTTGAAGAGGATTTCGAGAGAACTTTTCTCAGCCTGTTGGCTTCCTAAGCCTAGACCTGTTCCTAGACCTGTTCGCTTGGCGTGATTGAAAAGCCTCGTGCTGTTTTTCCTCAGTGCTGAAATATGTATGCATGAAAGTGAAGTTAAATAAAAGCTTGTAAAAACTTAACATTTTTATTGACTGGGATTCACATAAAACTATTAAAAAGAGAACGGCGGCAGCTGTAGTGTAGTGGTTAGCAGTGCGCGCTTCCACACTGCAGTGCCTGGGTTCAAGCCCTGGTCACAGCAACATCGCAAAAAAAAAAGGTTTTTTCTTAACAGCGGTCGCCCCTTGCTTCTCATCAAAATACAATCGCCGTTCGGAGTCGGTGTACGCTACAATTCGGAGGAGAAGATCGGCCAAACACTAACATATGTATAAGCGCCAATCTATTATTATTATTATTATTATTATTATTATTATTATTATTATTATTATTATTATTATTAT
>NW_023458559.1:45554568-45624801 GCF_013731165.1 Rhagoletis pomonella | reverse complement strand
ATTATTATTATTATTATTATTATTATTATTATTATTATTATTATTATATTATTAAAAAGAGATAAAAGAGTTTTTCTTGCAAGCCTTAAAAAATATTTTAATTTTTGTTTTGAAACGTTATAAACTAGAAACTAACATTCATTTCATTTCACATGCGCAGAGGTGTACAAAAGAAATATCGATAGTCGCCATCAACCATCGATGTTTAGCGAAAATGCAAAAACATCGTTACATCGTTAGTGCTACGATGTTTTCCCTACCTCTATTGTCGATGCCAATCGTGTCAATGAAAAATTGTTTACGAATAACAATCCCTTTGGGTAGAGTAAATATCCTTTGCGATTTTACAATGATCGGACTTAGTATATAATATCTATTGTCGCGGTTATACAAAGGTTTACATTTCAAATGAAATAAAATGTATATCAATAGATATACTTACATTGACATATCATCGCCTGAAATGCAAAAAGCCGAAACAAACAATTTTTGTTTTGCCATAAAATGACGTGGGGGCTTGTGAGTCGATAAAATCCATCATAACCCTACATTGAAAAATTATCAATTGTTAAAACTAACCAACTTATAGTTAGCTTTTTGGCGAGATTTCGATTAATACCTCACTTTTAATTAGCTATCACAAAACCAACTTAAAGTGAATTGTAAAGTCGTGCAGGAGTCATGCAGACGCAATCGGGATTTGGTTTTCTTTACAAGTTTCTATTGAATATCCTCATACAAAAATTACTTTCAATACACTTTTTTTCTGACAAATAAAAGGAAGATCGAAATTTTATACTATCATTTTGAAGTTATGTCTGACGGTGTTCGAATATGGGGCTACCCAGAGCAGAATATGTAAACAAATATGAAATGTAATAAAATAAAGTAAATAAATAAGAAAATAAAAAAGTAAAAAAACAAAAAAATATTTTGTTTTTCTTATTGATATTTTATGTCCAAAAGTAGTTAGTTACAAGTTAGTTGACATGTAATGCAGGGGTATCCAGGTCTGACTTTTTTGCGGCCATCGCCCCACAAAAGTAGTTAGCTTTTTTCGAACAAAATACACAGTTAATAGTTAGCACTAGTGTTCGCGTAAACAGACTAAAGTTAGGTATAAGCTAACGTCACTCCCTGCAGGGAATCGACCAATAAGAAAGTTTTGGATTTTTCGTTAGTTATGGTTTGTTGCTTCAAATATCAGAAAAAATTGTTTATGAGAACTACAGATTTAAGGTATTGAATACAATCGCTCGTAACGTACTTGATTACATTCCTCGTTTAACATATGTACCTATAACTTAAAATTTTTCATTCTTTTTCTCTTGTTATTGCAGCTTCATCATCGCCGCCGATTATTGGCAAGCACGTTTCCCCGGACGCTCAGTAGCACTGGATATGTCTATGACATATATAATTGTCGCATTTGCTACCGTTTTGCTCAATAATGTTTTTCTATCATTGGCACCATTTCGTGTGCGTGTCCTTTTCGGTTATGTGGTGTCCTTTACTACGCTCATCTTTGTGGCTGTGTGTGAGGTGGCCTTTCATATGTTTGCTGCCAATACAGCATATTCGGTAAATTTGGCTGCTGTATCGCTGGTGGCCATCGGTTGCACAGGTCTGTATTTACACATGCGAGCATATATATTTTGCGATATATATTTTGCATGGAAACTTAACTTTAAATTTTTAATCTTAATTTTATTTAATTTCATTTATATTCTTTCAATCCATTTAATTTCACTTAATTTGTCTTAACTTAACTTAATTTAACTTCCCTTCAATTAACTAGACTTAACTTAACTTAGCTTAACTGCCCTTCACTAAATTTGGATTAACTTCCTTTCACTTTTCACTTCCCTTCACTTCATTTCACTTCAACCCCACTACCCTGCACCCTTCACATCACTTATTTTTACTTCACTTCACTGCACTTCACCTCAATTCAATGCAATTCACTTAATTTCACTTCACTTTCCTTCTCAGTTCCTTTTATTCCCCTTCCCCTCGTTTCTCTTCTCCTTCATTCTTTCCCTTTACTTTATTTTTATTGCTATGCCTCTCCTAATTTCGTCGATTTATTTAATGACTTTTTCTCAGCTCGCACGCAATTCTCCATTTGCCTTTCTCTTTCCCACAGTGCAACAATCGAGTTTCTACGGCTTTGCCAGCATGTTGCCCAAGCAATATACCCAAGCCGTTATGGCTGGCGAGAGCATTGCCGGCTTTTTGGTATCTTCCAATCGTGTGGTCACTAAGTTGCTTATTCAAAACGACCGTGTGTCGACAGTGATCTTCTTTCTCACCTCAACTCTCTACATACTCTTCAGCTATGTGCTGCATCTAGCAACCATACACTCGCCATTTGTGCGATACCACATGAAGGCATGCGCCAAGATTGTACTCAGACCTGACGAAGATCGATTGGTAAGTAAATTTTTGATTTCGAATATTTTTTGCGTGCATTAATTTCTTACCCTATCTTTCCCTCACAGCAAAATGACCTTGACGGCGGTACGCCCATCGCCAAGTATGGCGTACTCACGCTTGAACCCACTTCACCACCAGCGAATGCTGCTAATAACACCACAGGCGCGCTTAGTTTCAGTAACCCGGTTTATGAGCTATCCAACCCCACGGCTGGTGAGAGTGTAATCGAGGGTCTCAATAGCTTACCCGATATGCCGAGCACACCACAGGAACCCACCACGCCAACTACAGTCGCTTTCAAGGTGGAGCATGTGCTTACACCGGGCACTTGTACACCCGGAAAGTTAAGCGATTTGAAAAACGGCTTCGTTTCGCGTTGGACTGTTGCACAGGCAATTTACCCCTACATGGTCTGCATCGCACTCGCCTACTGCGTCACGCTCTCTCTATATCCTGGCATCGAATCCGAGATCATTTCTTGCAGTCTGGGCACTTGGTTACCGGTATTGCTAATGTTCACCTTCAATACAGCTGACGTGATTGGCAAGATACTCGCCGCAGTGCCCTATCCATGGTCACGGCGGCAGCTTATCCTAATGTCCGGTCTGCGCATCGTTTTGGTACCGCTGCTTTTGCTGTGCTGCGCACCAAGGCATCAACCAGTCATTTCGGGTGAGACTGCAGCATTTGTCTTCACAATCGGATTGGGCGTCAGTAATGGGCTCGCTGGCAGTCTTCCAATGATGCTCGCACCAGCCAAGGTGCCCGGCACCCTCAAAGAGGTGACAGGCAACATGATGACACTCTCCTACAATGTCGGGCTGACAACTGGTTCACTAATCGGCTATGTTTTCGAATCTATGTTGGGCGCGCAGCTCACCAATCCCTGTCCGACCTATCCGTATGCACCGGCCTCAATGTTGGATCCAACAGGCGCGCATGCGCAATTTCTCAGCACCACAACCAGCACGACAAGTACCGCAGCGCCAGTGTTGAATACAACAGCCGTCGCCGCGGCGTTACTCACCACCACAGTTTCGACGCTCTTGCCCACCACCGAGGCAAGTACAACTGCGCTGGCGGCAACAGCAGCGGTGGCTGCAACAACCACAGTTGCGGCAGCAGTGAGCACAACTAGCACTTCGGTGGCGCCACTGCTACCGACACTGATGACGCCGACAGCCACAGCGTTCATCACCTCGACGGCGGCGACGATCTTGAGTTCGGTGGCGGGTACGATCGATAATGTGGTCTCGGCTATGGTGAGCACTGTCTCATCGATGGGTCTGGACCTGAGCGCCGATGCGAGCATAAGCACCACAGATCCGCAGACGCCAAATGAGCTGATGCAGAGGATTTAAATGAGGAAAAAAGGAGATGGAAGGCACAGAATGAGCAAATACAGAACGGGTTTTACTAAGTCAAAACGACGCTGAAAGGATTGGCCGGGTTTTTAATGAGTCTATCCTTTAGGAAGATGGAGCACATATTTATGTTTTTACGAAGCAAGTGTTTTCTAAAAGTTTTGTAAATAGCTGATTTCGATAGAAAAGAACGAGGTGTTTAGTATATATTAGGGCGAGTCGCGCGCTTTTTTGTTTCTAACTGCATAGACCTCGCTATGTGTGCATGACTGAAGTGTAGGTGGCCGTATTTATAAAAAAAAACGCATTACTTACAAACAAAGAAAAAAATTGAAAAAAAAAAATAATACGCGCGGACTAATTTACGGGAATATGAAAAAAAAACAGAACAGAAAACAATAAAAAGTGGAAAAAAAGGTTTTGGAAAAGAGATAATACATTTTACTGCATACCATACTCATCAAAAATAGTCACATACGCATATAAATTTAAAAAATACATATAGACTAAGAATTACAGTTAAAAAGTTGTATACCTATCGAAAAAATTTCAAGCAAGCAAATTGAGGCACTGGCACGAGTTGCGTGAAATCGGCGCCTAAAAGTAGGCTCCCACTGCATTCTGAGGCATTTGCATTCCACAAATGCAAAGTCTTTGCTGTTGCCTACCTTTAGGCGCTGATTTCTTAAGTAAACTGTGAGCTGTCGTGAATTGGAAGCTTGCATTTTTGCATACACAAAAACAAGAAAAAACAAACAAAAATAAATATCATCAAAAATTGTACTACTTATTAGTTAAAATTTCATAACCAAAATAGTAAGCGTAAATTGTAGCGAAATTGTGCTAGAATATGTGGATATACATGGAAATGTTTGTAATAAATTAATAACTGCATACAAATTTCTGACATAAATAGAACTCAAACGTAAATTTATATACATAGATAAGTAATGACGTCGGCATGTAAAGGTATCTGAGTTGAACGTAGACTTTTAGGCGCCGTTCCATATTTTGCAGCGATACATAACACACAAAAGGGCTGATAGAGATTTAAATTCTTACATGAGACAAGATATATTTTTAATATATACATAGTTAATTAAGGAATAAAGTTAAAATTGAATATTAAGAAAAAAATTAATACACAATAATAAAAAATAATACATCATAGCGGCCAGAAAGACGTAAGACGATGAGGCCTGCGGGTAATCAAATAATTTTATTTGAAGTGTAGTGTGAAGTAGTAAATAGTAAAAAAAAAAGAGTTTTGATATGTATTTTTATGTTCCTGCTTAAAGTTATTTTTGTGCCTTAAAATGTTGGTTTTATAAGTTTTTACTACTTAAAGTGAAAATACTTTGAGTTAAAATTTTTTGTAAAAGAAATAATACAAAAAACATGTAGGTATGTACATTTTTAATTTTTTATTGGCGAAAATATTCTTTAAATTTTTTTTTGTCTGTCTGTATTTACCATAAATGAGCTTTTTGGTGAAAATATTTCTAAAATATATTTTAAAAAATTGAGTTTTCATTTATTCTAATACAAATTTTAAAATCTGTTCAATCACAAATCCTTGAAAACATTTTGAGCTTTTAATTGTTTGTAAAAATATTAATATTATTTTTGAAAAATAATTGTTTTTGTGAAGGTGTATATTTGATTTATTTTTATTTTTCCCATAAGCTTCTGTAAAATAATTTTAAAATTTGTAAAACCAGACCAGTCATAAATTTTTGTTCGACCAGAAAAATTTGCAAAAAATACTTTTTCCGAATATTTGCCGTGGTAAACTTTTTGGAGGTGTTTTTAAATACATAATTATATTTTTAATAACTAAAAAAAGTGTTCGCAAAATATTTTTTTTTGAAAATGTATTGGGCAAATATTTAAAAAAATAAGAATTAAATTTTTTTTTATTTGTTTTTCGTAATACTAGTCAAAAGGTTGATGATCCGACTTTGTTTGCAACTAATATTTTTATTGTTTCAGAAAAATATTAAAAAAATTAGAATTAAATTTTTTTAAATTGGGTTAGGTTGTAGTTTGCGTAAAATTGATCTGCTGTTATATATTTGTGTGAACGTTTTTTTATTATTTTCTTGTTCATATCTTTTTAAATAATTTTATTTTTAAAAATCCTTTAAGTCAAATTACAAATTAATTTCTGTTAACAATTTTTACACTTTTTTAGTATGTTCCTGTTCATTTCTTTTTAAATACTTTTCTTTAAAAAAACTTTCAACAAAAAATGTAAAAAGCAGTTTTTTGAAAAATATTTCATAAGATCATATTATGTAGTTTTACAAATATATGTATTCTCGTCAAATATATTTTTGTCGAAAAAAATGTTTGTTTCTAAATCTGAAACTTGGTAAAAATATATATTTTATGTAAACATTTTAATTTTTGGTATTCCTTAAGAGATTAATTTTTTTCAAACTTTTAAGTAAATCTGTTATGTGAATTTTTATGCAAATATAATATAATATAATTTTTTTGAAATTGCTTGCTAAAACTTTTTTGGTTTTTCTTTGTAATCTCTTTATATACATTCATAAATACATATTTATTATTTTTGAAATTTTGTACAATTGTGAAAAATAGTTAATCCCAAATTTTCTTCGAGCCATTTTTATAAGTTTAAATATTTTTAAGTATTTGTGTTCCATAAAAGTCAGAAAATTTTTTGAGTTATGTACATCAGGGTGTATCACTCGGCAGACGAAGAAATCGGTACTGTTTTTCCGTCGGAGCTTATTTATTTATTTAATTAGTCTATGAAACAGTGTTTCTTACAGACTAGAAGATGAATGGTTTTGTTAATGCTAATACAGTGTTGACATTACAAAGTAGTGTGAATAAGATTTAAAAAAGTTTGTTTTGCCATTGAGAAATCAATTTTGATACTTTGGGATAAAATATTAAGTTTTCGAATAGATCCAGCCAAGGAATTATTAAATCTATTATATTTTCAGAATTCCACCAAAATATTTCAGACAAATATTATGATAAACGTGAGCTGGACTGGCTTGGAAATACTTAAAAGATCGAATTTTGTATGACTAAAATTTGTTTTGAAAATATTTTTTTTTCAAACATTCTCATCAGATGATAGAAGAGTTTAAGCTTAGAAGGTCTGCATATAAATATCTAAAAATTTTATTGAAGGTTTTTGAAGGTGCTTTAAAATCGGTCCACCTCACGTAACTCGTAATATTTTTCCGAAATATTTCGGCGGAAGTCTTAAAATATTTTAGTATATACTAAATCTTATAACTACGGTGGAAAATCAGCAACTTTTGCATACATGTTAATAATTATTTTATTTTTAATACTACATATATTCTGATACTATTTTTAATACTATGGATTTATTTACAATGTAAAGTAATTTCAAAAATATGTTTTATACAGAAAAACGTCTTTAGAAAGTTTTTCTTGGAAAATATTTTTTTTTTTAAATTAGTTTACATTGTAATATATTTGCAAAAATATTTTTTATGACAAAATTTTATTCATTTTGTTTTTTTTTTTTATTTATGGCCTTTATAACAACATCTTTCATTAAAAACGGCCTCAACATCAATACAAATTATTGAAAAAATGTTCGTAAAAATTTGTTGTATAAGTATTTTTTTTTTTGAAACACGTTTGCAATTTTTTTTGCAAACATTTTTTTTTTCAAAAGTATCGTTTTATATAAAGTAGTTTGGTTTTCATTATTATGTTGTGATAGATAAGCAGTTGTTCCCTTAAAAAAATTTTTTGAAAAATATTTGATTTTACTATACATAAAATAATGGTTGATTTTTTAAAAATTTTTTTGTAGAGACACATAATATTTTAACATATTTTGAAAGTATATTTTTTTATAAAACACATTTTTCCTCTAACCGAAATATTTAATTAATCTTTTATACATTGGGATAATGCTCGCGATCTCCATAGTTTACTCTACTTCAATAAGACGTCAATGTACGTTATTAAAAACAGATAGGTGTATATTATTGTTCGTCAGTTGTGTTTGTTGTATGTACTCGTATGTTATTGTGATTTTATTTAATTACTTAGTTGTAACTTGTATAAGTAGAAATGGGAATATATTTGATGACTTTTTGATAAGCAAAAAATTATTGAAATTGTTTATCGGTACGTAATTGTCGATCGGTGGTAATTATTGCAATTAAATTATGCGAGAAAATTAATTGTAAAATATTGAATAGAAATATGAATAAAGTGAAATTATAAAAAATGAAAAATGTTGTTTTTCTAAAAAGTTTTTCAATATACGAGTATTAAGTATACAAGTTTGGTATTGCGCCAGTTTTTAAGTGCCTAAATGTATGCAATGCAACGCCAACGACCAACGCACTTCTCAAATGCTACGGGCTAGAAATTATTGAAATTATAAGTTAGTGGTGAGTCAAACCATTGCTAAAAATGTGTATTCACCCAATGGCTCTAAGCTTGGTCATCCATTAAAACATACCTCGAGCACCTTTAAGGCATTTTGAAAATAAGTTTTCAGTAAAGATGTACAAAACAAAAGAAAAATATTTCACACTGAAAGCAACGTTAAGTCAAAAGTAACTCATCAATTAACCGAACTAACGCCTAAGTAGTGCATATTTTGAAAAGGTTTAAGGGGCAGTGGCATACTCAAAGGACACTTCAAGCATATTTGATTAATTTGTACTTGTGGATAATTTAATGATTTTTTCAGTCCCCTCTATTTAAGTAATCTACCAACATGATGCTCGTTGCTTAAATTCCCAGAACATTTTTCATATGAAATCTGGCGAAAGTGAAACAAAAGCAATCACATCACGGCGGTGTATGTAAGTAAAAGAGAACTTTCAATAAAGGCATTAAAGCGGTACTATGATTCTCTAAGAGCTAAAGAAACTAAGAAATAGAAAAAAGCTCTTAAATGTTACCACGCTTTCTGTAGTAAACATAACACAAAGCTTTAAAGGCATATACATAAATGATGAGTCATTTGAGGGTGGTCATTATGGCTTTAAGATTTTCTCATAGTGCTTTTTCTAAGGGGGAATGTGCTCAAAACATACATATGTACATACACAGTAGTTCACAATAGTGCATTATTTTTTATAGAGAAACTTCCTTAAAGCTTTTTTATTATTTTAGCAAAGCGTTTGGAGACTTTTTAAAAGCTTTAGAGGGGTTACTTAACGAAAATTATAGCATACAAGGCGTATGCTCAGTAAAAAATAGTTCTAATTTACACATATCTTCGGGCTGTTCCTAGTATTGATATCAGTTAATATTTTGTCCGAAGCCTTATATCGGATAATGTCTTCCAAAGGCGTAGGAAGCTTAACACTTAACACTTAACACGCAGCGCACCATCTATATTTGAAGAGTTAATTTTAAAAATTAAAATACTGTTATTTTACTATACCTACATACAAAAAATTATGGGAATTATCTTCTGCTCCGATTTTCAAGCTGAGAAATACGTATTAAAGCCTTTTCGTAAATTTTGTGTACCAAAAGGTTATAAAAGAATTCTAAAAATTTGTATAAAAAAAATCCTAATTATTTAATCAGCATTTTTAGAAAATATGTTCCTTACATGGAAAAAGTGTGCAAGACCGTCAGCAAAAACCAAATAAGTCTATGAAAAGTCAAGGGTAATTTTTAGCCACTTAAGACTTGCAAATTATTATACAATTATTAAATTGGCTACAAAACAATTTTTTTAAGATTCAGATTAAAAAGTTTGAAATTTTGACAAAAGTTTGTTGATTTTTTTTTAATTTTTTACAAAGTTTTAAACTGTGATTTTTGCAACTATTGCGCTAACTTCAAAAACATTGCTAATATTGTTAAAAAATCACCTAGTGTTCAGTTTTTCCCCATAGTGTACATATTTTGGATATGCTTCGGTGTTATATTGAACATCATTTTTTCTCTATTGATATGCAATCCAAGCTAAAGAGAATCATGCTAGCTGATTATCACAAGGATACTCCAAGTCTGATTAATGAGTTTCGTGGCAGCTAAATTAAGCTGAATTGCAGAGGGATTCTAGAAATCGCCACGCTAAATTTCTGTCGCTAAAATCTCTAAATGAATAATGCTTCTGCCTAAAAGTATGCACCAGGGAAACAAAACCTAACCATATTGCTTACGATTTTATAACGAACCCCTTCAGCTATCGTGTTGCATATTTTTAGGCCCATGTGTTATTCATTTAGAGATTTTTAGCGATAGAAGTTTAGCGTAGCGATTTCTAGAATTCCATTACTGCTTTAAAAATATGTAATTATAATAGTTTGGCTAAGTGATGGCCGAGCTCCTCCTCCATTTTATGTTTATGTTATAACACAAAATGGAAGGATCTAAAATTTAACGCCGCGGCAAATGGTTTTAACGGGAAGTTTTTCAAGGTGGAAATACACTCGAAGGTTTGCCATTGCCTGCCCATCGGCAACCGCCGTTAGCAAAAGCTTTTCTAATTTAGTTGTTGCTTGGACCGGGGATCGAATCTGGGCCCTACGGAGTGGTAGTACGCACTACTAAGCACTCAGCCACAGCGCGCTTCGAGAAAAAGTGTAAAGCCGTAATGGGAAAATTTTTTAAAAGCTTTCTGTTGACTGAAAGATTTAGCTGGCCACTCGGCTAAAACTTGCCAGATCAATGTTAGCCAGATAGTTTTTTTTTTTATTTGGTGCAAGCTGTATATAAATTGTACAGAGAGCTTTCGAAAGCTTGACACGCCTGGTTATGAAGTTGCCCATGCCATGGACAAGTTAGCACCCAATTCCAAAAGCAAATTAGTTTTGCAACCAGAAGGGAGGAAGGTGTCACCAGAGAAAAAAAGCTGAAGTCTTCTCGGTGATTACGATCTATAATAACGCACGTTAGTGGTTGATTTCAAAATGGACACCCAATATTCAGTTCTTTAAAAGTGGCTAAAACAAACAAATATGTACTTTTAAAAATATAAATATATACATTAGACCGTAGCAAAAAAAGCTCGAGTGTACCCCTCAGTTTAAAGCATTTTTGCAGGGCAAGAAAATTCCGAAAACAATTTTATTTTAGTTTTTTTTTTGCCGAACGTAACGCTCGCCTTTTCACATATTTCGTCATGTCTTCTGCATTTACAAACGGACCTTTAAGAACGATATATCGATGTTTTTTTCTTGAGCACACTTTTTTTCCAATGTGTATTGACCTAAACGTACCACCCTAATGCCAGTGAATTGAAGCCCTCCACAAATCATGAACCCTTTTGTAAGGGGTTTTTGTATTATTCCAGTGGAACTATTTAAAAAAAAAACTGTGTTTTTTTCAAAATTGCCTTGCAAAAATTCTTTGAACTCAGTGGTGTACGGGGAACATTTTTGTTTGCTTGTACTTTAGGGTTATCCAAAAATGCATGTGAACAGGTAAAGTCTGAATTTTTATGGTCGCACCCCCTAGAATTGTTCTATACCGAAAAAAATATACCCTTATTTTTTATTTTAAAATCAAGAAATATTTAGAGGACGCTCAATGCACCCAAAATTTTCCATGTATTTTGTATGGGAGGAAAACAACTTTTCGTAGGTATGGTATAGAATAGTTAAAAATCAATATTTTTCTATCAGAAAACTCTGTTTATCTGCACGAGATTCTCAATAATAATCACGAATTGTTTCTTTAACCATCTTTCCATTGCAGCTATAATTTATAGGTCCGCCAAAAACCCACAAAAACCCCGAAAAATGCAAAAGAGGGACCCATAAAAAATCGTTAGTATTAAAAAATGCTTAAATAAATAATTGGGTGTTATTATTGAAAGTCTCCTGAAGGGAACCAGAGTTTCCGATCGAAAAATATTGATTTTCATAAATTCTATACCATTTATACGAAAAAATTTATTTTTCCCATATAAGAATATATGGAAAACTTTGAGCGACCTCTAAATATTTTTTTATTTCAAAATAAAAAATAGGGTATACTTTTTTCGATATAGAACAATCCTAGGGGGTGAGAGCATTACAATTCCGACTTTACTGTTTTTGGTCCACCCTGTTGTACTTATATGAATGCATTGGTAGATATATAAAGGATATTTATTTAAACTGGAAAAAGCCCTTGAACGTCTCGAAACTTCAACTGAACTCTCAGAATCTCGATAAAAATTGCTTTCGAATTCGACATTATCATTATGCTTAATCGACATTATTCTAAATATCAATAACTTTCAAGTTATTCTAGTCAAATTCGATTTTTTTTTTATTTTTTAATAAATTTGTATCTGCGGTAATTTAATTCTTATAGCCCATACTTTGCACTGCTATACCCTTTTTACTTAAAAATCGCAATCCAATAGACTTCTACTTCTTCTCTGGTTTAACAGTACAGAAGGAGAAGAATGTTAACAGAAATATTTTTATTTAAATAGCCCTTTTTCGTATAGCAGCTATCTAATTAAGCTTGACTTTCCAGATTCTGTGTTAAAAACTAAGATTTTTTGAAACACTGCAATAAAGACATTTTCACCTAGTCGCTAGCAGTGAAATACTTGAGGCCGTACGAGAAGCCGAAACAGCCTGTATTCAGTCACGGCCTGCAGGCAGGCTTGCCTACTTTTGCATTCTTGAAACCGGGACACTCAATAGTTGCGTTCCCCAACTTTTTGTGGTTAAAAATGTAAAACTGTCAAAAGGCAAAAATGCCAGAAAACCGAGTACGGGAACGATTTCTGGTAAAGTCTTGCAACTTCTTGCGAGTTAGGGAACGCAACTAATGTTAGGAAAGAGCGTAGGTAAAATGACATACACAATAATAAACGCCATCAATTTCAATGCTGTACTAGTGAAAATTTTCTATTTCAAACAAAACAATATAAAGTTTCATACACAAATATTTTCATAAAACGAAGCTTCAGTGATAATACTTTTAAATTACGTAAAAAATAAATAAAAATTGAAATAAAAATCACACCAAATTTTAGGCACCGAGAATTTTTCATTATGTAAGCGACAATTTACTTACAATTTTCCGCAAATTTTTTATAAAAATAGTATAAATATACTTTGTCTTCTTTAAGCAGCCACTGCTTAAACCCATTCGTCACAAAAATAGAAATAGCGTTTTTGTTTTTTGTTTTTCTATACTTCACTAATTTTAACTGGAACACAATTACGAATTTTGTTTACATCTACACTCGAGAAATTAAACACTCAAAACAAAACAATAAACTTTTTACGATTATCAGCTGATTCAACGGTGTTGCCACAAATTGTTAGCACTACCACATAGCGCAGTTTGTTTATTGCATTTAGTTATAAATGAAACAGTCTGCAGGAAATCGCAGTAGCAAACAAAATACGGCGTATAATGTCGAATACGATCATATACTTACATATCTTAAGAGTTCTAAATTTTTTTCTTGCCAAAAACCGACAGACACTTTACCGGGACCGGGACATAGCTCTTAAATCCGGGACAGGTTGGTGAATTTAAGGGTTTTTTCCATTTGAAGTTCGTGGTCGCAGATCAGCTGTTAAAACAACTAAAATTGATTTAAATGCTAATATTTATACCATCAAAAGGCCTTTTTGGGGCTTTTTGGGTACGAGCAATCTGAATCTGCAATTAATTTTCGCCATAAATTTTCACCAAAAACGGACGCAAATATTTGAATTTAAATTAATTTTAATTATTATAAATGCTGCTCTGCCACCGCAAACTTCAAAATGAAAAAAAAACACTTAAAATCGCCAACCTGGAAAACTGAGAAATTACTTTTTTATATACAATATAGACTATCCTAAAAACTTGGTCTCATCAAATCCCCAGAAAAAAACTGAGAATGTACTGCAGTGTAATTGTTCATTCGAATACTTGGCACAATGAATTTGTATTAGTCCGTGTCGAATTTCGAATCGCATTGAGTTTCAAATCGCAATACAGAATAGACGACCAAAAGGTATCGAGGGGGAAGGTAGACAATACCACTCACATTTAGAAAATATAAAGGCAAAGTATGTGGAAGTTTTACGTCTCAGGAGAAGCGACAGTAGTTTTGCAGGTTTTTCCTTCTCTCCATAGATCTTAGTCTCTTGCTAGATGCACTGAAAGGATAGGTTCCGCCGACCACACATTTTTTAGCTCGGAATTTCTTCGCTAGGTCCCGCCAGCTTCTCCTTATTTTCTGCGATATTAAGAGCAGACTCTCGCCGACAATGGTTGTAGGCTAGCTTTTCACCGATGCACAGCTTTTGCAAGTAAATGGTTCGCTTCCGACTCTGAAGCGGATTGCGAATTGGAACTACCTCGCCGCTCTCCTTGAGGATGCCCTACAGCTCGTTGACAGACTGGACGTTAGTTATGGTGTGGACCTTCAGAGCCTCACGGCGGATGGATTGTTGCAAATTGTGAGTACCACCTGTAGTATTACAATCCTTTGGTTGGCTACACACATAAGAAGTGCCATGGTTGGCACATATTGCAGAGGATATTTCTCCCGTTATTCTCCTGCTTATTGGGACGCACTACTACCATTCGGGGTACTCGCGCCAAAATATTTTAGTTGCCTTATACGAGTATGACAAGCATACCCAACTGCGCACATATTTTTAAACATAACACGTAATAATGCTTGCGCTGCTTCTATTGCTTTTATTTATTATCATAAGTAAACAAGCTTAAATTTTGTTGCTACATGGTAACCCTATTGTCCTTTTAAGTAGGTAAATGCTCGTAAATATTATTCATCAAGGTTTTTATGAAATTTTCAACCCTATGAAACCAATGATACGTAGAAATCCTAACAAACTTTGTATCTCTTGTTGACAACAATCGTCATGCATGCTTTGAGCTGGTACATACACATAAACATATGTATAGTAAGACATATTCGACACATCAACATTTTTCACAAATATACTAGAAAATTACTGCAAATTTCATAATGGTATAATGTAGATGACAGTTTGGGCCTTTTTTAAGTTTTTTAATTACATTGAAGAGATTTAAGTTTTTAAAAATATGCTATAAAGAAAAATTAGAAAATTGAGATTTTTTAGTATGCCGATGGTCAGCCTGCTTGAAGTAAATAGTTAGGTATCTCAAAAGTTGTTTTCTTTGTTACCATGCAAACCTAGCATATTTATGTATGTATATATTAAAATATTCTCAAAAATCTTTCAATAAGGCGACGCTGCTCCTTTTTGAATTCCTAAAGAAAAACTCGTTTAACTAACTTTAAATTTTGATAGATGGCAACTTTGTTAAACCAAAATAATAAGGCATTTATAAATAACTTTCATTGTTAATTTCTTACTATGTAATTTTACGAAACTTTTAAGTAAATAGCTATATAGTTTAAATCTTTTTGCTACATGGCAACCCTATTTAAACATACTTATGTAGTTAAATTTTACTAAGCATATGTACATATCTCGTTGCTCCTTACTAGAGATTTTTTTAAATTTTTTTTAAGTTATTACATTTTGAACTAGTTGCAATACTTTGGTAGATGGCAACCCTATTAAAAAAATAATAAATCGTTTTTAGATATTTCTCATATTTTCATCCATACTACTTTTTTCTATTTTTCAAATAAACATTTAATTAGTTGCATTTTTTGTTACATGGCAACCCAATTTCTAAATAATTTTTTAGTGAAGTGCTCAGAAATAAATATGTTCCAGTAGCATTTTTTTAGCACAAACAATACAATTTGTAATTTTTCAAGTAAAAATTTAATTAGTTGCATTTTTTGTTACATGGCAACCCTGTTTTGAAATATTTCTGTCGTGAAGCGTTCCCAAATATATATGTGCCTTTAACTTTTTATTAATACATACAGTAATTTTTGTAATTTTCCAAGTAAAAGTTTAATTCGTTGTAATTTTTTGTTATATGGCAACCCTATTTTTTAACACTTATTTAGTGAAATGTTCCTACATACATACAGATGCTTACTCCAGACTATTTTATGAAATTTTTAAATTTCTTTCATAGATGGCAACACGGTTTCGAAAAATTCTGTTTTTAACGCTCTCTAATATTTTTTTGATAGTACCTTAAGTAAAATAAATTATAGCAATAATAAAATATACAAAAATTTTGAATTGTTCCACGCTGTACTTTACCTTAAATCTATTCATTATCGCTTTAAACAATCGCTTATCATAAATATGAGCTCTGTAAAT
Source organism: Rhagoletis pomonella (assembly GCF_013731165.1). Classification (NCBI taxonomy): domain Eukaryota; kingdom Metazoa; phylum Arthropoda; class Insecta; order Diptera; family Tephritidae; genus Rhagoletis; species Rhagoletis pomonella. The sequence goes on along the minus strand of NW_023458559.1, from coordinate 45,608,816 downwards.
CTAAAAAAAATATTCAAAATTCAATGTGAAAATTATAGCAACAAATCACTAAAGACTCGTTAGTTACTGTACGTAATACCCAGTGAGGGAATAGAAAAATTGCATGCAACATATACTGAAATCGGCTTTTAGGCACTTTCTCGCACGCAAATGCGCATACTGAAATACGAACTCGCAGCGTGATGACGACCACCGTTATACCCGTGAGACTACTAATGATATGTGTATGCACGTGTGTATGTATGCATGCATGTAGCATTTTTGTTTATTTACGACGGTGTTATAAAAATAAATTTGACAAGAAAATAACTTGTTTATGCAAAACAATTTTATATTACGCCAAATGTACATGCATGCAAAGAAATATATGTACATAGTACATGTGCTGTTACATGTATGCAGTCACAAGCATACATATTCATACATATGTATGTATAAGCATTGCACGCATATAACTTTCTATAGAAAAATATAGCTTAGGTAATTCTGTGTGCTTTTTTAGCGGTCATAAAGGCCTTGCATACATTAGGGCGCACATGTGAAACGTAAAATGTGACGTGCAAGGAAGCTACCCAGGCACCACTGCTGTGCAAGCGTTGAAGTGGCACTTCAGCAACAATACTACATACCTACATACACACGCGCAGGTACGTCGTATTTCGAAGGTCTGCCTGCAGCCGCTACCAATGAATGCGTTTCATGACTTAGAAGTATTGATTTTGCATTTGTTGTGCAACCGCTGTAGTCTACCTGCAGGCGTTCAAGCTTTGTATGTGCCTAAGTGCTGTACGAAGCGCGATTGTGTTCGAAAAATACGTGTTGCAGCGCATTTTGCCAACGGCTGCCAGGCTGTTCTAAGACGGAAAGTAGAACCATGTGTATTTGTAGTTGCAAAAAAGGGTAGCGAATTAGCGTGGCATGAAGCACTGTTGCTGCTGTTCCTTCTACATACCTCCTCGTTTGGGGCTGAAGGCGCTCGGCGCGTGAAAAAATATAGCAGCACCACCACACAATGTCATTGCTCCCATATTTAATGTTTTCCTCTGCTGTGGCTTACTTACTTAGCATTGCTTTCCTCGATTGATTTCCTTTTCTATTCACTTTGCCTTTCGCCATTATATACTACTTTCTACTACTATTCACTACGTACTTATATACATAAATACATACATACATACATACTTATTTTCTTTCATTTCCGTTTTTGTCAGTTTTACTATTAACCTCGTAGCCAAGATTTGCCAGAGCAGAGTGCATGTGGGTGCGGATGTTGTGCCGCCCCGCTCTTGCTCTCTAACGGTATCAAACGACGACGAATGACCCAGTGTGGCGTTGTGTTGTTATCTCCGCCCATTTCCTTTTAGTTATTTGCAAAAGGCTACACTTGAAGTGCACAGCTCGAGGGCAAACAAAAACAGAAATACTTTACTTAGCAGTGTATGGGCGTATTGGTGCTTAAATATGTATATGAATGTCGTACATATGTGTACATGTATACATGTAAATACCTAGATTTTTAGTTGTAGTTGTTGTATTATTTACTGATTTTCTATTTTTCAGTTCGCTTCCTACGTTTTTAAGCTCTGTATTCATTATGCATTTGTAAGTAGCTGGTATTTGCTTTAAAGTAGAATTATGTACGCGCGTATGTACGTACAGTGAATCGGGCAAGTAATCGAAAGTTACTACTTACTAGTAAATTTAATTTTGCCTTTTATGTTATTAAAGAAAAAATAAAGGCAAAAGTTGATATCATATTTCGCATCGGCAAATAACGAAAAATTCCGAAAGCAACGCGCGAAAAACGTTCATTGAAATAAAGCTCAAAGGATCAGGAAAGGCGTCGAAAAAATCCGGCAAAAAACCGAAAAAATTCTGAAAAATCTTCCTACATCCTAAAAATCTGGAGAAAATTTCCAAGAGGATGCGGGAAATAAAACACGAATTTTGTTTTCGAAAAACTCCAGAATTTCTAAAAAAACCAGAGAAATCTCGAAAAAATATCAAAAATACTGATAAGTTAAAAAAGAAAAATTCAAAAAATGGTCCTGAAAGATACCGAAAAATAAAATACGAATTTCATGAAAATAATGGCAAAAAAAAATTCGCCGGATTTTTCGAAAAATCTTTAAAATTACTTCCCAAACACAAAGAAATTCGGAAAAGCCTCAAAAAAGTCGAAAAGTATCCCAAAATGTCAAAAGCATTCACAAAAAAAAAAATCGGAAAGATCCGTAAAAATAATTACGAAAAGCTCCGCAAAAATCCATAAAATTTCCGAAAAACTGAAAAGATAATTAAAACTCCCGATAAAATCCCGAAGAGGCCCAAAAAAGTCGTAAAAAGTGCAGAAAATAAAACATGAGGCGTGCAAAAACATACAGACTATACCCAAAAAACAAAATTCCAAACGTTTCGTAAAATTTACACGAAAACTTTGAAGAGTCTCGAAAAAACCCAAAAAGTGCCAAAAAATCTCGAGAACATTCTACAAAAAAAAAAAAAACAAGAATCGAAAAGATCCCTAAAAATAATTACGAAATGTTCCGGAAAAATTTATAAACGTTCTGAAAATATCAAAAGATAACTATAACTCCTCATAAAATCCAGAAATGGCATAAACACCTTACAAAAATTCCAAAAAATTTCCAAAATATGCCAAAGAATAAAACAAGAGGCATCCCAAAAACATGCAGATTAGTCACAAAAAAAAATTTTCACAAGTTCCGAAAAACCTCGAACCATTTCTTCAAAACCAAGTTTTCACATGGTCGCCAGGTCCGGAGCCCCATGTAACGATTTGTGCAGAAGCTGCAGAGGCGAAGACGAGAAAAAATCCGCCGAACACTTCATTTGCGAGTGCACTAAACTCCGGAGAAAACATCCCAAATTTCTAAGGGACCACTTCTTCGAGAGCCGTGAAAACTCGGGGAAAAGTCCTTTGAACCAGGATGGTATAAAGTAGGGTGTTCGATTATTTGCCTTTTTTTCGAAACCTGGATTTCGAGTTATTTGATAAATGACAATTAAAAAACCATCACTACCTATCGCAGGCAAAGTGCTCGATTTGCTTCTCGAGGCTCGCGATACTTTGACACAACCCCAAATCATGTAGAGTTTCTAATAGAGGCTTTTTTGTCTTGAATTAGCTATACCGACTTATTTAAAACAGTTGAGGTGAACACCTTATTTGAACACTTTAAATATGCAGTCTATTTACATATATATATGTATACATACATAAACAAATCTAGGCAATATATTTTATTTATGTTTTACTGCTGATTGAAATTGCATTTATCGTTCGTATTTAAAGTGATTTCATGCACGTAGATAGTAAAATTTATCTATATGTACAAGAATGTTGCCCTTAATGAGCATTAGGGTGGTCAAAAAAAAATGTGTGTGAACAAGTAAAATCGGAATTTTTATGCTCTCACCATCTAGGATTGTTCTATACCAAAAAAAAAAAATATACTCCAATTTTTATTTTGAAATCAAAAAATATTTAGAGGTCGCTCAAAGCGCCTAAAGTTTTCCATATATTTTATAAATGCCAGAAAATGCAATGGGGGGATAAATAAAAAATCTTTAGTATTAAAAAATGGTTAAATAAACAATTGGGTATTGTTATTGGAAGTCTCCTGAAGAGAACCCGAGTTTTTCGATCGAAAATATTGATTTTCAAGAATTCCATACTATTTCTACGAAAAGCTGATTTTACCATATAAAAAACATGGAATATTTTTTGATTTCTATATAAAAAATAGGGGTATATTTTTCGATATAGAGCAATCCTAGGGGTGAGAGCATTAAAATTCAGACTTTACTTATTTTCGACACTCTAGTGAGCATACACCTAAGTGTACCTATGTACATTAGGATGCAGCACTATCCATAGACAAAAGGCCGGAAATGTCTTTCCATCGAAATTATGAAATTTGTTATATTTATTTTAAAACATCCGACAAAATATTTCGGAAATATATTGTGATTTTCGTTTTGAAAACACCTCCAAAAATCACGTCTGTTATAAATAAAATTAGTTTTTAAAAATATTTTTTTTTTTTCAAAAAATCAACTCAGATAATAGCAGAGTATAAGGTTAAAAGATCAGCATCAGAGTTTTTACAAATTTAAATAACGAAATTAAAATCATGAGATCTTAATATTTTTCCGAAATATTTTACGGGATCTCTTATAATATAACAAATATTATAATTCCGCTGGAAAACCCGCAACTTCTTTTTTTTTGTGAGGCAGCCTAATGTACATACATATGTATGCATTCTAACGCGCGGCTGCTGTTTGGTGAAAAGTCATTGCTGCATAAACAACTGCCACAACACCGGTAGCAAGTAGTGGCACAGCAACAGCAACAGCAAAAGTAATACGAACGGCAACAACAACAATAATACCGGCAATTGTAGAACAGCGTCAGCCGGAAAATGCAAGAAAAGGAAATTAGAAATGGAAATTATTATTGTAATTTAAATGTTAAGCGCTATTGTGTTGTGCTCTGGTATACAAGTGTGCTATAGCGTTGCTACAAATTTAATTGTGATTGTAGTTGTTGTAAGAACATATATTTTTTGCTCTTGTTTTCTTTTAGCACTGACATTAGAAGTAAAAAAAAAATACACATGTAGATATGCATAGAAAAACGAAATACCAGCCCCACTGTTGCTATTCGCGCGGTAGTCAAAATGCTGTTCAAGGCGTATAAATACGTAACACTACATACTTACTATCTATGTATACACATACATACATACATGCTAAGCAAGTATTTTGCCAGCTATTTTTGTTGTTAATTTTAGACCATTTATGTTATGCTGAAGTTGCTTTTGTTTTCTTTTTTTTTACTGTTGAGGTTGGCGCTTTAATTGTTTCAACACTTTAATTGGCAACTCACACTTTCATTTTAATTATTTTTGGCACAAAAAAAATTTAGCAAAAATAAATGCTGTAGCAGCTGCTGCGTGGCTTTAGCATGAGAGAGTGAGAGAGAGGTATGAAGAGACTGCTTTTGCTGTCGGAAATAGGTAATATTTTAAAAGTCCAATTGTTGAATTTATTATTAAGGGTGTCGGAACGTGATATAGGGGCGAATCGGGTTCTGAAGCTGTTTTTTTTTTAATTATTCTTCCTCCAATATATACATACATACGTATTTTTCTCATATTTTCTTTAGTATATTTTTTATTGGTTCATCGAAGCAGCGTTTGGCTAGATCTCATGCGTCTATGCAGCTGCAATAGTCTTTTGAGAATTATTATTGCTGGCTGGTTTCAGTCTTGGACAACTGCGTTTAAAGGGGATATATCTCAAGGCTTTGGAGCCAACTAAGAATTGACTTCATACCGCAAGACTCATAAAGCTCTCACCTCTACCATACAAACGTTTCAATACAACTATTCTACTTCATTTCCTTTTAAAACTATTGAAAGACTGAGCTGCACACCAAAAAAGAAAGTTCATTAATTTGGATTTCGATATTTCAAAGATTCTATTTAGTAAAGAGATCGAAGAAAAATGTCTACATAAAGTCTCCATTGGCTACTTCGTTATCGATTAACACTCTAAAGGAGACTATCATTGAACACTGCGATGAAAAAGAAATCGCGTTCATTATATCGATGGTCCTCTTCAATAACGACACAATTCAAAATTCAAAAAATAATAGCCCTTACTACTATTAAGTGCCTCATGTCTCCAATCCTTGTCTAATCTATGCCCAATCTCCACTAAAGTAAGTTATAAGGATTGCTGAAGTAAGTAGTTAAGACTGGACATGAATTATACAAGAATCTGACACATGAATTTTGAAATAGTTTTGAACAGGAGTGCCATTTGCTAAAAAGGCCGAAGACAATTTAAGTTACAAATTTAAGTAAATATTTCAATATGGGCATCAAACAAGAGAAATTTTATTAAGCTTTATCAAGAACATATTTTGGCGGTTGCCACCCGTAGAAATTCAAAATTAATGTAATCAACAAGTCAAATGAAATATTTTTATATGCATGTCAAACGAGTGGTGTTTAAGAAAGTTATATTTAAAAAATATTTTTAAACAGGATTGCCATCCGTTTAGAAATTAAAAATCAATTTAAGTAACAAGTCATATGAAATATTTAAACATGGGTATCAAACGAGAGAGATTTAAGTAGGCTTTATTTTTTAAGAGGGTTGCCATTTGCTCAAAAAGGTAGAAACAATTTGATTAATAAGTTATTAAAAATATTTTAAAATATATATGTACATATGTACATATCGCACACGGTCTTTAAAAGGAGCACAATTCAAAATTACACGTTTGTCAGAAAATGCGAAAAATTATTTCTTAACCACTTCAATACAATTGTCCAATATATTGGACAACTTTTTTTGTACTTAAAACTTTTATTTTAGGAAAAAATGCTTAAGTTTTTTTTAAAATAACAGTTGTTTTGAGAAAATAATATTATTCCGCATTTATTTTACTGCATTTTCGGGATCCAGTTGACTGTGTTTTTCAGTGTCACAAAAGTTGATATTGAATTGTGTAATACATAGGATCAAATTTACAATTTTTCGGTCGAATTGAGATTCGAAAAAAATATTAAGTGTTATTCTCAGTTTTGAAATATATTTCGCAAAAGAAAAAAAGAAAAATTATTAATATAACTTCACTGTTAATAATATAGTGGACACTGAACAACGGTAAAACTAAAAGTTTTATGCAATTTTTGATTGTATTTTTGAAATCAATGACCCATAATTAGTCGGTAAACAAATTTTTAGCACTTTTGAAGAGGGTTGCCACTTTAGGTTATTCAAAATCAATTTAAACGACAACTTATATAGCTTGAGGTGCAGCTGTAAAAATGTATAGCTTAAAGCGTATATTGTGTGGGCGAGGCCGCGGGAAGAAGCTAGCAAGGAATGTAATTTATTAAAAACCTTCAGCACTTATTTAGAAGAGTTAGAATTTCACTAAAAGTTCTTAAGACCTTGTTCGCACTAAGCCGTTTTAAAAAGGCCGAATCGATTGAAATTTGTTTACCTATCTGCATATTGACAAATGTACGAAAAGTCACACGGTTTTTCACTAACACTCGCTAAATTAGCTTCTACCTCAATTATTTTCTAACTTACTTCTGTTTGCTTTACTTCGTGCTACTTGAATTTCACTTTCGTTTACAATTGCTTATTTCTGCTTGCGCCAACAAACTAACATACATACACATGCACACATTAAGCTGCATAAATATAATGTTCAAATGCTTGTTTATTCGATTGCATTTTATTGCTTGGCAGCATTTTTTTTCTGCTCAGCTTTGGCTTAATGCAAATGCAAACTTCAGCTTAATTTCTTTTATTTTTATTTTTAATTTTTTTTTCTCTTAGTTTCTGCATGCCATTCGCATTGTCGGAGCGCGCTTTTCTTATCGCCGTGCACATTCAACGGACCGGCTGCGGGCATGGCGTATACGTAACGTTAAATTACCAGGAATTCCCAGCGCAAAAAATACGGAGTATTTATGTTGTGTTTTGTGTGAATATTTGTATGAATATATACGGGATGTATGTATGTATAAGCATTTTTTTTGTTTATTCTACGTATGCTACAACGTTCACTTCCGCTCACTGCTAGCATGCAATGTGTTTTCAACTGCATTGGCAACTCTTACGCTGCCGGTGCATGTGTTACAATTTATGTGTCTGCGCGTTTGTCCATTTTGCTCATCCCATCGCATATATCTGTCTGTATATATATTATTATCTGATTATATTTAAATACACGTTCTTTTGTATGTACATATGTGTGCATGCAGTTGCAAATGTATGTTGTTCTGTCTCTTTAGTTAATTTAACTCGAATACTACATTTCCGCATTAACCATTCACCTTTTCTTTTTTCTTACATTTAACTCAAACGCCAATTTAACTTACATTCACGTTGATTGCCACACCGTACGTTAAAGCTGTTATTATGATTTTTACTTTGAGTGTGTTAGTGTCGGCAACGCATACATAGTAGATAGATGCCTGTACAATAGTGCAATTGTACAATAAGTTTCCCTCGCCTTGATCCGATTCTTTTTATTGTGCTCTATCAGGCAAGGCGTTGCTGTTGTTGTTTCGTACGTGTCTGTTGTAGTTTTATCTGGATTGTTTAATTTTGTGAAGAGTAGAAAAACTTTACTTTGATAATTAATTTTGCTGCATTTGCCTTAAATTGTTTCGCTTTATTTATTAGCACTTTTTCAACAGCGCTATATAGTACCTTCTTCGTTTTCATCCATACAAAAGCGCTTAACTAACAAATTTTGAAAAGAAGAATTATATATAGAGGTGCCAAAAAAATCACATATTCTTCGAGGGGAAAAGAGATTCATGTGCCTGTTACCGGAGTTTAAAAAAAACGTTAGTTAAACAAAACAGTCTTAAAAGTATTTTTCCAGCTAAAGAAGATGGTGATGAAGAATAAATTTTTGTGGACGTTAGATATACATATTGAACACGATCCTTTGAAATGGGGCACAACTAAAAAAAAAATTAGGTAGATTTTTTTTACATAAAACAACTCGTAGGATTTTTCTCCATTTAATGCATGATTATATTCTCTAACTAGAAAGCTACCCTTAATTGCGATGAATCTGTACGATACGGGTAAATTCCGTGTCAAATCGACCAATGGTTGGACGCGGCCCCTTTCGATTTGGATAAAATTTGGTCAGAAGTTCTCTTTCAACCTATAATGAAGTTCCACCAACCGTACAAAATTAAAAAAAAAAATGTTTGCAAAAGTTATGCGAAATTTAAAATTTCACTCTCTTTCCAGTTTTTTCATGTTAATTTTTTGGATATATCAAAAATTACTATAGCTATAAAAATCATCTTGGACTCGTTTTAAAGAGGATACTTGGGGCTACAAATATATATGTATTAAAAAAATAAATAAAAAAAAATCATAAAAATTGCAAAATTGCTAAATTTTCAAAAGTGAGTAAATCAAAAACTAATATTTTTTTGGCTAAATTTTGTTTGCATGATACCTCTGCATGTTCAAAGAGGTGTTTTTTGTTTTTTAAAAGATATGAATTTTTGAGTTTTGCAAAAAGTATATTTTTTCTTTCTTAATCTATTAATAAAATGTTATAAAATTAATACTAAATTTTAGTAATTAACAACATCAAAGTACAGTATACCCTCGGTAGCCGCGAATGCTCCCCCCTCTGCTTTCCCTTTGATAAATATCAATCTGGAAGCAGTCAATGTTGTGATCGATTTTTTTGTTCTCTATGCTCTCTGTCGTTCTACTTGTTTCTTCGGTAATTGTGTTTTAGGGAGGACCTATTTAAAAAAAAAAAACTTTTTGAGCATAGAAGAAGAAGGTCATTTCTATCATCTTAAATTAATTCCTTTGAATATGGGCTTCGTTTAGAAAATTTAAATCGGTTCATTTTGATATTTTTGTGTTTTGAATCAAATTTTTAAATATTGGTATTTTTGCGTACTTGCCAATGTTTGCCGAGAGTTGGTTCCTTTAAATATATGCAACTACAGTTCTCGTTGAGCAACTAAAGCAAAAACAGTTCGCCCACAAGTACTCCAATTTGATTTTCGAAGGACGAAACACAATGAGTCGTAAAATTTTAATTTTGGTTTTTATTTGCAGAAATGTTCAATGTCCAGTTATCTAGTAGAATCGGTTGTTAGATTGTTAAAAAGCTGTAAGCTCGAGCTTTAATTTGCTAAAAATTACGTAACGATCGAAAACTATTTGCCAAAAATCTATTGAAAAAACTCAAACCATCATTAGTTTTTTTCCAAATTTTTTCTTCATCTGTAAAAATAACTGAAAAATGTGCGAACACGTAAGCCGATAATTTTACTCGAGAGTCAACAGCTTTCATCGGAGCTGGTTTTCCACTTAGGGAAGATTGGGAGGGCGGCCTACCGTAGGTATTTCCATCAACGCCGATGGCTCAAGAGCTCCTTTAGTTGGTTCAGATCTATACTCCAAGGACCAGCAGATCGCCTGTCTGATAACTGCAGTGTCCTTTAGGTGGCTGGCTTCACTGAGTCATCCAGGCATCGAAATAGTTGACTAGATGGCTAGGCAAGATTCGGAAATTCAAATTAGCAAAGCAGATAACTCCATACTATCGCCGATTTCTGGTCTACTAATGAGAGTTAAAGAATACACCACAGCCGCAGCTAATAATCTATGGATCAATCGTGACGATTTAAGGGAATTTGGTAATTTAAATATTTATCAAACTGTCGAAAGGGGTAAAACAAGAAAAATTTAAAAATCACCAATTTTTTGGCTAAATTTAATTATTTTCAGTTTTATTCAAATAAGCACATAAATTAGTTTTAATGTAACACGCAGAAATTTCATACATCATTCATCGAAGCTACTGAAGGCAAACTAGTAGTCCATATTTATTGGAAAAATTCGTATACCTGCTCACATTTCACACAGCATTCCTTAGCACGCAATTTTATTTATTTAACGTAATTAGTTTCAAGTTTATTTTTAATTAAAAACGGAGCCATTCTAAACCATTTAATATTCATACAAATTTTCAAGGTTATTCAAAATTCATTAACTTCTTTTACATTTTGTACGAAATTTATTTATTTAATAAACCGCAAAACTGATTCACTTGACTCATCTGAACTGTTGACCTGCGGACAAATTGTTCAACTACTGACCGCAGTAACCGCACAGCTTCGTCCTCTTTTATGCGCGCAATTATGTTCGCTCCATTGAGCTTTCGGCGTGTTTGTGTTTACAACGGCTGCGTTGCATTAAATAGTTATGTTTTTGTTGCTTCTTGCTTATTTAATTTTCATAATGTTTTATTTAAAATTTTTATGTTTAATCGAAAAATTATGCCAACATTCTTACAAAGCTGCACAAAGTTCATGCTGAGCGGGAAAGAGCGGAAGCGAAAGAGAGAAGGCGCATAGAGTGCAACACTTTTGAGTAGCGCCACTGATTGCAATCGATTTATTTGTAAATTTGCTTCATTACGCTTTAATAAAAAGGCAAATGGCATTTTTTTATTTGAATAATTCATGAATAATTTTCGCAATCAATGAACGCAAGGCTGGGCGTTTTTAAAGTGCGCGCATAGACAAACAAGTGCAGAGGTTTAAGTGGTACGTTTGTGTATATGTACCTAGCAGTAAAAAGAGAGAGTGCCAAAAAAAATAATTTAACTATTTCTTGAGTGCAGTTAGACTAGGCCCAGAAAGAGTAATTATGGTGATGAAAGCCAAAGAAAGATGTCAAATCGGGTGCTCTCTCAAATGAATTTTGTTTACAAAAATTTAATAGGCTATAAAACTGCATACCCAAAATTAAAAAAAAAAACTAAAAAAAATGTATTTTGAGATTTTTTTTTTATAAAATTTTTCTCGCGGAATTTTTTCCGTTTTGGGGGAACCCTATACTCGTTTTTAACTAGTTTTTATTATACATATGACATCCGTTAACAGGAGCACAAGATTGGATTTTCTTCTGCTCTCTCTGCACCTTGCGCTAAAAAATTTAATCTAAACAAATAAAAATTCAAAAATCAGCCTGCTCGAATCTCTTCTTAATCTCACCAGCTTTCGAATAAAAATTATAATAAAATCGGTTAAAAAAATGAAGGCCCTGAACTTTTGTGAACGGTATATTCCAGTTTGGCACCACTGTGCGGCATATGGATGAAATAGATGTTGCAAAAAACACTTAAATCGCGCGCGAACTAGCGCTACGCCAAGATGAACCACTCTCAAGTTAGTCGTGCTAAAATAAACAAATGTAGTTCAATTAACTGCTGGTCCTCTTTCTTTGTGCAATCGTGTGTATATGATGCATGGCATGGCTGGCTGGCTGTCAGTCAAAAACGCAATGGTATTAGCTGAAAAGTGCCAGCCAAGTGGTTATAACCACAAAAAACTCAAGCTCGCGCGCGCGTGTTTGCTCTTGTTGTTTTTGTTGTTTCCTTGCTATATGGTGTGCTATGAAGTTGGCCGCAAAGCCGCAAGCGCGCATCTAAAAAGGCACAGACGCCAATTCGAGTAAAGGGGTTAGAGCCTGATGAGCCGACTGGCAGACACAAACAAGTGGCAGACAAATAGATTGACTCCATGCCAGACTACTGGCGCTGCAGAGTGGTTCAAAACTGGCATTTAGTGTTCACAATTCACTGGACCCATAAATTTTCACTCAATTTGATTGATTTTTTTTTATGGAAGCTAATAAAATTTGCATTAGAAAAGTTTAGCCCGATTTTTGAATTTCTATTTTCACAAAAAAAATTTGAAATGTTTTAAAAAAATTTTAACTAAAGTTATAGTAAAAAATTTTCGAGTTTCTAAAAACTACTGGGTATGCAGTTTTATTGATCATTAAATTTTAGTACAATAAAGTCCAATTTGCAAGTGGCCAAGAGGTCGCCTTGATTTTTAATAATTTTTTTGCTAACATTTCGAGCACATCTGCATGCTACATGGGAAATAAAAGCATTTGTTATATTATTAAAAATCATCGTGAACTCTTAGCCACTTGCAACTTGCACTTTATTTTACTAAAATTTAGTGATCTATAAACATGCATTTTATAAAAACCAAAAAAAAATTAATTTTGGTGAAAATTTTTTATAACATTTAAATTTTTATTTTATTTTTTTTTCGTAACATTTATTAACTGGAACAGGAGAATCGATTTTATTTAAAATTCCTACTTTTTTGCACTTTGCACTAAAAATATAAATACAAACAAACAAAATTAAAAAATTACGCTTAACTGGTTTCTTGTAAATTTTATTAGAAAAATTAATCAAATTGAGTGAAAAATAAGGCTGCAGTGAATTGTGAACACAAAATTGCAATTTTGGACCACTGTACGCATGCACGGACGCTTGCAGCCAAAGCGCGAACATCGAGAGCAGACGGATAAAAAAATGACAGACTGACATTTGAGGTGATGAAAAAATTAAAATAATGTTTTTTTTTGTTCAAATAAATACCAGACTGGAAATGGGCTCGTGTACATGTGTGCATATGTATTTTTAGCAGCCGCTAGATTATGGGTTTGATTGTAAGTTGTTGTTAGTTATTCAGTTGCCTCCTCTTCTAGAAGGTGAAGTAACTCTTAAATTAGCTAATATTTACAATTATATTGAAGAAGGTAGCAAATGGCTGGCTCAATCCTTTTAGATTGTTAATGTAAAAAGAAAAATTGTATAAACCCGTTGAGAATTGTAGCCGCTAAGGAAATGAAACTATGACTAAATAGAACCACTTGCTTAAGAATCGAATGTTGCATACTTTTGGATGGACTTAGACTTGCTAATCTGGTAACTAGACGAATGTCATATGCCGAACTTGCTAAAAAGCTAATAGAGAAAGACGCATACTCTGTAATCAAGAATTTGTACTTACCGCTCATTTACTACAATAGTGTCGTAACTCAAAAAAGTGAAACTCGACAAAAACGACTTTAAAGTTTTAATATACTCCCATAGTAAAAATGAATACCAATTTAGTTTTAGTGAGACACAAAAAATGACATGGAGATGGCACATGACCAATACCGGTTTGTCTCCAAACCAAATTTAACATGGGATGAGAGGAAACTCATGCCAAAATACATCATATACCAACCCTGTCGGAAACAACAACAACCAAAAAGAAAATATTTAAAATTGTGCATGCATACATATATTCCCTGCACTTCTGCTTAACAAAAGTAGTGTGTAGATACCGGAACTTATTCATATCCACGAGGGTGATCCAAAATTAAATATAAGGCAAGCAAAACACAATAACTAGCGTTAAAATATAATTAATTTTTATACGTACTTAGTTCCATAACAATTCTATACAGTTAGGCCATCTTTTCTCTAAATCCAGAATTTCTTTAGAAAAAACCTCTTTATTTTGACCATCCAAAAATGACTTAAGAGCGGGCAGAACTTCGCTATCGTCTTCAAATTCCGTGCATTGGAGGTGTTCCATGAGCCGAGGAAAGAGGTAGAAGTTAGTGTGAGCACTCCGAATCCCATTTATCCGTCGGCTTTGTGAGACGGAGCGTTGTCTTTGTGAAATGAAATTTTCGGTACCCAATGTGCAGAGACCATTCGCATGTGCGATTCGTTCACAAGGATTCTTTAAATGCTGCCACTTCAGTTATATGCCAAGCCAGGCGAACGCAGCGACTTTTGATGACCGACTGTCAGCTTAGAAGCCTCACTCGGACTTCTCGTTTCGTTTATTAAATAAGGTAACATACCTGGCCTAATATTTATAAATCAGCCGATAATATGAAGGGTATTTCTTTAGGAAATGAAGCCACAGTGAGAGCCCTTCATATGCATATAGCGTGGGGCCAAACAAGGGTTTTGAGGGTCTTGATTACATCATCCTCGGCATACATATTTAAATCGAGATTCTTCTGAAATGGAAGAGTATTGGCGGAGGTGTATATAAGTGATATCAATGTGGACAAGAAGAGGTACCCTTCAAAGTAGCGGGTTTACAACTGCGTATAGGGGATGTGATTGCATTCGAACCCGGTAAGAAGGTCTTACCACTTTTCAATAAAAAGTGTGAGATTTGTATCTGGTCCCCCATCAAAATAATGGTGATTTCGTCTCTACCAAAAAATGCCGCCTTTTGATTGCCCGTTTCTCTTTTCGTATTCGATTCTAAATTAAGCGCAAAGGATGAAACAATTTTGTATTCGTTTCTTAAAATGTCACACTCTTGTAAGGCAAAAAAGGTACCTTTTCTGCCCTATGAACCAGAAGCACAGACTATGGTATGGCAACATACAAGGCAATAGGCCGGTTTTAAATTACGCAGCACCAGTGTGGTCGCCGGGGACTAGTAGAACGCAGTGGATGACGCTGCACACAACTCAAAACACTGCACTTAGGACAGCGACGGGATGCCTTCTGATGTCGTCAGAACACCACCTGCACGACAGTTTCTAGTTTTGAGCCACAGACGTGGTCACCCAAGTAGAAAACTGCTTGCAGAAGAGCCCTCGCCCAGGCACGTCAGGAGGCACTCCGACGAACTGACGGACGAAGTCCAGAGGTTCATTAAGAAACCTCTGGAACCGTCAGCATATCGACAGGCCCTGAACGGCATTTACAGGGAGTCAGTCTCGAGTTATGTGGACTCCAGACCTGTGAATACCGGTCTAGGTGCACAACCACCGGACATCGACGAGACGGAGCTTCATCTGCTCCGGGAGACTAGAATTTTACGTCTTCTCAGAATAGCAAATGGTTTTTTATGAGAAGGTTTTCCATGCCAGAAATACTCTTGCCGAATTGCCCTTGCCCGCGGAGGACAAGGTGAAAAGCGAAATGACAAAAGTACAATAGAAACCATCTTCTTTGCCATTGTCCGACTGACTTACTCGTATTGATATTTCATCAATCGGCCAAGCTAACCAAATTTGACGTTTCCTGAAATTTATTTTGTTTTTCCTTTACTGTATGAAGTCGTTTATTTGCGCTAATAAACCAATAGCTAGTACAACCTGTGCGTCACAGTTGGGACGTTTGTATGTAGATATGTTTGTTTAGGTACCTATGGAAGTATGCAGCAGGCAGTTGCAGTGTGCCACAAACAGAAAAGGAGGCTGAAGTTAACATTAAAATTAACGTTAACGTGCCTAATAAAATAATATATAAAAAGGCGGGTTAGTGGCTTTTAAGCTTTTAAATGTTATTTAGTGAAATTCTATTCTCCAAGAAATCCACAGTTTTTATTTCAGAATATATTTAAAATGATTAATTACTATTTATATATTTTTAAGAATTACAGCACAGCTAGGCTCTGTTATAGCGCCAAAATAAAAATTCCTGCATACATAAAAGTGTAGCTGAATCTGTACAAACCAACGTATTACAACATGTTCGTCTGTACGGCCGACAGCGCGCCAAAAAGAAAGCTGTGATTAACAGCTACTAATAACGACAGGAAATTTCATATCAACACATACGTGAATGCAGTGAAGTGAAAGTATGAACATATTAACCTACATATTTACATACATATATGTACTATAGTATACGCGTGGAGCGATATTAAGCCAATATGAAATTTTCTTATACCTACATACATATATACACACATATGTATGTACATAGTAGGTATGTGAAAATTTAATTTAACAGCACGTCTGTAGCATTTAAGCGCCCTTCATAATGTTACTGACCTGACGCAATTTTCAGCTCTAATAGGCTTTCGCGATATGTAAGGATGTTGTGTTGAGGTACATAGATATGCATGTGTGCTTGTCGGTGGCTACGTGGCTAAGGATGTTATTTTTAAAGCGAAAATTGCGTGTTGTAGTCGTGCACAATATGCACAGGTATGTATGTGTTTATCAAATATGTTTAAAATTAATGTTAATAAGACTATGATATTGCAGCTAAAAATAAATAAAAAACCTTAAATATTTTATAACCAAATTCATAACTATTATTGATTTAAAAATCGAGTTTTTAGGTAATCGGTTAACAATGGAAATAGAGCAACTAATTGCATAGATTTTGCCTAAATTAAATCACAGGAATACTTATGTGTGAGTTCCATGTAGTTTCTGATCATAATATATATTTTCCCTTAGCAGGCGTGAAAAATTTCTTGCGACATAGTAAAGGAAAAAATCACTTACTCTTAAGGCCGCGCTTTCGTACTCAAAATGAAAAGCAGATTTTTAGCCAGATGTTATGCTATTTTATTATGTATTACTTAAGCAAGTGACTAGTTAAGACTTATATACGTTATTTCAAAAGCCCTTTGAGAAGTGCTTTGGATAGATAACTAAGTAAGCGAAAAAGAAGGTTTTCGTTACACACTTTTAGGCGCTACTCAAAAGCGTGCCCAACTTTCATAAAATTAGGGCACTTTTTCAAGTTTCAAAGTCGACGAGTATTGTCAGCTCGAGCTCTTCCTCTCTTCTCTTTCTTCATCGACCCTTCAGCGTGTCAGTTCAACCGAGAAGGGGGATGTAAAGGTGGATTTGCGCCCCCTTTATGTTTTTTCGTGCAGGGTCTTGGTTGATTCAGAAGATCATAGTTTTTCCTGACGCATCGGCTTGGGAAGAAGGGTCTTGCATGATGTCGGGTGCTACATCTGGAGAGATAGCGTAAGTTTGATCTTTCGGAAGTATGCAAGGCTTAATGCAAAACAATTATTTTTGCTATTAGAAGTTATAATTAGTCTTCGATGTGGGTCGGTGATGAGAAGCTCCCAATCTAATACAACCATTTTGCTAACCGTCCAATAGAAGTGGATGCCGAAAGAGAGGGTGAAAGTTCTGAAACGAATAAAACCGCGAAAATGGCTGCCTTAACAGAAGTTAATCACAATAAATGGTATACCGGCAGCAGTTGAGAATGTGCGCTACAAGCAAAGGTCTGTTGTGCCCGACAGCTCATCACAACACCTCGGCTAATCATGCAAAGTTTCCTTATGAAACGTAAAGGTTAAGGAATGCCAGAGAGTACTAGTCTGCATTCGGGATGAACAACTGTCGCTAATCGCAAAGGAGAGAGGACGTTTTTTGGTTTCTATCCAAACCGACGAAAGGTTACAGTGGCAAATAGGAAGAAGATGCCAGAGAGTGAATGTGAATTGGCTATTTTGTAATATCGACAGTTGCCATCTGAGTGAATTTCCAGTTTGCACAACTGGCTTCGTACCCTCCGCTGACCCATCAGGAGTTTTAGTTGCTTATCATATGCTTGGCCTACCGTTTTTATTCTTTCAGTGGGTGAAAGCAGACATCTATATTTCGCTCTCTCTCTCTCTCTCTCGGCACCGCTTGGCCATATGACAAGTCAGAGTTCTAATATTACTGACCACGCGGCTTCTGCTTTTCTCGCCAGTCTGACTGCTTCCATAATTTAATGTATACCTCTGTTGTCTGCGACCCACGCCAATTGCTTTTCACAAGGGTGTTTAATTTCACAAGAGATACGGTTTTAGGTGTAGACCGACTGTCACTACATATGACAGTATATTAGCCTCACCTATGTCTTTGCAGATATTTGTCTACGTCCTTTGATTGGCAGCTACTTGCTTGGAGGATTCTTGCTAATAGAAACAGGAATTTTAATGTTGGGTTTATAAGCGCTCGCCCTTTAATTACCTTTGGACGTTATGCCCAAAAGATGTATATTTTCTAGGGTTGTCTGGCACTGCTCTGCTATGTAGTTTATTTTTTGAAGGCTTTACAAACATTTCATCCTTTTCATCATGCCATCTACATTGTATTGAGATCAAAATGTTTGACCCTATTTTCGCGCTCAATCTGCCATTCCTTATAAGATTCCAGGGGGTGTTCTCAGAGATCTTTCATCAATCTAGCAATGGTAGTGATTGTTCCTCTTACTGTGTTTTGTTACGACCATGCTAATCCAACTTAATCCAAGGAACAGTAGACAAGCGACTGCTGAAACCTAACTATGTAAATGCTTTCGACTGGTAAGATATCTATTATAAAAAAAAATATTTACTTAGCGCACTTCAGCGTTACTGTTAACTCACTCTCGCTCTTACAGGCGGTGAGTGCGCGCTGTCATCCACTATTTCCCCTGCGGATAAACTTAACAGCGCGCTCTTCACGCTCTTGCCTGCTCTTCAGCACATGCTCACAACACATTCAGCATGCTCTCGCGCAAACACTTTCACTTCGCTCGAGGTATTGGTTGGCTGGCTGGCTGGCTGGCTGGTCAGGACCAGCAACGTGCTCGCTGCTGCCATTCAATTTCTATATATACGTTCGTCAGTAAGAAACGAAAACCCAATTAAAAAAAGAAATTTACGATTTGAACAAAATTCGGGCAACGAGCTACGTTGGTTGGGTGTGTATGTACATATGTAGGTAGTAGACAAAAAAAAAAGAAGCAGCAGCTGTGGCGTTGGCAGAAAACTTACGAAGGACACGCGCAACGTTGCTGGCATACCTAGAAAAAATCTACTATATATATATAAGCGCAGGAGGAGGAAAGGGAAGGGCGAGCGCAAAAAGTTATTGTAGATAGAGATATGGTTGTAGTTGTATTCCTACGAGACATACGCTTAACTAACTAACCAAAAAAGGAAACTCTGAAAATGTGTACGCTGAGCTTTAATAACAAGGATATTGGCGGTTGAGGTGGCAGGCAAGCTTGTTGATGTGGCACCAGAGACGTGGAGGGTTTTAGCATCGAATGTCGCCGAATATAATGCCAAAAAAGCCGCTGAAAAGCTGACAAACGTATATACTCGCTCAAAGGACGCAACATAGAGGAACCGCAGCCAAATGCAATAATTTCACATACATAAATCCGAGTATATATTTTTCTGCGCATATATATACATTTGTGTGAGTATTTATGGCATAAATGGGCGCACATAATAATTCAAGGCACACACGCATGGCCTTTCATATAAAGTCGCTCGTATCCTAAAATTATGTATGTACATGCCAGCTCATTCGACGCACTCATTCAACAATTCGACTGCTTTGCTGGTTGGCTGGTTGGTTTGACTTTGCCTGCATCGCTATGTACATATGATCCTGCCACAGACAATAGGGCACAGAGTAGTAATAATTTACGCAGTGCACATATTTATATTCATATATGTATATACATATATATGTATGTATGTGTATGTGTTTGCATACTTCGCAAATATTATACATAGGTTTGTATGCCATGAGCCCTTTGCCTTGCTGTGCATTGTGTTGCGCCACTGCGCCTTGGTATTGAGCGTGCGGAAGGACAATGCCGAATGTTTGCCGGAGAATGCTATGAGAAATGTGGTGAGCTGCGGCTTAAACCATAATAACCAATATATGCGTTTATGTATACACATGCATAGATACATACAAATATACGCCCATATATTCAACTCTACTGCTGCATATCTTAGGGCGAATTTCGCATATTGTTTTCAACCAAACTCGGTACTTTCGAAGTTAAAAATTTTTGCAACACACTGCAATGGTTGGCTAGCGGACTGGGTGGCAGTAGCAGAAGCAAAAATAATAATTATAGAGCACTAAACTCTCACACAAGCCAAATTTTCTACTCTTAGCGCACGTTTTCATGAAATTGCTCGCCTTACCTTTAATTACCGTTATACATATGGGCGGTGAGTGTGGTTATGATGTGATTACCAAAATTTTGCTTAGTGAGACTATAAGAAGTATGTATATGATATTTGACGGAGATCAATCAAACGGTTACTTAGTTATCACAAGTGGGTGGTGCCACTCCCCTTATTCAAATTTAATAAAATTCCATATTCTTGCTAACAGAGTGATCCAAACTAACCATTTCAATCATCTTGGCTTGGTACTTACCGAAATTATCAGTTCCGTTATATGGGATATGGGCGTGGTATTTTCTTGATTTAAAAAATGTTCAATACTTTTCTTAGTGAGGCTATAAAAAGTGTGTATATCAAATTTGGTGGATATCGATAAAGCGGTTACTGAGTTATCATAACTGGGCGGTACCACGCGCTTTACTCAAATTTGCTAAAATTCCTTATTCTTGCTAAAAGAGTGTTCCGAAATACCAATTTCGAGCGTTTTCGCTTAGTATTTGTTTATGCAGTTTTTGAATTTTTGAAAAGTAACGTTATGGGAGGTGAGCGTGGTTTTTCACTGATTTCAAATATTTTCAATATTTTGCTTAGTAAGACTAAAAGCAGTGTGCATATAAAATTTTATGGAGATCGAGAAAGTGTTTACAGAGTTATCATAAGTGGGCGGTGTCACGCCCCTTTTTGAAAATTTGTTAAAACTTCAATTCAATGCTAAATATACTTCGAAACCCTTTGGTTTAGTATTTTTTTTGAAATAAAGCAGTTTTCACATTTTTAAAAAATACCATTATAAGAGGTAAAGGCGTGGTTTCTATTGGATTTTGCCTATTTTGAACACAAACCTATCTTATACAAAGAATACAATACATATATATCAAGTTTCACAACGAAAATTCCCGATTTCGTCTGAGCTATCATATCGGCGTGCGGACAGACGTACGGATATACAAACAAACACTGCTTAATCGAATCCATTTTTCGCCCTGAAGAATTTGATATATGTACATGTGTCTATATCTAACTCGATTTCGTTAGGCTGCTACAAACAAACGTTATGCGAACAAAACTCGAACATCCTTGTGCACAACAGCGCTTAGGTAGAATAAAAACAAAAACAAGGGCCAAGCATATGGAAGCAGAAACAATGCCAACGTCCACAACCGTAATTCGCATCGATGCGCCCGAACACCGGATGCACAGGATGCACAGGATATTACGAATTATTAACCTTCGCTTGAATTTTGTAGACTTTGTTGTTGCTGTTGTAGCCACATACATAAGCCACATACAGCGCCTTATATTTGTATGTGCAAGTATGTCTGTAGGCGTGACTGCAGCACACCTGCATGCAATTTTCGTAGATGCTATGTTTTTTGAACGCACTGCTCTAACTCCACACAGTGTTTCTCCACTTCCACGTACACACACACACACACACACACACACTTATGCGCGCAAGTCCTTTTGGATTGAAGCCATGGAAAGTTTTTGGCAATGCGCCTATAAGTATGCCACATTCACAATTTCACACCGCCGCCTGTGGCTAGCGGCCTCATTGAGTCAACGTCCGGCTCATTGTTCACCAATTGCGGTCGGACAAATAGCGCTGCTGACGCTGCTGCTGTGCGTATGTATATATATATTTATATATATGCACATATGTGTGTGTAAGCCCTCTCAAGAGCTATTGTTGTTGCTGTTGGTGTTGTCAGCCACCTGCGGTTAATTTGTTGAACGCTTAAAACAAGCTCCTAATGCCACCAACCACCAAACAGGCAAAACCGCAGTTGTGCAAATAGTTGCATCGCTTTTGTGAGTTCCATCTTCTTTTATATTGTTCCTGTATGTGTATTGTTGTTGTTGGTGCTGACACTTGTGGTTCATGGTTGCTTTGCGCTTGCTTCGCTTCACAGCATAAATACTTACAAGGGCGTGTGTAAGTGTACATCTGGCTTTGTAAGGCTTCATTGTATGCGCCTGCATGTCGCCTTTGTCCTTTGCATTGTCTGCTTTGATCTAAGCGACTTGAAAATCGGTTTTCTGTTCTTTGTGTTAGTTAGTGTGTGCGAATGGCGAAAGACGTTTAGAGCTTAAGCTTTTAAGGCAAGTTGATGACTTTTCGACGTTTACGTGTCTTTGACTTTAGAGCCACTTCAAGGCTTTGTTTATATTTCGGACTTTATTCATATTTTTTACTAAGTATTCAAAATCTTCTCCCTTCTTCGTTTGGATGATTATCAAATATCTAGAGCCTGGAGCTGTAATTCAATACCGAATAATTTATAAGTCTACCCCAAGAAAGTCTTTTGACTCAACAACCGCATCGTCGACGACCCATTCTCCCACTATGGTTACCAGTACCATCTGGGTGGAAACTAAGAACTCCTTCAGGGAAAGAAACAATCTACTAGAGTAGACGCCATGATCAAACGGCAGGAGAAATGCTCAAAGCAATGGAAGTGGACGGATGAAGTTAGTATCCGCCAAAAAAGCTGGAATACATCAAAGAAAGGGGTAACCCTGAAAGATCCTTACGGTTGTACTCCAATAATTCTTAGATGGATGTACCCTATGATTGTAAGACGAATAGTTAGTTACCTATGGGCTTCCACTACTACCCTAGCAACGGTGAGGTGGTCCGTGACCAAAATTAAACGTGTGTTTGCATTACGGTGGCAATAAGCACATGTCCGACGGCAGCGTTGGAAGTAATGCTGGAACTTGAATCACTGCACGTATCAGTCGAACAAGCTGCAAGGCGGACTCTCCTTAATTTTGCGAGAGAGGGCTTTGGCAAAGGTAAGGTTTTGTCATCCAAGAGCAGGGACAGGCTGGGCTCCCAACTTCCGCTAGTACTGCTTCTCAGGGACGACATGGTTTTCGAAAGGTTGAAACACACAGCAAGGCGACCTGGAGTACCTCTATCATGAAGAGACATCCATACGAGCATATTAAGATGGAATACAGATGACTCTACAACTTTTGAAGAGATAGGAGCAGGTGTTGTTTATGGCCAAAGACTAAAGCTTTCGGTATACCTGGAAATCTTCCCCAGCATTATTCAAGCGCAAGTGTATGCCGTCAGTCTGTGTGCTGAGATGAACCTTCGAAAGAAGTATCGAAGCAAGATGATCCTGATTTTAAGCGATAGTCACGTGGCATTCAAGGCTCTCTTATTCTTCGAGATCAAATCCTCGGTGGTTCGGGAGTGTGTAGAGAGGCTTAATGCTATACCCTAAAATTTGTATGGGTACCAGGGAACATGAGAGTAAAAAGTAATGAGGAAGCGCACCATCTGCCCAGATTGGCTGCTGCCATGATCCCGATAGTAAAGGAGCTCTTTCTTTCAATAGGTCCCAACACGATGATGGAAGCGCTCAGGAAGGAAAATACCAGGTTAAGGGACTTCTTCAACTAAGAGGATACAATCTAAAAAGATGCAGGATACTCATAATAAGGACAAACAAAGGATCATTACAGGTAATTTGACGGGCCACTGCAGGTTAAGCGGACACTCTTATAAGTTAGGAATCTGGTCTAGTGACCTTTGTCGATTCTGTAACGCTGCCAAGGAGACTCCATTATACCTCGTTCTGGAGTATGAGGTCGTCGCACGTAGAAGGGAGAAGAGCATAGGGCATTTATGGCCAAGGGAGGGCCATATACTCTCGTTACTCTCGGGATCAATTCTGAAATTTCTAGAGTCTGTAGGGCTAGGTGAGGTACTATGATGAGCTGAGGGCACAATGGACCTACTGGTCGCAGTGATTTATTCAACTATCTATCTGTCTAAGACTCCCCCAGCAGGCAGTTTAGGGCATATCCAGCTTTCAGTGCAACATTCTGAAAAGTGCAGTGGAAAGAATAAGAAGTTACCTTACGAAAAAAATGCTCAGTCTGAAATTATCTAAGGTGACTTTTGCAAAACCCTTCTTCTCATTTAACGAATCTGAAGTTTGCACTAAATACGAATAATATTGATTTCAGGAAAAATAAAGTAGAAAATGGAAAATTCATAGGTCTTCGAAAGCTCTACTTTGTCCTCAACATGCACCAGGGCTCAAGCCGTTCAGAAATCTACCAAAAAATTATCTTATGTAGGCCTAACCCATCGCAAAATCCTTTACGAACACCTCCAAGTCTATTCCTATGCATCCGCGATACGTAAAACAAGGCCGGCTGCACAAAAGCCCTGGCTCTGTGTACCCATTACTCTCGCTGTCAAGGACGGATAAGGCTTGCAACGCACGATAGGCGATCGGTCAAGCTTTTCATAGATGACCTTTCATTACTGGGAAAACAATGGACTGACTTCGGCATTAAGGCAAAGGGATGATATTCCTAACCGATCGCGAGCGTGGCCCTGCGTTCCAGCCGAACCACCCAAAACCAGATAAAAAGCTTGAGGACATCCGGCTTTTGGCAACTAAGATAAAAAAAAACTAGGGCCCTAGTTGGCGCGGTCAAGGAGAAACAGTATTTTGTAAACACAGCTTCTCGTCCAGGTACAAAAGAAAATGGAAAAAGAGCGTAACACATGTGGTGGCTTGATGACGAAGTTAATTAGGAAACGCCTCGAGCACACCTCAAAAGCAAATCTTCGAATAAGACTACGAGTCTGCCATCATATGTGCTCGAGGTCGCGGACACTTAAGGAATGAGAATATTCGCATAAAGAAATTCCATTCTTCGATAATTTGATGGCTTTTATAAAGCGAACGTAATACTCTAAGTTTTCCATTAATTATTCCCAGTTCTTATAAAAATATGTAGGCACTCCAGCATTTGAGAATCGTTCGATTAATTTGGCTTTTCAGACAAGTTTTTATTGAAAAAATGTGTGCAGCAAGTGGGCTCGAAGGCGAGATATTTAAAAAAAAAACTGCTTTTACTTCTCCTTTTATTTTTTAGCAACTATTTAGGATAATGGTTCGGTTCATCCCTAGCCGAATGACGTGTAAGTCAAGTAAGGGACAATTGTGCCTGAAGGTCTGAGGAGATGAAGAGTAATTTCCTCACGGTAGGCTATTGAGCGAGGCTTTGTGCTCCCTCGAACACTTCGCTTGATACAAATATGTAGTTACACTGTGCTGGTCAGGGAAAAGATACTTTTACTGCCTTCCTTTCACCCTGGCGTTTGAATCAGGACCTCGTTTGGGTCTCTATTTTGAGTTTTTGTTCCTTTATGAAAACTTTTCATCGACAATAATGCAGCGGAATCCACTTTAGCCACTTCTGTTACTTTTAGTGATTTTACTTTAGATTTCAAAATTTGCACAAATAGAAGATATTGACCTATGCGAAACGGGCTTTGTAGATGTGTTTATAGTAGTGGATTTTTGTGATTAAAGAAAACGTGTGCTTTTACTATTTCACATAAAATTATTTTACATACATATATATACATACATATTTTATGAAAAAACTAATTAAAATTTTTTGATAAAACGCCATTTCAATGAATATCTTTTGCTTTTTTACCTTGATTGCCAAGCATTTTTACCAAGCGTTTTAAACGTAAACAAAAACAGTAACAAAGTTACAAAGCAACAATGCTTTTAAGTTGAACACTACTACGCTACGAGTATTTGTTTATTATTCTTTAAATTTTCCAATTTAGTATTTATTTACCTTATATTTTAGTTATTTTTTTACCAACAGTTGCACTTTCCATTCCGTGTTTGTGAAATATTTTCGCTTTGTATTTTCTTTTTGGCGCAGTGCTTTATTTCCTTTAGAAAAGAATTCAAAAAAAAAAAATAAACAAAATACCTGTGCCGCTGGTAAAAATGGACGCATCGGCGAATTTTTCAGTGAAATTTAAAATGCAATTAAATAAAAACAATATGTGCGGGTAGGGAAAGAGAGGTAGAGTGAGAGAGGATGCGGCAGAGGGGCAGCGGCGATAGAGGGCGCGCGGGGCCAGTGAGCGCGTACAGCGTACAATGGCGGCAGTCTGCCAGTGGACTGCGCACGCGCTGAACTGCTGCTAACAGTTGTATTGTAACTGCATAAATAAAAATCGCAAAAAAGCAATAATAAGAGTAGTAAGTAAATGGAAAAACAAAATCAACAAAAAACAGTAAAAAAATGGGTCACTGGCACTATGGACGCCACTGAGTGCGAATGTACAGCGGAAATTCCGCGCCATTTCCTGTTGTAATTGTTATAAGGGCCTATGCTGCATACAAATGTTGTGCGTCTGTGTGCTACCGTGAATAATATATTTGTTTATGTATGTGTGTGCGGGTGTGTGTGTGTCCATAGATTGCATGTAATTTCATATGTATAAAGTAGTTGTACCATGTTTTGTTTTTGTTTTTTGTTGCTTTTTCCGATTGTTGCATTTAAAATGTTGCAACAATTTTAATTTCATTTTCAATTAACATGCAACATTGCGAGGTTGTATGTGCCATATACACATATACAGCGGCGCACAGTGTTCTTATTTGGAATAAAGGGTGAAAGTTAAATATAGTCAGCGCTAAAAATATACATACCCTACCGTTTTGACGATTTTATTTAGTTATATTTTCCCTAACAAATATTTCTTATTTTTTATAAAAATATAATTCATTAAACAGCAAAACCCACCAGAATACATTATTTTTAATTTCATACAGAACTCGGGAAAATACAGGAAATACCAAGAAATTTTCTACGACATTTTAAATCTTTCAATTAGATTTTTTAAGAAAATTTTGAGCATTCAGATTTGTAACCCATTAAATTTGTAGTAGTAGTACAGTGGTAGTTTCATGTCGCTAGAGGTTACCGTTGATAAAAAATTTTTTTTTGTGGGCGTTGCTCATTATATTCCATGCTAGCAAATAACCGGCGTCCTTTACTGCGCCTTTAAATTTTTGTGTTGTTACTACTCCTTCCCAAAACTCTCAGTCACAAAACATAGACTAGATTTGAAGAGCTTTATGAAGTGAAATTTTTTAACAAATTTTCAATTTATGAAACATACTTTACTTTTTTATATTTTATATATTTTCGAAGGTATTTAATCCTGGAAATTTGATTTATGTCCTTATAAATTAATTCAGTATTTATATTATCTTATCACTTTAACTCAATAAAATTGTTCAAATACCTGCTACTTGTATTTTAAAATTTCATTTATTTTATAAATTTAATCATTGAATAATATTCTTAAAACAGTTGGCATCTATCCTCAAATATATTTTTGGCAGTAAAATTTCCCAAACCTCCTCTGTTTGATACGCATATTGCAATATATAATTTATTATATCAAATTAATCAAATTAAAATTTTCAAACATGTGGCAACCTGCCACAAAAATATTTTCGATTATAAGCCGTCTTAAATCTCTTTGCTTGACAGCCACATTACAATATTTACTATATCTTATCAATTTACTTAAACTGCAATTTTCAAACAGGTGGCACCTCTCCAATTATCTTTTCCTATATTTTACGTTAGACCTTTAGCGTTTAGCATAGTTAGGTGAAAATTGCATTCGATTTCATTAATTAGTTTTCGAGTGATGCATGTACAAAAACATACAGACAGATGAAAATTATAAAAATTGTCGATTTGGCTTTTGTTGCTCTAATAAAGATAATTTTTCATTCAGTCAGACCTTTAAAATGACCTTCAAAAGTATAATTTTTGATTGTTTCTTCATTTTTTTGAACCTAAACAAGCTTGTGATGAACATTTAAAACATTTTTAGATTTGTTGATTTTGTCTGATTTTTTTCCTAAATAGAACACAGTGCGGCACAGTAGGAGGAGGTGAAAAAGTCGCCAAGTTTTCACTACTTATCAGCTATTTTCGTCGCTTGCATTTTTGCCACAGCCACGTTGCTGCAATTACAGCTGCCGCTGCTTGAGTTGTTGTTATTGTAGCGGCTGTATTGTTAAATTTTATCGCATTTTAATGCATCGCCGGCTGCGCTGGCCCCAGGCGCAGGCAACTTGTCACACCGCGTCCACCGATCAGGCTGGTGTGATGTTGCTACAGTATTAATTGCAAAAACAACAACAATAAAGCGTGCAACAACAACAGCCATTTCGTATGCAGCTTCCTGCATATTGGCAGTTGCAGTTTTCCGCTCACACATAGACATTTTTTTGCCTGTAAGCAGACACCTTAGTCCATTCCATCGGGCGCCCCTGTAGCGGCATGTGGTAAGCTCTCGGCCATGTGGAATGTGATTGTTGCATGCAACTTATTATTTTGCACACTGTTGAAATTGGACGCTTCTGTTGTTGCTGTTGCCATCCTAGCCGTTAATGAGCGGCATCGTTGTCGCCATGTGGTGGCCACAAGGTTGCCAAGCCGTCGTGCGCGCCGTAATTGCGAAATCCATAGCGCAAAGGGTTTGTTGCTGCAACGTTTTATAATGTCCACCACTACCCTGCAATGCGCGTATCGTATTGAACTGTAACGAATTTTATGCATTTCTGCATTACAACAATAACAACATTGGCTGTTGTAATGCCCTGCTGCTAACGCTTCCCTTGCCACCAGTGCCTCGTCAGCCCATTTCTTGCTAACCATTTTGCGGCCAACCAGATGTGCGCGCTCACCGTTGCTACGAGTATTCGCTATTTCGGGTGCTGGCCCTCTCCACTGAAAGTTCTGGCTGCTGTTGGCCGTTGGTCGTTGCAATTGTTCACATCGGCATGTTGATCGTTATTATTAACGTTGCCGTCGTTGCTATTTGCGGTTACTATTATGCAACCTGTGCTGCGGATTTGACTGCATTGGATGTTCTGATATTGCTGATTTCATCAACTTTCGTAATTACGCGGGTTTGTAGCGTATCTTTTGTCGATTAACGTGCGAGGCTTCATTAATTTATCGCGCAGGTTTTTAATGCAAATGTACACGTTTCGTTTGAAAATATGGTCTTTTACTTTCTTAATTGCTTATCCCCAATTCTCTTCTTCCTCTTCATTGCCACCATAACCCCTTAAATGATTTTGGACGAGTTCAACACAGCACACCAATTGGAAAATTTAAGGGAAGCCAAGTCCCACTCCAGCTGGTCTTTTCAACTCAGATGCGGTCTAGCACTTCTTCCATCAGCACCAGCTGGTAAGGCATTGAACTTTACAGCTTGCGCCGTCCTATCTTTGTCTTGCAAAGCTCGTTATTCCATCTTCTCTGATCATAGCAATCACAAATGCGCGGATACCCTAGAGTGAGATCAGTGCTAACATCCCCGATGAGGTAGAGCAATCAACGAGCTATTTCCGTTGAAGCCAACTTTTACAAGAGAAAATGCCCCCAGAAGAAAGTGTGTTTTTCCTGAAGTTACCGTAGAAGAAGTTATCAATGCAGCAGTTTGTTTTATTTTCGAACCCGATCCCGATTATATTCCTAAACGTGCGCCTAAATTTTTCTTGAAGACGAGTCCATAAATATTTGTTCACTCGTTCAACGACTACTTTGCGGAAGGTTTACATATTCCCTGATAAATATATGGAGAAACGGCGTTTAGTCCTCCTACCCAAGGTTGGAAAACCAGCGGGAGATCTTCAGCATATCGCCCTATACATATGTTATGTTAGGTTAGGTTAGAGGGCCGCCTCCGTGTGGTGGAGGGGAAGGAAAAGAAACACAAAAAAGCAGGAAGGGAAGAGGAAGGGGGAAGGAAGAGAGCGTTGGCACCTACAGCTTCCTATAAGAAAAACGCTCCGTGCTAAATTCGAAGCTCCTCAAATGACTGATATCCATTCCCGAAAGCTCATAGAGAGTGTGGGAAAAGTCCGACCCAAGGTGCTTAAACTTAAGGTTCGCAGAAGCAGGACAACAGAGCAGCAGGTGTTGAGATGATTCCACCTCTTCGTCTTCCATTCAGCTGGTGCAATAGGGTCATCGATGATATTAAGCCTTACCGCATGCTAACCTATCACGCAATGACCAGCTAAAACTCCCACCACTAGCGAGAGGTGTACCTTCGTTAGTTCCAAGAGCTCCCCAGGCCGTGCTCGGTCTATACATGGCCAGAAGGATTTTGCCACCGTGCATTCCAATGTCTTCGCCCAGATCCTGCTAAGCTGACCAAACGCCCATTTATCCAGGAGTAGACCACACGAGGTCAGGGGAGCACCCAGAGCAGCTCTGCCCGCTAGCAGCCCGTCAAGGGTTTCCTATCTTGCTAGCTCATCGGCCATGCAGTTTACAGCGATTTCACTGTGACCTGGAACCCAAATAAGCCTAGTAGCATAATAATCCGATCTGGTCGATAGGAATGTCAAGCAATCTCTCACCATTTCATAGTTAGCAACCAATCCGAAGCCTCCTGTATGTTACAGTGATTCGGTGGCCTGAGTTTCAGGTTGATGGAGAGTTCTTCATAGAAAACTGCTCCACCCACCTTCCCATTGAACTTCGATCCATCCATATATACGTTAACCCCGATTCCAAATACCGCACTCCTACTTGTCCTCCCTCGCTGGGATATATGTGGTGAAAGATTCCTACCGACAAAAACTCGGCGTACAGTGGTCTGTTCGAGATGGTAGGAACTCGAAGCTTTTAGAATAATAGCATGTTCATAGCCCGAGGCGAACATAAAGCCCACCTCCCATAACCTTTCCCTTTGTTAGTGCTAAATCGTCAGCATAGGCAACCACCCGACAGCCATTTCGCTCCACAGTAGTCAAAAGTAACGGCGCGGTACCACTAATCAAACATCGCCGGATCGAAGCGCAGGCTCACTTTGCCGCAAGAGTTCTGCGGTAAATAAACCTTATAGGGCCAATCAATAGTCCACAGAAAGCGATCTTCACTCCCAATATCCGAGTGATTTGTTTCAAGATTTGCAGCCACTAAAGGGATTCCTTCTGGATCCAGGTTGCAAGGTTAGTGAACATTGAGGAGCATTCGGAGGGACTCCTCGCTGCTCCGGGTCCAGTTTCCGTTCTCATCCCTGTTGTACCCCATTGGAGTGTTGCTAGACATGGCCGGAAAATTGGTAGAGCGTTTCGAGTCAGCTGGAGGACTATCGGATATGCAGTTCGGTTTATGAAAGTGTAGATCTACTGTTGGAGCGTCCATGGTAGTTGAACAGCTGGCTGAAGAAGCGATCAACGGGAAACGATACAAAGGTGGATCGAAGAAGTGCCGCCTGTTTATTACTCTAACTTAAGCAAATATCTTTCCGAGTGGGTATTGATCTACGGAACAGACATCGGAGTCTAAAATTATATTATCTGCGGTGGCGTGCTCCAACGATCTGTCCTAGGGTCAACACTCTGAAACGCAATGTACGACGGCGTCCTGCAACTGAAACTAGCAAAGGATGCAAGAATAATTGGGTTTGATGACGATATAGCAGAGGTAGTTTTAGGCAAACATATGTGAGGTATAATAAGGGCTGCAAACTCTGCAATTCTTCGGGTACACGACCAACAACACGACAGCAGCAGGAAGAAACGAGAGGTGGCCAATGAAATACCTCGACGGCGACTCTAAAATGCTAAGACGTCGTTTCCGATGTTGTGTTCACATTTAAAACGCTTATGGAATTTGCAGTCGGGCAGTCGAAAGGCGGAAAAAGTTGCAGCAGGACCATCAAGACTAATGCTTATGAGCAGGGGTCTTAAGCAAGAAGCAGACATCTATATGTAAGTGTAGCATTCTGTTGTAGTAAAACCAGTTTGGTCAACAGCATCGAAAACGAAATCTTACGCTAGGGAAGCTAGCCACTTTAAGGGTATGCTGCGCGTTCCGAACAATGTCAGAGGCGGCAGCATTAGTAATAGCAGGTCTCTGTCCTACTGACATAGTTTCAACTATGGATAAGCACGAGAGAGTAAGGATGAGGTGAAATTGTATGCAGCAGTTGCAAGGCCGCTAGGACTACACAACTAATTGATACTGGACTTATGGACTTATCCTGTCTATAAGAAAATGGCTTGACAGAACATAAGGAGTAGTTGATTTCCACCTGGCCTAAATACTAACTGGACATGGCTGTCTTAAACCATATTTGCACAGATTTACTCACGAAAAGGGCTCGTCCTGCACATTCTTTATAAGAGAGGTAATCGAAGATGCTGAACGCTGTATTTTCGTTTTTCCAGACGAGCGGAGTGAGCGAAGGGAAAGTCCCACACTTGTCGGCTTTCAATGCTTTGTGCCACCTATACACAAAAAAAAAAAATAACAAATAAAAAATAAAAATAAAAAATATAAAATTGTCTTGGTAATGATTTTCCATGCCGCCGTCCTCAAGACTGTAAACGAAACTGGAGCTGGATGGCATATGGAGGGTAACCTCAGATGCTTTACTGCTTTCGGTATTATGGTTCTTCGAACGAAACTCTTTGCAATCAAATCAAGGTCTGCAGTGCTAGTCAAGTTCTTCTAAAGTCCTTGGAAATAGCTCGCACGTCTTTAAAAAAGTCCAGGCGAACAAGTTGATATTGAATTTTAATATGTAGGTACCGTGGAAGCTATGGCATTCATAGCAACAAAGTGGTTAATGAATTGGCGGACTGCGGTTCTTTTTAGCGTCCAATCGGACCGGAAGCTGCGCAATAGCGAATCTCCCTGTCTGAAAAGTCGCTGCGATACTTCCTAATTCGGATGGGGCTGAAAGTGTTGCTCAACGTTATTTTCTTCTTTCTTTTTCTTTGCCGCGGTTTGATATTCCTTACCGTAGTAGTACTGACGTCTCAAGGTCCTCCGCTTTTTTCCCATTCCCTCGTCTATCGAATTTCTATGATGGTGGTGATGTCAGCCATAGTCTTCCACAGCCACCTTCCCCACCAAAAGTCAGGACATTTCAGGTGCATACCCAATTCATAGACCAACATGTTCATCATTAAAAGATGCGGTTCTCTTTCGAGACGGCATTATTTTTTGTTAAACTTGGCGGGTGCCAAGCGCAGCGCACAACCAGAACCTGATAATTCATATTCCTGCCACACATTCACTCTTCAGATTCCTACAAGGGCTGTACGATAAAATGCATCACACAAAGGCGGTCACTGTGGTCGCTGCACTGGCAGCACTTCAAACCACATTCTTTGGATTACTTGGCGCAACTTTAAAATTAATTTACTATTCCTTGCATATCTGTACGAATAAATATACATATTTGTCTGCATTCCATCTATACATAAGTATATCATAGTTGCACATACATATAAATTCCATGCTTAAGTACATGTAATTAATTTAAATCACTACGCATTACCGCCCCAACCACTACATATTTCAGCGCCACGCACCACATTTCATTGGTTCTGCCTCCGCATCAGCCACATGGCTTTTTGGCGCATTGGCCGGCTGACATGAATTACCCGGATCGGCATAAGTCAAATGCGAATTGCGAAATGGGAAATGAACTACATACATATAATGCCGAGCGCAGCATTTCACTTCAATCCACTTGAGCTCCTCACACTTCTGCGCCAAGCAGCTCAACAGTTGCGCGCCACTTTTTGCCTACATATCACTGTTGCTACTGCTTGTGCTGCCACTGCGTTAGGGATGTTAATTTTTCAGTTTTTTCCGATTCGGGGATTTTCGGTATAGGTATATCGTTATCACAATCCCGGGATCTCGGGACTTAGATATCTATTACCTTTCAACAACTTAAATCGAAAAAATCGATTCTATATTGTTTGAGAAGCTCTCCTACCATAAAATAAATAATAAATAAATGGGTTTGAAACCAACTCTTTTATTTAAAGCGGCGTTTTTATTTTTTCTCTCTCACGTCAGGATTTATTTTAAAGGACTTTGCAATTTCAAAGATATGATTAATTAGAAAAATTATTTAAAAAATTCAATGCAATGTAGCATAAAAATATGGGCACCAAATGCAAGTGGAAATTTCTTAAGAATTTGAAAAAATTAAAATTTTTTGTATTCACATTCACAAGGACGAATAGGTATTTTTTTAAGTTGATAAAGTTAGAAGGATGAAATTCGAGGATGTTATCTAGTTTATATAGGTCGTTAACATATATTTTTTTCAAAAACAAATATTGCGGAATTTCGAGCATATAATTACTTACCAGTCCTTGTGCACCAAAAAATTGAACCTGTTTAAATTTTACAGGACTTTCTCTTTAATTTGATACCTATACTTCTTCTCTAAGTACAAAAACACAATTTTACTATATTTGGCCCACGATTTCGCGAATATATTGATATTTGTGTTTAAAATTTACTATCGCGCGGTGTTATATGTATGTACAATGAGCTAGACATTTATAAAAAAATATTAATTATTAAATAAAAAAAGAAATGTAGCCAATCCTGGTCAAGAAAAGGAGATTTTTGAGACCTTAAAAAGGCCGGGATCCCGGGATTAACATTCCTACACAGCGTGTACCGCTACTGTTGCCATGTCAGCAGGCGGCTATGTGATTGCCATCTCTCGGTTGGTTGATGGCAGGCGGCTTGGAAGCGTAATGAGGAGGTGGCATCTTCATTAATTTTGTATCCCATTTTATAGCCATTCGGGACTTCATATCAATTTATTGCGGCTTCACGGCCATTTTCAAGTAGATCGCCACATAGGCTTTGTATAATGGCGATTGTAGGAAAGTGAAAGTAAGTACATACATATATATGTATGGAAGTATGAGTGATTGTGTATTGGCTAGCTATGAGA
This sequence comes from Rhagoletis pomonella, assembly GCF_013731165.1. Lineage (NCBI taxonomy): Eukaryota > Metazoa > Arthropoda > Insecta > Diptera > Tephritidae > Rhagoletis > Rhagoletis pomonella. The sequence goes on along the minus strand of NW_023458559.1, from coordinate 45,574,085 downwards.
AGTTGCTTTGTGTTTATGTTTGTATGAATGCCTTTGTTGCATGTGTTGATGCGCGTTAAGTGCTATTGGGATTGCAGTATCTTCACTTAAGTATGCATGTGTATGTATGTTTGATTGGAAATGTAGTTTTGCTTATGACTGGCAATAAGTGGACTTAATATCAATTTGAATTTCAATTGAAAATGCGTTCGCTCAGCTCGACTTGCCACAGCTCAACGCCAATTAAATTTGATTTCTCCTGTGGGCAACCAGCTTATGACCTTCGTGTAAGTTTGTGCCATTAAAGTAATTCACAATTTCATAAGGCCAATTATTTATTACTCGATTATGACCAAGTGCTCTAATAAAAAATAAAAATACGTACTTTATCAAATAAATTATAGAAAAAATTATAATTTTATCGTAAAAATTGTTGATATAAATTTTTGTATCGATAACGAAAAAATGATCGTTATAGCACGTTTCAGTAAACATATCAATTATTGAATAATTCGGCATTAAAAAAATGACGATATCTTTTTCGATAAACATTATCAATTATTGGAAAATGCGATATAAAATCTATCTACGTCGGAAAAATTGTCGATATCAGTATCGATAAACATATCTCTTCTCCTTGATTGGCGCTGTAACTACCAAAGCGAATTTGGCTGAGTCAAACAACATCTTTCCTTCTGTGCCAACTGACGCTAATTGGAAATGCCACGTGAAGCCCTTTTCAAATGGTGCGTTAAGGCACAACAGACGTAGCACTCCTTTCGTGCTTTGAAATCGACAAATAGATGGTGTGTGTCGATCCTATTCTCTGGAGTCTTTTTCAAAATTTGGCCCATGTTAAATACCTGGTCTGTGGTGAATTTTCCACGTCTAAAAGCACGCTATTAATACCTGAGTAGTTGCTCTTCCTACCTCGTCATACTCAGGCGGTAGGATATCGAATCCATCATCCTCGAAAGGGGGCTAGTCTTCTACCCTACTTACAGTGCTGCCGCCATTCAATAGGATGAAACATTATTACTTCCAGAATTTAAGTACGTTCTGGACATCGGTAACTAGGCGGCCATGGTTATTCTTACAAGAATTCGGCTTGGTTTTGAAACCTTTCGTAAGTCGCCTAAATCTTTGATAAAATTGTTGGGCGTTTTTCCTGTCGGCCAACATTTCAAGCTGTTCGCGCTCACGTATTTTGGCTTCTCTCTTCTTATTGCGGCAAATACGCCTTGCTTCCCTCTTCAGCTCACCATAATGGTCCGACTGAGCTCGCGTTGCATCCGATCACAACGTGGCCCTGTAGATGGCATATTTTTTCTCTGCCGTTTCTTGACGCTCCTCATCGTACAAGTTAATCTTTCGCGCTCGCTGAAATCGGACTGCTTCTAACAGGCTAACCTAATATTCGCGGCTTGCGTTTTGGTACGCATGCCGTCGAATTTGTTTTTTTGCGTCACCCGAAATCATTGTGTACAAATACAAGTGAGATATCTTAGCAATAGACGTCATCCTGGGCCACAGCTGCGATCATCTGTTTTTTAGAGTTGCTTATTTTGGTCTAAAGTGCGCTTTTATGACCTGAGTTGCATTAAATAGTCTCTTAAAACTTGGTAGTATTAGTTGTTCAAATGGTAACATATATGCCCAAAAACTTGAAAAATATTAGATGATTGCTTTTTAAAAATGCTATTTATGAAATTTGGTTTTGATTGCGACATTAGAAATATTCAGATTATAAAAGTTTTTCACATATGTTTTAAGATTTTAAAGCTTTTAAAATGTACGGTAGAATGCAACAATGTGCTTGAATTTGTTTGCTTCTTCGTCAGCTTATTCGTTTGCAGACTAGAAAAATGGCGAACAGCCATCAAAATACTGATTCAAAATACACACAAATGGGTGCGCGCAGCAAAATTCAACCCCAATGGTAAGTTCATTTCATCGTGCGGCGACAAGTTAAGAATTTGCGATACATTTTCAGGCGAATGTATGCGAACGTTCACCGGGGGAAGAGGTATGGGACGACAGCTGGCATGGCATCCAGACGGCAATCTGATGGCTTTAGCATTAAGTTGGAACCGCGTTAAGATATTTGACAAAGCTGAAGGCGAGCTAATACAGTGCATTCGTCGCGGAGAATGATGTTGCATTTCACCCAAGTGGAAATTTCTTGGTGACTGGCGGCGATGACTATACAATAGGATTGCATGATTTATTAGAAGGTCGGCCAATTTATACACGGTAGTAGTGCACTTTAGCGGAACCATATAAAATACATTTTTTCCTGTATTCAACAGTTGCCCGTTTGGAAATCTAATTTGCATACATTTGATGCCAATAGCGCGCAACAAACAAGCCAGTTCTCAAAGAGCCCAAATTGATTTTAGTCATGCAACAGCTCCACATAACTCCGCCATAGACACACCAGTTGCTGGAGTACCAAAAAGCTGTGATGACAGTATTTTAATTGATCCACGACAATCGGTGGCATATGGCATGCGTGATGGAAATTTTCTGGTGCTTGATAGCCAATATACTACAAGAGTGAAACGCTACAAGTGAAACGCTGTGATAGTATTTTTTCTCAAATTTTCATCTTTTATTTGCAGTTACATTAAGAAGCTCATAGAGGACAGAGCGGTTGGTGAGGAAGGCGTCGAGTTACTGCTGTACTGCAACTGGGAAAATCCGCATTTCGCACGTGCTCCACTCGTATGGAATAGTAGCTTATGTCGAAAGGCTGGTTTTAGTATAATGCGGCATTCGCAGCATACCCTCACTGACGCCGAGCCGTTGAAGAAATTTTGGATAAATAAACGTGCAAGAAATAGTTCCGATACTAGCACGTACATATTCTTGTTAAGGGTCATCAAAAAATTCCATGTGTTGTAAATAATAAAGGGAATTCCGGATTATACTAAAGCCAGCTTCCCGACATAAACTACTATTCCATACGAACACAGAAATATAAATGTATCTAAAACTGAATAACTCAAATCAAATTGGATTGCATTTGCATAATATACCTAATATTGGAATCTGTTTTGATCGTAAAAAATACAACTTGCAATCATTTAGATTATAGTTTTGAAAGAAATTGATTGCAATCGTAAATTATGTAAAAATTGTCAATAACAATCTGCCTAAAATTTCTTTTCCCCATGTAACGGTTATAAAATACGTTAAATCCGCACTATCTGCATTAACAAAATATATACATTGGAATATTTAAAATAAACCGATTCATATTTATTTTCTAGTAAGAATTGTTTCTTAATTGAAAGTATTTAATACTAATATAATGTAGTGGTTAATGTTTTAAAATGAATTCGCAATATGTCCGCAGCTCAGGTTGATTTAAAGAAATCCGTTTAAATTTTTCGAATTACATCTACTTGAATACAGGATAGGCAGGGTTGCATACAAATGGTAGTTCCGTAAATATTTAAAATATGTTAGTTCATTCAATATTTGCATCTGGGCCAATAAATAATAACAAATATAGCCGAAAAAAACAAAGTTTCAATTAAAACGAGTTTTTATAACCCCCCATAAAATTCCGATTAATTTTAAATACGAAAATAACGATATTTTTTCATGGAGATTTATTTTTTTAATATACCTTGTTTATACCTACACAAAAACCGGATTAGCAAAAAACCGATTGGACTCAACATATATTTCTTTACAGCATTTATCCCCCTGTCTTTATAGCGCACTCGATAAAGTCTTATTCAAAAGTAAACAAAATTGCTATTTTGAAACGACATTTTTTTAACAAATAATTTGCGCGGTTGACCGAAATGGAAACAAACAATAATTGTAATTTATTATAACAATAATACGAATTTAAAACGGGCTGTATAAAGAAAACCAGCCTATTGTCACTTCACTTTCCAATGGTGCTGATTGCTGCAAGAATTATTTAGCGATTTAGAGCATAATCAACACAATATATGCACATAAATATGTATTATTTCACAGATCTCAGGGTCAGCTTAGAAATACGTTACCAAAATTATATAAAATTTAAGTAGGAATTATTTTTATTTATAACGCAAAAGCGCTATCTGTCCCAATCTGATAAGTATATTTCCCCTAAAGTTAACCCATTTTATTTAATTTGTCTCTCGTGAAAATATATATTTTATTTATAATTTTCAGATATGTACATATATTTTAAATTTTTGCTTTAATTTTTGTCTCCTTTTAATATTTAATTAGATACCTTAAGATTAAAATAAGCTTAAAACGAAACAGCACAGCAACCCTTTTCTGTTCATCTTGAGAACACAAAACCCTCTTTTGTTAAAATTCGGCGCTGCACAAAATCCTGGCTTTTATATTTTCCAACAAAATACCACTTCGCAACCCTGGATTTTCACGAAGCGTTTCATTCGGGTCGTAGTTTGGCTACTTCGGGCCATTCGGTGTTGTATGCCATATTGGCTGCCATATTGTTCACACTGTCATCGCCATATTGAACACCCTGTCAACTATCTGCCAACCCTAAGATATCTCACTTGTATTCTTCCACAATGCCCGAAATTGACTTGCATGCGTTTGCATTTGATTTCATTGAGCGAAACGTCAAATCAAAATGTCACGCAGAACAAAAATTGGAAATTGAGTTAGCTTCATACGCACGCGGTTCAATTTCGGTTGATCTCATACAAGTTGCATGTGCATGAGAAATTTTTGACAATAAATTGGCGGCGTGCGTGAATATTAGGTTAGCCTGTTAGGCGGTGGTACTTAATGAGCAGGAGATGTGGTTCCACTGCTCGCGGATGTCGGTTTGTTGAAGAGTGCTCTCAGAGAGCAGGTGTGAGAGTCGAGTGGCGAATAAATTGGCCGTCTGTTATGAAACAGTATTTCGACATAAAGCTTTCCTTGAATTGTTAGGCGCACATTTTTTGCTACAAAGAGCCGGGTGCGTATCTCGGCTGTACCAAGATGGTGGTTCGAGTTGATGTTTGGCCCTCGGAGTGTACGTACGTCTAAAACACTGGAAGCGTTCCTTCCGTCAGGAGACAGCCTAGTAGCTTGATGGATGTTTCTATGATTGAACCTCGTACTGCATACTACTATGTTTCGGGCTCCGGTGAAGTCGACCAGCCTCAGTTCGTTTTCAAATGTTTTGTCGCGGAGGCTAAATTTTTCGACAGTGGCGCCAAAAGATCCCTTCCTTGCCCACATTGTGGTTGAAATCACCAGGTATGACTTTTATATCGTGACGGGGGAAGAGCTCGTGTGTGCTCAAAGAAGAAATCCTTGAGTTCCTCGTCTCTTCCGTCGGGATGTGGGCGCAAATGTACGAGATGTGATGCAGATTGTGGCTAGACCCTCCCTCGCCGACATGGATGAACAACAGTACTCGGTGGCGGAGTCACCAATCCAACCCCGAATTTTCGCACCTTCCCGTGGAAACTGTAATAGACGTCGCAAGCTCCATGGCGGTGATGTCAGTCTTTGTCTTCCCGAGGGCATCAACCAGCCGGGCAGAGTCACCTTCCTCATTAAGGGTCCGGAAATTCCTGGTGCATATCCCCATATCATAGTCTTTTGTACGTTTTCCGCGGTCGTCATCGGAAGAAAGGGATTTCATTCAAGGCATTACTGTAATTTTCATGCGAAGGGCTTTTAACGTGCGGGACCCTTGGTGGATATAAATTCGGACGTCGTGAGCTGCGATTGAACCGTACGCAAAATAATCACTTCCAGCCAATCTCTGCTGAATGGCAGCCAAAAGGTTTCCTCCTTTATGTTCACTTCTGCGTAAGGAATTATCCTCATTTTTGATAAATATATCGATTATTGACAATATTTGATGGAATATCGTGGTCAAATGGCCGAAGAGATCTTGCGACTTAACACTTTGGCCTATCCCATCTTTCCTAAACCAATTTCAGGATTCATGATTCAAATTGGCTCTACGAAAAATAGCCACTGAGATTTTCTAGTTCTACAAAGGTATCACAATGGTACTGCAAGGCCTAAGCGAGTTACGTCAATTGAACTGACTCCAAATCAACCTAACCTAAACTTCATCCAAAGCTAAAATTTTTATTTGAAACTTTGTTCAATTAACTCAAAACAGCTTAGCGATATAAGCTTTGAATATTTCAAATACCTGAGCCGCTTTGTATTGGCTTTACAATCTTATGCCATCCGCTTAATGGCAAAGGAAGCCGATTAAAGCTGAAGTTATTTTACTCTGTAATACCATAAGTGTTTAAGCCCCTTTAAAAATTGTAAGTAAAAATAAAATAAATAGAAGAAGAAAGAAAATAAAATTATGCGAGAAATGTAAATCGGCGTATAATTAATAAGTAATAAGCCTTTGTCAAGGCTGAAACCGAAGTGAGAAAACAAAAGGGGATGAACGAGAAAAAAAAAAAGAGTTCACTGAAAGCCTAGTGACCACAGTGACCGCAACGACACAACAATAAATGGCACACAAAACAGCACTACAATATTGAAAAGCAGATGGCTGACGGCTGAAGAGAGGTGCGACAACTGACATACATACGTAAATGCTCGTAGCAAAGGTGGTGAAGATGCGAATGAAAGGATAAAGAAGGAAATTATGTTAAGATTTTAAGCGACGCGCCAGTATACACGAAATTAAGAACGAAAATATTCAACTGCCCGGAAGGATATATGTAAGGAGCGACTTTGTGGGCAGAGCCAAAGAGTTGAAGTGCTTGCGAATGTCAGTGTATGTGTACATTATGCCATAATTAAAAATCACTGAAGGACAGCTTAATACAAAATAAAGCTATCTTCTGCTGCGCATCTTCTTACCTTACCTAGCGTGCTGCACCTCTTATTTGTTGTTCTTATAATATTAATCATCCAGCAGTCGAACGAGTATAAGTATGTAAATACAAGCCTATACATATACATGTATATATGTATGCCTGCATCGGTTGAACGAATTGCCTCTGACCTGCAGTGTAGTCGTTGTATTACCAACGGCAGCATCCTTTTGCGGTTATTTGGCGCGAATGAATGAAGAATTGAGATCGCATGCAAGTAGCCGGCGGCTGAGAGTGGAGTCAGTGGCATCGTCAGAAGGACTTACTCTATGTATGTACATATGCATGTTGATTTGTATGCCTGTGCACAGTGAGCAAGTGGTTGTGAAGTGAAGATTTCTGTAACGAGTAAGTGTTGTTTTTATTCTTATTGTGGCTATACGTTAAACAGCGCGTGACTGGGCTCGACCAAGTGATTGCACTCAAAATTAATTAAAAGCGAAAAATGCTTTTTTGTTTTTGTACATATAAGTAGGCGTTTCTTTTGACTTTTTTGTTCCCTTTTATTCACTTAACCTTCTTTTTTCTTTTCTCGCTGCTTTTGGGAATCATATAGTTATTCGCATGTATACTTAAATGTGCCGCCGCAGGATAGTATGGCCTTTGCCTGAATTAAATATTTTGGGGTTTATTCTTAATAAAAGAGCACGACACAGGCTAAGAGTGGGGCCTGGAGCATACATAAGCTTTATAGCTCAGCTGGACGATTGTCAGATCAGCAAACTAATAAGGTCTGAGAGAAAAACACAAGGTTGTGAGTGGACCCCACGCTGGACGGAAGTGAAACTCTTTCATCTTCATCTTCAAAACTTTTACCGAAATGAGTTTGAATGATTTGAATGTTTTTCATTTATTCATTTACATTCTTCCATTTGAAGGTAGAAAATTTAAAACAAAATGTACATACATAACTTGCAAAATTCCAAACGTGTTTTTTATGTCAAATAAAATATTCCAATCTACTGTACTCTGTTTGGCTAGAAGTTTGAATGAATTCATGCAGCTCTCTAAAGATGAAGATGAAGATGAAGACGAAGATTTATGGAAAATTCGCAGTCAGTGGAGAAAGGCACATAGAAATTTAAGTTGGCTTGCATCACCATGGGTCGAGAGATTCTTCACGGAGAATAAGTGTTACGTCCTCTACGTAAAGAATCGCCTTACATTCAATCTTCATGCCTTCTTCTAGCATGCCGTTGATTACAACTGTCAGAGAAGATTTTTTTGCGCATTTATCGTCGGAAAGAGGTGTAACCCATTGGGTCGAGGCTGTTCTGTGGCTGAACATACATATTGTAGATGAACATGCTAGGATCGGCTTCGATCGCCGATGGATCTAAATATGTATAGCAACGCCGATTTAAAAAAGCTCACCTGTGGAGAATTTTTGAAAGCTTTTCGAGACCAAAGAAAGTGGCAACTGAAAAGGCTTTATGCAATAAAAGCTGCTTGAAATTTAAAAAAATCTTATAAAGATAAGAGATCGGCAGCTTATTTTGTCGAATGCTATTTCTTATTAGCAGTTCAAACAGATGTTCAAGATGTTTCAATTGAAAAGAAGAAAGGTAAATTAGTCTAAATTCTTTAGGGATTCCTCATGCCATTGAAGATAGCCCTCGGAAGCCGTATAGCTTCTTACCAAGCAGATAGAGGCCAGGTAACAGCAAAACATCTCCGAGTTTTTGCATATACGCAGGACTGATGCCGGTAGTTCTTTAATTAAAAAAATTGAGGGCCTACAAGATGCATTTCAGCAAAATCGTACCTAGATTTCCCTGTTCCTTGCAGAAGTTTTTTCACACTTGCACTTGATTGCATTCTTCGAGCTTCAGGATATTCACACAATCCAGTGAGATACAATACAATTAGTGCCTCCCCGGGGTTTTAGTTTAATGAATACGTATCAAAGAGAGTGCATCCATCTTCGACGCCCCCAAATCATACCATGCTAATTCTCCTGACACTTAGTCAGACTGAGCACATTATGGTTTGGAGGCGTCGATATTAGCCCAATTGCTACTCATTTATTTTATGCCATCGGTCAAATTGTACCTAAAGTGACTTTAATGCTGGATCATTATTTCGAAAGTCGTGTCTGAGATCTCTCTCCCCTTCACTCTTCTGCCATCTGATCCCGAGAATATCACTATGCCACATATACTGCCTTAAAGCATAAACAGACGGCAGCGTTGATCCGGACCAACTCGGGAATTAACTACAGTTGATCCGGATTAAGTCCGAGTTAATCCGGGTCAACGCTGTCGTCTGTTTAAGCTTTAAAATTTTAGACATCATTGACATCTAGCAGTTATTTGGTATTACTTTTGTGACTGATCCGTTTTTGCGTTTCACTCAACATAATCGGTGTGATTAGAGGTTTTTCCTTCGTAGAGTAGCCAGGTGATTTCGTGTCTTCTGGATAGGTTTCTAATTTTCAGTCAGCATGTCTTGTAGTCCGACAAACTCATCGACATCTACAAACAGGAAAGTAGATCCACATCAACCTACAGACTGACATAAACTTATTTGGTAAATATAATCTAATCCAAGAGACGTTCCGCAGTGACACATATATTTTGATCTTTATCCGAAGCTTACTACCAGAGATGGTTCACAGATGTCGCCATAAACTAGTAGTGGACCTGTAGATTGGTCTCATTGTATGAAACCTGCAGATCGACACCTGAGTGAAAGATCGACCTATCTCGGCAGCCAGTTCGAAAACGCCCTATCTCAGAAAACTTTTCAAGAACTCCCTATCAAAGACTTTGATTAAAAACCGCCCTATTTCAGCACATCTTCAATAAATTTTCATATGATCAACCAAACCAAATTCAACCAAATTCTGATGTAGGGCGTTCTTGAAAAGTTTTTGAACTGGCTGCAGAGATAGGTCGATCTTCCAACCAGGCGTCGAGATGGTCAGTGTTGATTTAGACTGTCATCAGTTCAAGATAAATCGTCTTTTGATGGATTTTTGGGCCAAATGGTCCTCAGTAAAGAATATTTGCCGGAATCAATTACAGGTTAATTTGTACTAAAAAATATGAGGCAAGTAATGCATTTAATTTGCTGCTTTAAAATATTTTATTTACTCTGTTATTTTATGTCAGTTACCTGACCGCGCCAGCTTTGTTCCGTCCAAGTTCAGAGTTAATTTTCAATTCCTTCTCATTTCACATGACTTAGCCTTTTCAGAGAAAAATTTACAAACTAAATGGCTAAATGAGCACACTCGGGTCAAAAACTTATTAACAACATATTTTTAAATAACTTTATTTCGCGAAAAGCGTAATCATTGCTGGCTTACTGAAATGCCAAGTAAAACAATAGTCTGCGAAATAAAAGACGGTGCATGGAGGGCAAAAAACATTTGGCTACAATGACTGCGGAAGGAATGCAAAAAAAAACCAAACACGCGCATACCCGACCATTTAAACAAAAGAAAAAATCCAACAATAATAACAATATTTCGTTTTAACTGGTCATCAAAAAAAAAAAATGGAATCATACACCGAATGCAACTGCAATGCCAATGTAGCGAAGACACTTAAAAGAAATGACAAAAAGGATTCCGCAATACTTGACTCAACCGGCCGAATAAAACCAAACGAGCGAGCGGCTGAGCTGCCGGGTCAAAGGAAGAGAGAGATAGGGAGTGAGAGATGGAGGAACAAACACTGCAAAAGGACGCTAAAATGGATGAGGTCGAGAATGCTGTTGAGACAGTGCTGTTGAGTTTTGTGAAAGCGGATTGTGGCTTGAAGCTTCGAAGATTGTGTTGGGATTGTGGTCAGCAGTGGCGTGCATTGGCAGCTGCTTGTGAGTAGTAAGTAAATGTTAAAACCATGAAGCAAGAAGGACAGCAAGGAAAGGGAGAGAGAGGGGAGGTCGTGTGGTGCTGAAGGTTACTAAGACGAAGGCGAAGCGGAGCGAGAGCGTAAAGCGGAATTATAACGGCAAGACATGAAATAACACAAATTCCAGCGGTAAACCTGCGAAATGTATGGTGAATGGCAAATGCGGACGAAATGGCGAGAAAATTTTTGAACGAATAGCCAACGTAAAGCCGCCAGCTTTGCGGTTGGCTACATTTGAAGCAATTTGTATTTAGCTTGTTCTTGTTTGCTGGCTCGGACAAGTGTGATGAGTCTGCTTTTACTTTGTGGCTGGGCACAAGTGGCAATTAATCAGTTGGTGACACAACAAAAGATAGAAACGATAATAATTAAGCAAATACTTAGATGGGTAGACTGGCTGGCGGCATTGGTGCCGGTTGTAAAAAATTGGAAATTAAATGCAAACAAATATTTTTATTTATTCATGCAATTAGAGTGTCAGGAGAAGTTAAGACTTTACTTTGGAATTAGTTTAAGTACCTTGAGAGAGGTGCTTTGTGAAAGTAGCTTAAGCTATGATAAAAAAAAAACAGTATGAGAAATATTCCACTGATGTGAGAGGTCCTCGGGGGTATTGATGTAATGAGAGACGATTCGAGATGTTAAAACTTAGACTTGCGATTTCACTTAGGCATTTTTCTGTTCTAAAGCGTCTGATTAGGTTTTCTGTTAGGCCAAAGAATTTATGTCTAGCTAGCGAAGTGAGCTTCTTGGAACAACTGCTATCGAATATCGGCCAGAAGGACCCTACAAACTTATGTGTCGGACTTTTAACACAGCGTTAAATGACTCGCGGACTAAAAGCCCATCTGTCCAGGGGCAGTCTGCAGGAGCTCCTATACCTTTCCTCTCAGGAAAGATGACTTCGAGAGTGCCCAGCCTAACCAATTCATCCATCAGTCAGTCACTGAATCATGAGCAATCCAAAAGCTCTCATTACTACTTGGATACCAGAGTAGATATAAACACCTTCTATTCGGCATCGTACACGCACGTAGCCAGTGGACTGCCTCTTTTATGGATAGCAGACATCTCTGCTTGAAGTACGCTGTAGAAATTCGAAAGCCTTAACTGGATACAAGTGTGAAGTTCCTGGTAAAAAACTCCTCAACCACTCCAACATCCAACTACGAGTCATCTCTTATTTTGTTTACTGGAACTCTGCCCCTCTCAAAATTTTTACTGCCAGACCAATTCCTCTAAATTTTTGAACCGTACTTCTAAAGATATGATTTTAATACACCTGACGGCCAAAAGATATGTGGTGATTGGGTTAGGTAATAGGATGTGAATTAGCTCTTAATATCACTTAAGAGTCGAGGAACTAAACTAAACCTTATTATAGACGATTTGCTACATTTGAAAGTACAACTTCTATATTACCAACAGGCCCTCGAGTTAACAGAGTAGAGTAGCCTTAAGGCTTCTTCTAAAACAGGAGTATGCCTGAAGTCTGGCACCTGAATGATTTCTTTACTCCCAATAATTCTAGAAAACTGCTGGTAATAGGTGGTTAAATAGAAAAGACGCATAGTATCTTTCATTCTTTCTTCCCTTAGACCCAATTCACTGAATCTTACTGCAGGTACTAAATAAAACCGTTATAAGAGCTCCGTGCTCCCAAGTATATTTAAAGAAAGTAGTCTCATTAAAAAAAATTACAATAATCCAAAAAGGTGATTAAGCTAAGAAAAATAGTGCAATATTGCTATCAATTAAAAATCTAAACTAAGGCACATTTTTAAAGAAAGTTGTCACAATTAAAAAAATTAAATTTTTTAATAATTTATCATTATGTATGTAAATTAATATATTATGAGGGCTTTAAATAATGTATATTTTGGAAAATTTTTGCATTATAAATATTTAGAGAGTTGCCATATATTTTTTTTTAATTAAAACAATTTAGGAAACATATCAAAGGTCAATACAAATTTCATTATTGTTATTAAACGAAAGGTGTTAGATTAGTCTTTGAATTTATACACTTTTCCAAGTGGAGTTGCCACCCCTAAAACAATAAAATTTACAAAATAAAGTTATTTATTATGAATTATAATTAAAAAATCTTTTAAAATATATACATAAAAAAGTTTGGAGAGGTGCCACTCTTTTGTAAAGTTAAAATAAATTAATAAGATGCAAAAACTAAGTACATTGCATTATTATTAAATAACTGGTTTTGGATTAGTTTTAAATCTAGACAATTTTTCAAATGGAGTTGCTACACCTCAAACAATAAAATTTACAAAATAAAGTAATTTATTACGAATTATAGTTAAAGAATCTTTTAAAACATTATACATAAAAAAAGTTTGGAAAGTTAACACTTTGTTGTAAAATTAAAAATAAATTAATAACATATAGAAGTTAGGTACCTTGCATTATTGTTATCAAAGAAACGGTGTTGGATTAGTTCTGAATATATATAATTTTCAAATGGAGTTGCCACTTCTCACACACCAAAATTAAAAATATAATAATTTATTATGAATTGTAAATAAAACATCTTTTAAAACAGTATAAATAACAAATAGTTAGAAGAGTTGCCACTTAAAAAAAATAAATTAATTAATTAATAAGTTATAAAAGCTAGTACATTGCATTGCATTGCCACATTTAAATAAAAATTAAATTCAAAATTTTTAACTACTTATCTTAAAAAACGTTTACATAAAGGTAATAAATAAAATGTCTATTTGTACATGATACGTTACAAATAATTGTAGGAGGGTGCGACTTTTAAAAAGCTAATTATGCACCAGCTGATTTATGCGAATATATGAGTACGTAACAATTTAAATTGTCAATATGATTTGATAAATGAGAAATTTTATGATCCCGAATGCGACATAAAAAATAATTTTACCTGGTTTTGCCTATTTTTAACTACTAGGCACGTATGCACATAATTTCAGCAGCATTATTACAAATAAACCACCACAAATTTTCCAAAATTATCTACACGCACTCAAATTAACCAGAATTTAAATTAACGCATACCACCATAACAAAAGAGCCACTCATGTGCATACCCACATATGCATGCATTAAGGTAAGTATATCCGGCAAATACACTAAATTTGACAATTTTACACTTACTCCGGTTTTAGCATTATTTTCATGCGAAATTTTAATTATTATTGTTCAATATGCCAGCGTTGGATAATTCATAATCAAACAGAAAATTAGATGCAGCTACTCGTACGAATTTACACGAATGCATACGAACATATGTACATATTTTCGTAGAATTTATGAAGCTATAGGCAAGCACGTTTATTGGATAATTTTACATTTCGCCAATCACAACAAAAGTCATATAGAAAGTTAGCGAAGCAAATGAGTAATGCATCCATTTTGGCTATTAGCAACAGCACTAAAATAGTACAAATATAATATGAGGCCACAACTAACAATTGTTACGATAATTAGAAGCATACATTCCGGCGTTTATTGCATGGCCACACTAATTGAAAGCCACAAATTGATAAACATACAAAAATGCATTGGTCAACCACAGAAAAGCACACGCACAGGAACAGACACACACACGCGCACACAATTATAAATTAACAATAAAATGCATGCGATGTGTCAATAGACTGATTAAAACTATAACGAAAAAAATACAACGAAGAACATGTACAAGTTACATTCATATATTTCCTGAAAGTCGTGAAATATTACTCGTTCGTAAAAAGGAAAATTATATATTTTTTTTTAAATTTCAAATTAGCCTTTCGAAAAAAAGTCGCCAGAATTGCCATGTTAATCTATACGCGGAAAACGCCATACAAATTGACCGAAATATTCCAAAAAATATTGACATATTTAAAACAAGTCACAAGGGGGAAGGATACTACAAAATAGGTACACGCGGAGAAGGCCCACTAGACAAGCAAGGGCTGGTCAACAAGCTACATAGGACAAACAGGGAGCAAAACAAAAAAGATATAGTGAATAATAGGTGACTACCATAAGAAAATTCTCGATTCTCGGTTTTTTTCGGATCGATACACGGATCGATACGGAACTAAAACATCGACAAAATATGGAATCGGACGTGCTGGCTCAATTTCTTCCTCTTTTCTTTTGTAAAAATTCAAGATACTAACGATGAAAATAGATGAATAAATATACAAGTTGTGAATGGTCAAATTAAAATATGCAATAATTTTTTATATGAAATAGGAGCAGAAAATAATGTTACTCTTACGCCTTATCGCCATGGCGTATGAGTAACATTTTTCATATCAAAGTTTTTTTTTTCATTCGCAATTCAAACTTAAAATGAAAATATCTGAGCAAAATGACCTGATATTGAAAAACGGGGGGTTGACTAATCTTTACAAATAAAAATTTCCTTAGGTTATATAGCTCGATGAAAGAGGCGGTTGCAGAGGCTTTCTAAATCAAATATACGGCTTCATACGGGCATTCTATGGCAATGCATATGAGCAAATTTGACGAGTTATTTTTTTAATGTCACTTACTTCTCTCGCCAGAAAAAAAAACCGCTAAAGCATTCTTCTTACATTTATTTCAATCAATGGAGTTCCAGAAACAAGTACAGTATTGGCCAATACAATAGCACCCCCATTTCAAAGTGCTATTTTTGCAATTTATGTTTATTTATTTATTTTTAAGAATTTTCAATTAAAATAGAGTTCATTCTCTAACAAAACTAATATAAAACCAAGGTGAAAACTTTTTAGAAGACTACAAAAACACGCAACAAATTTTAACACAAATTTCAAAAATTTTTCTCAGAAGTGTTAGAATTTTTTTGAGTACGCAGTTTTATAGCCCAATCAATTCCAGTCTGATAATGTGCAAGTTTCAAGTCGCTAAAAATTACCGTTGATTTTTTAGATTTTTTTTGTCCCATTTGCTTCCATATAACGAATAAACATAATTCATTTTTATATGGAAGAAACTCGCAAACTTATGTTAGCACACTGTGTATAGTGCTCCGGGGCGTATGCATAACATGCACGACTACAGGTAAATATGTGAGCACAAGTTTTTATTTTTAGTTTTTTTGGTATATTTTTTAAAGATTTTTTTATACACATTTTCGCGATGTAATCTTGCTCTTTATGCCAAACTAATGATTATGCATTGTGTAAGATAAGTGTGCCACCATTTTGGATCAAAAACACATTTTTGCCGAAAAATGTAACAACTGGTGAGATTTGCTCATATGTATATATGTATATGTATATTCGCTATCAAAGCGAATTCACTGGCCACATGCAAAAACATTCTACATTCTAAATACCGAAATTTCACTCTTGAAATCTCAAACATCACTGCTTGTAAACAATGAACAACGCGCGATATTTTGTTGGAATTTAATTTGAAAGCAGTTATTTGCACTTACTTCACGCAAGTGAAAATACCGTAAAGCGCTAGCGAAAGGATTGCCATTTAGATTTTGTAAATTTTAGCGCGAGAGTTGTGTGAAATAAACCGCGAATTTTGAATGGCAGCAGCTAACAGCTATACATTGCACATACATATGTATAGAGTGAACGAATGTAAACAAATTTATATGGTTATATGTACATATGTAATGATAGCATATATGCAGTCAACGAATATAATTTTTTCCCACATATGTACCTACTCGTAGTAGCAGTTTGAGTTATTGCTGTTGACATACTTGTAGCTGTTAATTTCGTTTGTTTTTCTTTGCTTTTGCTGCTGTTGCTGTAGTTGTTGTCGGTGGCGTCATGTGCAACATGACGTTGACAAACTTGTACATGACAAAGGTTCAAATACATGCATACGAAAAGATGCCCTGCGGGGAAGATCTCTAGTTCTGAATTGGTGCGCTTCTAGTACATTTAGACCCAGTACTGATTCGCGATAAATCTCTTTGGCATGCATACAACTGGCGAATTTAATATGGCGATGTTGGCCCCCGCTGCATCCCCTTTTCGATGGTTTCGAACTAGTCCTAAATTCTATAGTTCCGAACCAGTTTTAAATTCGTCATATTAGGCATATACTTCTAATGAAAAAAAAAAACGAAATAAAATAGTTTTTTAAAAGTACCACATTTCGCTGATTTTGAATTGGTTCGGTTTTGGCGATAAAGATCTAGCACGGAACTAGAAATTTTATTCAAGAGTTCGCGGTTTCCCTGCAGGGTGTGTGCTCGCATACACGCATACAAACATATGAAAATGAATGAATGAGTAAACGTGGATCACATATGCGCTAACATATGCTGGACATGGCGCTAGATGAAGGATTATTATGTTCTATGAGTAAGATATGGATTTATTTCTGTACATACATACATATGTATGTACGTATGTGTGTATGTATATCCATATCAAGCATTTGGACTAAAACAGTATCAACTACTATCAAGATTTGATAAATCGCTAGTACCACAAAAACGCAGTTATGTAGGAGGACAGTTATTTAGCGAATATTTGGTTTCACAAAACTACAAATACAACGAGGTGAGTCGCAACTGTCTGTTATAGGAGAAGGAAATAAAAAGGGGTAGACAATGTAATGAATTGAAAGTCGTGGGTAGAGCGAAAAAATATTCAACTGCGGTTATTCATCTTTGGAAAAATGTTTAAGTATGGAGCATTGATTCGAATTCCCACGCCAGCTTATTCGAAGCTTTACCTTTCGTTTGAGGTGAATTCAACAAATATTACGATTACATGCAATCAGTGCATACATCTGTACCTTCGGTCCATTCCGATTTGCTTCGATCGGTGATACTGGGATCGGGACCGCTTTCCGTGTGTACGTACCCTAAAAGGTAGTATGCACATTAATATCTTAGTTTTTTACCCAAAAAGATCTTAATATTTCATTAGAGGTTACCGAGGCTACATCTATTAGTCTGGAAGAGGTCTACTCCGCATCGAAACTATAGGCAGTCGATTTCAAAGACATTCCTGTGAAAGCAAGAACTATTTCTTAGCTTCCGTTTAATGCTGCTGATCCTAAGTAGACTTTGAAAATCGTTAGGCTCTTCAATACTGAACTGCCGGCCGAAAGCTAGAACGTGTTATAGACTGAGTCCTATAATAGAGCAACTATAAAAGCGTTTTTGTGCTGCAGTTCTGAAGGAAATCAAAGAAATAATCTGATACGGATGCGTTACAGTGGCGGTCAAAATCGTAATTTCCTGGTGGAAATTGAGGTAGAGGAAGCTACCAGGGACATAGAGATAGTGTTTCTTTTCCTTGAAGAATCATAATCAGGCGAGAATAAAAAACCTTAAATATAGATTAAGAAATTTTACATATAAATTTAACAGCGGATTTCACTAGTAATTTTAGCGAAAAACAAATTTTTCCTTCTGTAAATTTTTATACTAAATGCACAAACAAATAAAAAATTATTTTTCCTCTGGCTTTAAGCAAAAACAGGAAAAGTTTGCCTGATGTTTTTTGAAACAGAAAATAACTGGTCATTTTGGATTTTAATTGTTTCGGCATTCATAACAATGTGATATGTTTCGTGTTTCGCAAATGGTCTAGATTTTTTACAGTTCGACTATCTTGGACCTTTCGCTTTCCGGGACTTTTCTGGATACTTCTTGTTTTACTTTTCGAAATGTATAATGTTTTTTTTTGTATTTTATGAGTATTTACTTTCAAAACTAAATTCTTTGTGATTTTTCGACAAATTTTCTGAATACTTTTGGGGCCATACCACATTCTTCGGTTTTTCTTTGTCGAAACCAAATCGGACCTTTTTCCATATGTTTCGTAAAATTTCAAGTATTCGTATAATAAGTGACTTTTCTTGGATACTTTGGGAGCTTTGCGTATTCTTAAATTTTTCCAATAATTTCGTATTAGACTTTTATGTGTTTTTTGGAATAAGTCGGCGCTTTTTCGGCCTTTTCGTAATTTTTTTTTTATATGTTTTGCGTAAGCATCTATGAGTTTTGAAGTTTCGTGCTTTGTCGAAATTTTATGTGTTGTAACATTTGTGAGGTTTTGGGAGTTTTTCAGAACTTTTGTCGAATCTTTCGCGACTTTTCCGGATATTTCTTTTTATAATTTTTAGCTTTGGAGATTCATTTCGTTTTTTTTTGGAATTCTATGGGTTTTTCGGGATATTCTGAATTTCTTTGGGACTTTTCACATATTGCTTGTTGATTTTTTTCTTATCTTTAATCTTTTTTGAGATGTTTTCTTGACGCTTCAGTATACTTAGTTTACTATCTGGGAGTTTTTTGAGACGGCTTAGACAAGTTAAGGGATTTTCCTCGGGATTATTCCTCGGCCTTTTACTTATGTATGATTACCAGTACTGAAGAAACTAAGCAAGAAAAAACCCATTTTAAGCGATTAGACAAGCGCTAAAAAATTGCTTGCAAATATGGTCGCAAAACAACAAAATTTATTATAGAGTTTAATGTTTTTTATTCAGTTTATTTCAAGGATTGAAAAATTACAATGGACAATCAGGTGCAGCTTGATATTCTCAAATAATAGAGATCTGCGCTGGTCGTTTACATTTTTTTAAATATTCGTTATTCTTCATTTGAGATAAATTGTTTTTAGTCTTTTCAATAATACCAATGCCTCCCGGTAGAGCCAAACTAGAGATAAAGGTACAGACAAAAAAGAGAATGACATGTTATGCTGTGTTGTGTTGTGTTTTATTTGGTTGTGCTGTATTGTGTTGTGTTGTTTTGTGTTTTATTGGTTTGTGTTGTGCGGTGTTGTGTTTTATTGTTTTGTGTTGTGTTATGTTATGTTATGTTATGTTGTGTTGTGTTGTGTTGTGTTGTGTTGTGTTGTGTTGTGTTGTG
>NW_023458559.1:45471691-45554558 GCF_013731165.1 Rhagoletis pomonella | reverse complement strand
TTGTGTTGTGTTGTGTTGTGTTGTGTTGTGTTGTGTTGTGTTGTGTTATGTAGTTCAACGCATTTTACCTGAATTCACTTCAATCAACTCAACTAAACTCAATTCGGCTCAGCTCAGCGCTGATGATTTCACTGCAGGAACAAAAACGACATAAAAAAAAACACAGAAAAACGCTGAGATACGTTAACTTAAGTTTGGTTCGTAGATTACGGATCTGTATACCGCTTATCTAGAACAGGTAATTTTCCCAAGATATTTTCATTTTAAATTTGTACTGCGAGTGAAAAAATTCAAACTTAAACATGGAAAATATTTTTTTTTTGTAATCCATGTACGAGTATGTACGGCATGGCGTATGAGTAACATTATTTCTTGCTCCTAGTTCATATAAAAAATCGGTGCACACTTTCAGCGTGATTTTTTGGAAAAAGAATAGGCTATGTAGTAAAAAAAAAATTTTAAAAACTTTTGGAAGTTTGAATTTTTTTTCGATAACAATGAAAATATCTTGCGAAAACGACCTGATATGGAAAAACGAAAAGTTTAAGTGTTTCTGCGTTTTTTGTGTAATTTCAAAACTTGAGATTTCCTCTGCTAAACCTCTAAATAAAATTACGCTAGTTGTAACAATAAAAGTAAATATCTGTTGTGACACGTCCTCTTTTAGATAGCTTAGAAGCTATTTTTGAATTACCTCCTTCGGCCACTAAACTCAATTTCCACCCGTCTAAATTTACATTTACCTGTTTCAAAACTAGATTTGTTAGTAACTTTTGATAGGAATATAGAGGAATATTGGTAATTAAATTGGTTTTCTTTCTCCTGGGCACCGAAACGATGTAGTGAATATAATGCTGGCCCTGAACAGCCAAAAAGCACGAGTGTAGTCAATAACTTTTACAGAATCGAAGAAATCATCGAAGATCAATACTTGTGAGAAAGCTCTCTGACTACAGAAGAAGAAAGAAAAAGATTTTTTTTTTTGGTCCAAATTTCATTGGATCTTAAGTACCCCATTCTGTTACCTACCCATCAGATGTCAGATTCTACCACTTGAATGTACCACCCTAATAGATATTAGGTAAATTAAAGCTCTCTAAATATCATTAAACCTTTGGTAAGTATTTTGATTATTTCAGTAGAACGTAATTTTTTTTATTGGAAAATATAGGTATCACCGAAAAATATAAAAAGAAAGCCGTTAGGTTTGGCCAACAAATTTTTTGTTGTCGAAATTGCATTAAAAAATTTTTTTAAAATCAGTGGTGTACGACAAATTTTTATTATTTTTTTGCTTGTAAGATACATTCACACATACAGTGACTCAACCAATGACCACGTGTAGATTTTTTTAAATACCTATTCGTAATGTTTTTCGAGCAAAATTTTCATCAAAACTTAAACTTTTTAGAAAGTTGTTGGGCATGAAGTTTTATAGCCCATTTAATTTTAGTTTAACGAAGTGCAAGCCTCAACAAGTTTTCTTTTTTTTGAGTCACTGTATGGACTTACCTGTGTTCTATCTACCAATATAGATATTCTATTATTTTTTTGGTATATTTTGTGAAGCCAATGCAACTACGAGGGTGACACCCTGATTTATTGTTTTGTTTTGTTATTAGATAGCTACATATTAAATAAATATGTGCTCAAGTACATACATATGTCGCATTTGCCTGCCTGTTCAACATTTTTATGGCTCGAGTTCAATTTGACAAGCTAAAACAACAGTGTAAACAGTGTAAATGAAAATGAAAGTAGCAAAGGAAAGAAAAGAAATAGCACGAAAACAAATAATAAAAGATAAAATAGAACATAAAAGAGGCAACAAAGCAGATAAAAATTGGCAAAATATTTTTTTTATTTTCACTCTTTTTTCAACATATTTTGATTAAAAGAAAAATACTGATATAAATAAAGTATTTCACACAAACAACAAAAAATATAATCGATAATCGTGTGAGGCTATTGCTAAAAATTTTAAAATGCACTTAGAGGCATTGTGCTACTATGATAGCACGGCCCAGTAATCATAGTCAACTTATGTACAGTAGACTGCATCACTCCCCATACAAAAAAAAATCGGTACTGTTTTTCCATTGGAATTATAAAATCTATTATATTTTAAGACTTCCACCAAAATATCAAATATTAAGATTTATGTGAGTTGAACTGATTTGAAAATATCTTCAAAAATAGAGTTATTAATAAAAAGTTTTTTTTTAAATATTTTTTGAAAAAATGACCTCAGGTGACTAAACAGTTTAAGCTTACAAATTTTGCATAAAAGTATTTAAAAAACATTTCTACGGAATCATAATAATGAGATTTTTGATGCTGTTTTTGAACTTTTTTCAAAGACTGGTTTTAGAAAAACTTGAATAACTCAGCGAAAACCTTACCAATTTAGATTTGTGAGGTATCGTTGGTAAGGTATTTTCTCACCCTTTTAATTTCTTTGCAAATAAGCTCATTCAAAGTATGAAAGAGGAACGCAAGATAAACGCGTCTCCTTACATGTTGAATTAAGATGTGTTGGTATTTGATAAAAAAAAAAATTGGGACGTGAATGAGTTTTTTTGCAAATAAATAAAAGGGTGAGAAAATACCTAGCCACTGAAATTCCTTTAAAAAACTATTTTTATTCATAAAAAACTCCATTTTTAGAGGTATTTTCATACCGATCCAGCTCAGGTAAACCTTAATATTTTTCCGAAAAATTTTAATAGAAGTCTTAAAATATATTAGGTTTGGTAATCCCGCCGGAAAAAACCGCAACGTTTTTTGGTGATGCAATCTAATGTACAGTAGTCGAAAAAATTATAGCCGCACCAAATTTTCACAAGTTTTAAAATATTACTTTTGTTGTTATTTAATTTTGGTTAGATTTTTTAGTTCATTCTTTAACAACATCCTTATAAATCCAAGTTTAAAGGCAGTGTCACACGATTGGGTATTTGCCAAAATTTGGTGCAAATCGTATTCCAATTTGTGAACACTTAAAGTATTATTTCGTTATCCCAATCACGAAAATTAATTTGATGCAATTTTTCAATAGAACATCGCTGTATTGTACCAATCTTTTGACTACAGCCCAATATAAAAATGTACCCCCCCCTAAATACGGCCTTGCTGATTGCCATAGAAAAAACAAGTCAAACGCGTACAATTACGAAATCGACAAATTGACAAAGAAACTCGCTTGCAGCAACAAAAACGAGTTGTCAATCACAAATATAACAACAACATAAATGAACTGAACAGTCAACTTGAGCAACTATTCCGGTGCATCATTAAATAGCACTCCCGCGAGTTACGCACTTGCGCTACCGCCAAACACGTAAGCAACGTTTGGAAAATGGAGCAATTTGTTGATTGCTGGCAATTTGTAGGTCGCGCGGTGCATACTTTAACAACAAACACAAGCACGTACAAAATAGATGCGCAGGTATGTAAACACATATTTACATACATGCAAATGCATGCATACACATACCATCACTTTAGGTAAGTAGCCAAATTGTCAAAGCGCGACTTTGCTCCTGCTGCTGCTTCATCTCTCTTGGCAGCGCGTGGGGGGTTGGTGTGAAAATTAAGGAAAATTGGAAAAGTGTAAACGCGTTGCAACTTAGGAAATCTCGAAAGATGTCAACAACTAGTTTAGTTAGATACTTGCAAATAAGCAGCACACGTTTACTGAAACGGTGTTGGAAAATAATGGAGTGGGTGTTATTACGCTGAGATACTTAAATGAGTTGTAAGATGAAAACATTATTCCGATTAAAATTTACAAACAAAGGAAGACGCAGATATGCTTAAGGTTAAATGTATTTATATGAAGGAGCTTTATATGTATAAACGAGTACCAGACATCCACATCGAAACATCCATAAAGCCAATTGGGTATTTCTTCACAATTTTTCTATAAGTATGTGTATGTAATTAATACCATAAACTTCGTAACTCTTGGTCACATAAAGCCCGCATGAGGGGTTCATAGAATTGATATATGAGCATATGTATATATGGTGATATTGATACCTTGAGTCAAAGGGCTAGGCTGGTAAAAGTCCTTGATAAAACCAAAACCGCTAAGCTAAGTTCACTTAACAGGCCTTATGGTTTCTTCACGGAAACAGGGCGTGAGACCCTTTCAGTCATTTTGGAGAGTCATTTACCTGTAAACTAGGGGATGGTTACACATTCCCCTCTCTCGACAAGAGAGGGAGAGCATAGTGCTGAGCTTTTGATGGTGACCTTGAAAAATATTTTCAATGCGTAGCTTGCACTTAATTATGCACCACAGTCATGGATACAATTAGATGACGCTTTTATCCCTAAAGTTGGTAGTGACGACAATTCTTCATGCTGAACAGTCTTGAGAGATTCAGAGAGTCATCACATCCTCTGCCTTTAAATAAACATGCCTATAAGGCGGGAAAATCTTGTTAGAAGGCTCGGGAAAATTTGGATGTCAGAATTGGTTAACCGTCTTGTTCCCCTGACCATAAAGGAGCCACTAATTCAGATTTTTTCGGAAGTAAAGTATTTACGTGCAATTCTGTATAGTCTCTTTGGTAAAACGTGGGGTTTGTCACCTAGAGGAATTCCGTAGATTTACACCTCTATTAAATATAAGACCGATAATCACCTACGCATATGTGGCATGGTGGAGCAATCAATCAATAACATGCGAAAACTGCTCGCCAAACTTCAAAGAACGATCGCGAATCGCTATACGCGAGCTTGTAAGTTTCGTCTAAATTATTTTGGAAAATATAACGAACTTGTTTTACTCTAGGTGCCAGTTCACTAGGGTGTACCAGGTAATGAGGCATCTGACCATTTGGACAAACAGGGCTCAGAGCAGGTATTTCTAGGTCCGCAACCACTTATAGCCCTCTAACCTTCGGGCTTGAATTCTTTTTAGTAGAAGCCCAATTTGCTGGTGTGGATGGCTAAAGCCCAGTAAGAACAAATACCAGTCTCGCAACGCCCGCTTTGTCTTGTGATGAATCGTTGTCATGCATGAGTTCATACATACATATACATATAGGCTTTGCAATGCAACTAGGCGGTAACTTTGCCTCTAGCAAGTGAATGTACCAGTGCTTTCTGTGAAAGCTGCCTAGCACAAATTGATTGCTGCCGATGCAATTGTGTTCTCACTGGGATTCCTGATGGGATGGATGGTTTTACCACCGTATATCCGTTTATATAGCAAGCCACTATCTGCCATCGGGATATATAATAGGAAGTTGTAGTAGACCTTTTTATGATGTCCCTTTCATTGCATTAGGCTGTACCTAATACTTTCCGAGGATTTCAAACAACCGTGCAGTGGTATTCTGTACAATAAATTTCAGTTACATGTATCCAGCTGGGTTCTGAACCCAGTGCAGAACACGGTATGATGTATCACAGATCTTAACAACAGGTGCGCACAACTGTGAAGGCCTTTAGAAAAAAAAACCAACGGAGGCAAATCGTCTTACTGTCAATTTGGTCCACACTAAGTTTAAATACTTACTTAAAATACGCTTTGTGATTGCCACACGTTTTAGACTAATACATGCAATAGTGTGAGACTATTATTTTCTCTTAAATAAACACAAAATATTTGCCATTCGCGAACAAACAAACAAAAAAAAATAGAAAATAAATAAAATAAAAATAAAGCTTATTGTATTTACCATTGCACTTGTATAGCAGATATAAATCGAAATTTTAAGAGCATACTACTCAAAGAGCGCGAAGAAAAGTACTGCATAAACTGTGATAAAGTACAGCGAACAAAAAGTAAAAGCGATTTGAAAAGAAAATCGCTAGCATGCGCCACTAAACAACAAAAGTTCGCAATTGTTTCTCGATTTTCTTCCGCTACTTGTATGTCGAGTGAGTACCATAAGTACATATATAAGTTTGCAATTTCGTTCTATTGCGCTTTATCCTAAGTACGCTTGTGACATTATTCTTGCAGCTGGAAAACTTTTTTATTTGTCTAACGCTTTCCGCTCGCTAAAGTATGTAAGCATTTATTATTTCTTGTTGTACTTTCCGCTTTATTGTTATTGTCGGTTGAATGTGGTGTTGGGTGATTTTTCTTTTTCTCACACGCAAACAGCAGTGCAATAACATAATTTCTTTTTGGTTTGTTTGTTCGTTATCGCATGCCAAGCAAACAATGTGTTTTGCTATTCGTTGATGGTTTGAATGGTTGGTTGGTGTTGGTACGGAATTTCAAAAGAATAAAAAAAAACAGGCAAACAAGAACCACAAAAAATGTATAAAAATGTAAAAATATGTATGTGGATGGGGTAAAGAAAAGGCATGCCAAAAGGTATCGATAAAAAGTTACTAGATCGACATAAGTTACATTCATATATATATTTCAGGTTCAGACTAATGATATCGATCTCCTAACGAATCTCCTAACGATGAGAATAAAAAAGTCAATAACGATAATGAAAATTATAGCTGTAGCGATAAAAATAACGATAAATATATCGATAGCGATAGCTTTATCGTTAACAATATTATCCATAATGATAACGATCAGCGCAGTGAAACGATGCAGAAAACAATATCTAAAAAAAATGTAGAACTAGAAAAAATATCGGCATGTGAATACATCGGAAACGATAACTTAAAAAATAAAAAAAAAACTGAGAATGATCGATAAAAATAATGCGACCGGAGCGAGTCATCGATACTCATAACGATGCATGTAGATAGCAAAATCGATAATTTTTTACGAATTTTTAAGATAACTATAAAACTATAAACTCCCTTTGTGTGGCAACATGAAGACGCATACCACAGATCGGATGATCACGGCCAAGCACTAGCAAATGTGCTAGCGCCAAATATGTAGTTACTTTATAAAACTATAGATACATATGTATATATTTCGATAAATATATCGTTTATAGTTCTGATGATGGTCGATGATAAAAACATACATTGCAGCTGGTACTCATAAAAATATCGATAGCGATAACAACGGCAATACAAAACTAATAACTGTCGATAACGAAAACGATTAGAGCGAGCGAAAACGATACTAAGAATTGTCGATAAAAATAACGATGACAGTGAAAAAAATATTTTCAAGACAGTGTTTATTATAACTTCTATCGACAAAAACGTCGATTATTAAGTGTTAAAAATATCAAAGAATTTGGTCGATAACCATAACTTACCGAGCGATTTATCGATGCTCATAACGATGTGAATAGCAAAAAATTATAACCATACTGACATAAGGAAACTGATGCTAAGAATATTCGATAAGTATAAAATTTACGATAATTAAATCAAGGCACATTAGGGTGGTTCAAAAATGTATGCGGATGAAGAAAGTTTAAAATGATAAGCTCTCACCTCCTAGGATTTTTTTGTTAAAAAAATTATATTTAGAACTGCCTCAAAGCTTGTAAAGTTTCTAAGTATCTTTTATGGGAAAAACACATTTTTTCGTAGGAAAACTCTGTTTCTCTTTAGGAGTTTTCCAATAACAGCACCCATTATTTATGTAAATATTTATAAATATTAAAAAATCGTTAGTATTGAAAAATGGTAAAATAAACAATTCGGTATCATTATAAAAAGTTTCCTGCAGAGAAACAGATCGAAAAATATTGATTTTTATAAATTCTACACCATTTTTAAGAAGAGCTGTTTTTCCCCATACAATATATATATTTTTTTGATTTTAAACTATTTTTTTGGTACATATCTACAGCTGAGTGGAAGATCGATCTCTCTCGGCAGCCGGTGTGAAAATGCCCTACCTTAGAAAACGGCTCAAGAACGCCCTACTTCACAATTTGGTTGAAGAACGTCCTATCTCAGAATTTAGTAGAAGAACGCCCTATCTCAGCCTGCGATATATTGAATTTTCATTGAGATAGGGCATTCCTCAATCATTTGCTGAGTTGGTGCGTTCTTCAACCAAATTCTGAAATGGGGCATTCTTAAAAAATTTGCTCAGCCGTCGATATGTAAGTGTGAATATTGTGAAATGTAAATTTTTTTATTATTTTTCTGTTTAAAAATCGGACCAAAGACAAGGAAAAAACAGCGCATATTTTTGTTAAAGAGCTAACTATCATTTTTCTCATCTCTAATCTTAACGCATGTCAGTACTCACAAAAATATTTGCCAGTTCGGTAGTGGTCAGCGAACTTTGACGCCAGTTGGGCCATTGCCACCGTCTCCGTCCGCGCCGAAATCTGTGGTAAAACTGTCTGTCTAGCTGTATGCACCTACATATAACCATATACATAAATGTTTACAAGTTGCTGAGAATATTTTTATAAATTTTTTCTGTAAGCAAAAGCATTCAGCGGGTGGAAGTGTTTGCTTTTCCACTGCTGCTGACCGCAGGCGAAAAAAAAAATCAGAAGCAAACCAAAAAAAATGTGAACTATGCGCCGCGGCAACTAAGTAGACACATAAAAAAATGGCGATAACAAATTCCAAAAAGAAGATACCAAAAACATTAAAAGAGAATAACACGAGAAGGCACAACAAATAGTATCGAAAAATAAAATAAACGAAAATTTTTAGTAAAAAAAACCTGCCTTTATTTTGCTCGATATAAAATCAACATCAACACCTGCGGCTGACTATCAACGCATCTGTGTGGCCGGCAGTGTCAGCAAAACATCAACCATCACAATAATAACAATAACAAAAAAAAAATCAGCATTCAATAAACAACGAAGGGTCCATTCGGTTGGCTGCTGTTTGTTTGGACGCGCAGTTTTTTCCCAGCACACGGTCAGGCTATGGCGCCTAATAGTATGCTACATAGGTTCATGTTAAGCTGCAGCAGCGTGTCAGCTTTACAATATCGTAATAAGTATTCGTTATGTTGGCTGTCGCCGCCCTTGTTCAGTTTGTGTGTGTTTGTATTTATTTAACTAACGTTTTTCATGCAACTACTTAAAGTGCTGAGTGCTTTGTATTTGAGTGACGTGTGCCTGTTAAATTTTTTTTCTGGGAAACTTTAGTATGCGAGACAATTTAAATATATTTTTTACAGGAATTGTTAATAAAATAACTGAATTACGTGAAATTCAGTATTGAGGCCATCAATTATCAAAATTGGTTAATTTTATTCCATTTATTGATAAGTGCTTTAAGCTGTTGAAAATTAAATATTATTAAAAAGGCTGAGATTTTCAACTTATATGTACTTGGTTTTTTTTAGTAAATACTACAAAAAGATGGAACTAACGACACTAAGATGTATGTACATTAGGGTGCACTACGGAAAAAGTAGCAGTTTTTCCAATTTAAGTATACAGTTTATATACTTTAAGGCGTTCATTAACATTTTTCGGAAAAATATTAAGATTTACTTGAGCTGGATCAATTGGAAAATTACTCCAAAAATTGACTTTTTAATAAATGAAATTGGTTTTTAAATAATGAAAAAAACACACCTCAGTTTGAATTCTTCTATCATCTGAGGTGAATTTTTGGAAAACTATTTTTAAAAACTAACGCTATTTTTAAATTAGTACAGCTCTTTTAAACTTTAATTTTAATCCAAAATATCTTAACGGAAGTCTTAATATATAAAGAATATATGTGTAAGTTGTGCTTATATAGTATTTATGTTGATAGTCAGTTATGCAGTTTTTGTAATAATACTATACAATAATAATAATTGTATTTATTTCAGTTCTGATAATGACTTCAGACCTAAGTCGAAATATAGACGATTTAAAGCAACAAAAATAGATTGTTTTATTTCAACCTGGCTTTGAGCTTAAACAAAACTAATATAGTTTTAAAGAAAAAAATGTATTTTTATCAAAATTATAATAAACTTCCCAGTTATTAGAAAAAATGGGTTTCTTGAGAAAAATTATTCTCACAAAAAATAGAAAAAATTGACTGAACTAAAAAGTAAGTTTTTATCAAAATTATAATAAACTTGCCATTTATAAAAAAAAATAACAAAACGAAAAATGACACTGAAGATGGCACAACGCCGAAACCGGTTTGCCTCCAAACCAAATTTGACAAGGCATGACGGAAATTCGTTCCAAAATACATCATACACCCACCCTGTCGGAAACAACAACCAACCAAAAAGGAAAAAATATTCAATATCAATTTTTTTGGCAAACATAATTTTTAATTTTTTTTTTGGGTAAAAAATCATCTTGGAATTTCATCAAGTGATCAAGTGAGTTAAAGCTCAAGGATTTGTACTGAAAATCGAATCGGAGCTTAAGCTTTAATAATGATATTTTTTTGAAGAAATGATCAAACAAATTATTGAGAAAAATATTTTTTTTTAGATTTTCTAATAAAATAGTTTCTTGAGAAAAGCATATTTTTAAACATGATTAAAAAAAGCTTACCAAGAATTGGAAAAAATACTAAACAAATATTTGAAAATCTTGAAAAAAGATCCTGAAAAATAAATTACGACAAATCTGGGTAAATCACGGAAACTATGAAAACCAGACATTGGCGGAGAAAGAGCACTTGACGGTATCGGACTTCCAAAGAAGCTAACGAAGATATCGATGAGAAAAGTTCTGCTTTACCTGTTTTAGTGATCTTAACATAGATATGTGTGATGAAATTTGTATCTGCCCTAAAAACGAACGTGCAGGTCCTCCTAATAGAGATCAAACTAACAAATATGTTGCGTTGAAGCTGCCGAAACAAAGGGGAAATCAACAGTGTCGTGCGGTTTTTCGGCACTGTGCGGTTTTTATGGGACTAAGTAACTGCTTCTATTTCTAGGAGCACGACTATCGTCCTAAAAAGGTATCACAATGGATGATCTGGATAAAGACAATCATTGCTCACCTAAATATCTGCTTAAAATCCAAATCAAAATACACTTTTTTATTCAGCTAAGTTTGTTGAAGAAACCTTGCCTAGCAACATCCATACCATTTCGTGCTAATTGTCAAAGAAGCAGCGCCTGACGTGAAGTGATTCAAAAATAAAAATAACTTTGATAACCGCAAATAAATTTAAACACATCTGGCAGCTTATTATTACACTTGACTAGCCTGTAGACGTATGTATGTAAATAGCGAAATTGATTTGAGTTTTACTCGTTCAGACTCGTTTGACCTGCAGCTGTGTTGCTGAAGCCTTTAGTTTTTTAAGTGCTGCATTCAATTTAACTTTTCAGCCTAATCAATCATTTGTGTGTCTTAACAGCACAATTGCTCGTTCGTCTGAATGCCGCTAGCATCTAACTATAAAAAGTTGTTGTTGTGCGCTTTTGTTTCTTGGCAAAAGTTTACCTTTTCACAATTTTCAACTGCTTTACGGCGTCTGTCGGTAAAAATAAGATTTCGACTGATTGCTGTTGTCTGCCGTTCAAAGCGGTCTGTGGTGTGATGTGGGCGGCGAAGAGCGGTGAAAATTATAGTCCTGTTGTAGTCTAGCTGTATCTATTTGTTTGTGAGAGGCACTGCCTTTCTTAACCATGCAAATAGCAACTTATTTTCCTTCAAAGGAGTGCTTCACTTCTGTTTGAATTCTGTGTTTCCGAAAGCAGCAATAACGTTTTTGTGGTTTCGCTAAAGAAGCTACAAACTGTTTATACATTGTTTGAAACTCTTTTTAGCCAAAGCCAAAGTCGAAGCGGCAGCACTTCACAAACCGTCAGTTAACCATTCAAGAGTTCTTGCGATTTTCTTAAAAGTTGTTTCTTTACCTGTATTATTATTTCGCTGCATTTATCTGTGCATTCATCAGTCAGTTTTCAAGCTGTTTTGTTGGTTTTGCGCGTGCCGCTGTTTCCTCTACTCCTTCTTCGCATCCATCTTTGGACGCATTGTAGTTCACAGCTTCACGCAAACTTTTTGACGGATAGCTGGCAGCTGTAGATGTACGCGTCAAGGG
Source organism: Rhagoletis pomonella (assembly GCF_013731165.1). Lineage (NCBI taxonomy): Eukaryota > Metazoa > Arthropoda > Insecta > Diptera > Tephritidae > Rhagoletis > Rhagoletis pomonella. Next base: position 45,542,666 of record NW_023458559.1, on the reverse strand, counting down.
GGCATTGCTGTAGTAACTTTAACAGAAATAATAACAGCATAGAATGTGTAGAAACGGCCGGCTTGTAAGTAGTTGTAAGAGTGGATTGTTGATTTTGCGGTCTGTTGTGCACTGAAGAGATTAGTGGAAATGTTGACGAAGGAAAAAAAAATAATATAAAAGTATTAAAAAATAATAGTGTAGTAAAACTTAAGGAATAAGGGAACAGACGACGGAGAGAGTGAAGGATATACTTTTAGCGATCAACGATCGGAAAATTCTTAATTGCAATATTGATCGAGACCTAATATTGGAAATGCGATTTTAAAAAGGCACAAGAAGCGGAAGAAGAATATGCGATTTAGCTTCGTTGGGAGAAGGTGGGCTTCACTAACTTGCTCCGAAACGCACTCCCTGGTCATTTATCACAGCCATCAGGTCGTGTAAATCGTTTACTGAAGATATCCAGATTGAAATATGCTGCTACGCTAACTAAAGGCCAGTAACTGCAGCTTACTGTAAGGTGTGTAAGGATATACTAGAAAGGTATGCTGGCCGCGCATCTCAGGTCAGAGACACCTGCTTGAGGAGGTACGAGGTGATTAATAGGTCAAAGGCCAAAGCATATATACTTGAGGAACCCTCTAAGTCTAAGTCTTCAAAAGGATTTAGTACAAAACCCAAGATTGGAGAGTGGTGCAAGTAAGCGACGTCAGAGTACTGCCGTGGTAAGCCACGCACATGCTAAAGGATGCTCTGCGAGGTTGGAATGGATTAACTTATCCGTAGTGTCCAAAAAAGGCATAAAGCATAAAGAAACAAACACAAAAGACAACCAGAAACTCGAATGTATTAGTGTATTCTACTATTTTCTGGCGACCCACCCAAATACGCAGGAAGAGGACAATGAGTGGTGTGACAATTGAATTTTTCTGCCAGAGAGTGAGACTCATCTGGCCTTGTCGGATCAGCCTACAGCCGCTGGACTTCAAATCTTGGGGGCCAAATTCTTGCATCACACTCAAAGCATGCTGATGATGTTATCGCCGAATAAGTATTGTGTAATGATTTTTCGTCATCCTTTGAAAAATTTGGTTTCGCGACAAATCGGTCTCGGCGTTAAGCTCAATCCAGTGTAATACTAACTTCTGGCATTGCCGCCGGTGGACGCTGAAGATACAATTGTCGAAGCAGCTGAAGATGAGAAACAGAAAGGAATTGAGTCCGAAGGATCTACAAATTAGCCTTTCTCGCTCTGCTCCTTACTTCTTTAACATAAACAGGAACAAAATTTTTCAAAGGTTTTATTTTGAAAATATTTTTGAAGAGAATTGTTACCTGTCAAAAAACTTAAATCAATTTCATTAAAAGGTTAAATTAAGGAAGCTTTATTTTAAAAGTATTTTTAAAAGCCTTGCCACCTGTTTAGAAATTCATAATCAATTAAGTTAACAAAATGAATGGAGTGTTTTAATCTTGGTATCAAACGGGAGAGGTATAGGAAAGCTTTACTTCTAAAATGTTTTTTTGAGAGATTGCCACCTGTTTAAAAATTTGAAATCAATTTAATCAAAAAATTAAATACAAATTTTTTAAGGGGTGAAAAACGAGAGGGGTTTAACAAAGCGTTACTATTTTTTTTTAAGAGTGATGCCACCTACTCAAAAGATAAAATCAATTTTATTAATAAATATATAATACATATATTCATAGGTATATACACATGTGCACAGGTGTCAATAGAAAATAGTTTTTTTTTTATTTATGATTGTGAAGAGGGTTGCCACTGTTTAGAAATTCTGAACCACTTTAATTAAAAGTTAAATGCAATATTCGAATAAAGGTGTCAGACTATATGTAGAAGTTTTGAAAGCCTTAGTGCAAAATTCTTTTTAGTTAAAAGAAATATTTTAATATGTGCGTCAAAGGTGAGAGGTAAAATTTAGCTTTATTTATAAAATATTTTTTAAGAGTGTTGCCGCATTTCCGAAAATTATGTATGTATGTATGTAAATTAACTCTTTCCGTTTATGCTGAATAAAATATAACAATGCTTATAGAGACGACATACGAAAGATAAGTGGCTCTTCATACTGAAACGGATGATTTATTTAAAATTTGGCACACCCATTGAACATGTCTTGAGATAAAATTGGTTACCCAGAATTCTCAGGAAAGTGAAATATTGAGACTAGCTCAATTAAGATACGAGATCCATGCGTGCGCAACTGCTTTTGGGAAAGTTGTGCGCCGAAGAGCTTTGGTGCCTTCCCTTTAAAACAAAATTAAATGTTGATTTAACATTGTAGCGAAAATTCACTAATTAATTTAAGTCTACCTATGTACAAATTTTGCTCAATTCATATTAATATGTAAATGCAATTATTTCAATGCCTTACTACTTGCCTTTGGCGTTTAAATCACAGAGATTAGAAAATTAATTAACTCAACAATGGCGAAGTGCGCGCCAGGTCGAGCTTCGTTAGACGAAAAAATTGCTTGCGGCAGCAAGTTTTTTACTCCTATTTCAATATAAAACACTGACTGTGCCACAGGTGGTTGCAAACGGATAGAATATGTATAATTGTTATTTTTTTTTTTCAGATAAGCAGCAATTCATTATGGCAATAACAGTGAACTCATTAAAATTAATTAATTACTTTCTGCATATTATTTTACGTATTTACATATGAATGATAAAGCATAACAAGTGCCAATAGAAACATTTTTATATACAAAGAATTTTTTTTCGGCGTAAAAAATGGTAATATTGTTTTTAGTGTTTAATAAATTGAAATATTTAACTATAATGGAAATAGCAGATAAGGGGAAATTAGTGCTCACGTTGCTTAACCAAATTAAATAATTGCTAATGAGTGTGTTTAAATAGTTCTAATTAAAAACTGCTAAATAAATAATTTCATATAAAAAGTGGTTAAAATTAGCTAATGTAGCGATTTTTTCCGCGCTTTAAACAATAATTGTATTTATTGTTGAACATAATTTTATCTACAGATATAATAAAATTGTAACAGGCCGATGTCTGTACATTATAGATATTAACGAAAAATTAATGTGGTGGGTCTTTATTAGAGCAACAGAAGCCAAATCAACCATTTTTTTTTGTCTGTCTGTATATCTGTACGCGTATCACTCGAAAACTAATGCATGGAATTGAATACTGTTTTCGCCGATGTATTTCTAGAGAACTAACTTAGAATATAGAAGGAAAAAAATAGAGAGTTGCCACCTGTTTGAAAATTTCAGGTTAAGTAAAATGATAAGAAAAAGTGAATATTGCAATATGGGCTTCAAAAGAAAGAAGTTTAAGAAGGCTTATAGTCGAAAATATTTTTTGAGGGTTGCCATTTGTTTGAAAATTTATATTTAATTAAATTTAAAAGATAAATTGAATATTTCAATATGGGTATCAAACTGAAGAGGTTGAAAAAATTTTACTGCCGAAAATATTTTTGAGAATGGTTGCCACCTGTTTGAAAAATTTTATTTCATTATATTGATAGAATAAATGAAACCTATATCTGTACTTATATTTAAACCTATATCTGTACTTATAATAAAATTGTGACAGGCCGATGTCTGTACATTATAGATGTTAACGAAAAATTAATGTAGGGAGTCTTTGTTAGAGCTACAGAAGCCAAATCAACAAGTTTCAGAATTTTTGCCTGTCTGTCTGTATATTTGTACGCGCATCACTCGAAAACTAATTCACGGAATCGAGATCAGTTTTAGCCGATGTATCGCTAAAGGTCTAAATTACTATATAGAAAAAATAATAATAATAATTTGAGAGTTGCCACCTGTTTGAAAATTTATGTTTAAATAAATTGATATGATAAAGTAAATAAAATTAAATAAATTAAATATTGAAAAATTGGCATCAAATTAATGAGGTTAGGAAATTTTACTGCCGAAAATATTTTTAGCGGATTGCCGCCTGATTGAAATTTTTTTTTCAGCATTCGAATGTAGTGTCTTTCAATTTTTTGCTGCGGCTTCAGCAATGTTAGAGTTTTCTTAGTGCATATTCCGTTAAAGATCAAAGGTTAACTCAATTTATCTCTGATGAGCGCGTCCACTTAGCAAACGCTTCAGGAATCTTAGGGGTACAAATTCCATCTACCTCACCTTTATTCACTAGCAGAGCGTTCGATGCTTTCCGAGGACTCGCTGGATGAACTGGCAAAGGTTTTCTATCTTGCAAGCAGGGACACTGTCCGGAGATCATACCCGGAGATTTCATAATGTCAGAGAAAAGTCCATTTGGGGGATGTCGGACCTAGCTGAGCCTAGGGCGTTATGGAATCATTTGTCTTACAAGAGCGCAGAGAAGAAAAACGTCTTCTTATTGGGGTCAGTAAGTTCCACTTACTTTAAACTTTCATGAACACCAGCAGCATTTGCCAGATAAGTGCGTATTTGCTAACTGCGTACGACTTAAAATTATTTAAGTATTTAAATCACAACATAAGAAACGGCTAATACCACTTAACTGTCATTAAACCTAATACCGAAGTCAACAGCTAGACACAGCTAAGAACGCACGCATACAAAAAACACAAGAAATTCACATTCAAGCGCACGCTTACACTTACTCGCCTACACATAAATGTACCTACATATATGTGTATGTTTGTATGCATAGCAGTCTCTGCACTCACCTAAACTGAGTGGTGCTAGCAAATAACGAAGCTTTTATATAATGTACACATTAATGCTAACAACAGAGGCGCGCCTAGACGATGTGGACGAGTAGGACGACGACTTGCCGGTTGAAGGGGTCAAGTGGAGGGCGATGCCAACAGCCAACCAGCCATTATATCTTCGCATACACATCATTCATTCATCAAATGTTATAGTGGCGTATAAAAAGTAGCTACAAGAGCCAACGTACAAGAACGATTAGTGTAAAATGTTACAGTTTTATAGTATTTTATTCAACGTTGAAATGGAATACATTTTATGCTTTTAAGCGAACGGAACCAGCATTGCTGGCTACTGAATGCAAGTTGAGTGCAAATTGCAGGACGCTATTAGAGAGTTGTAGTAATTCCAGGATGAAGGGTACGTATGTGGGTGCGTGTGTTTTAAAGCGAAAATAGATAGAGAGAGAGAGAGAGAAGGGGATAATAGTTGGTGTTATTCCTCAGGAAATTGTAGGGCTGCAGTGAAGATGGTTAGACGTACAAGTGTACGCTGCTCCTAAGTAAATGCGTGGATGGATAAATGTTAGTTTTAAAAGGATTAGTCTGCCGTAGAAAGTCTGCAATCGGTCAGGCGGTAACAATTGTTGGAACTATGGCGTGGAAATGTGGATGTGAACCAGCAAAGGAGTGAGTAATTTAATGGTAACCATTTCTGATACGCTTGAATTTACAACTAAATTTGGTTTATATTTAGTGGATAATGCTTGTGATCCTTAAGGCATAGAAATCGAAGAAAAAGCTAATCGATAAATAATTTTGTGATATCGATAAATAAATCTAAAGCATATCGATAACTATATTGATAATTTGGTAAATAAAACGATAATAATGTCCAAAAGTGATATTGTATTTATAAATATTTAGTTAATGATTATTTCGATAACGGGGTTGATAAATAATCGAAAATAACAAATATCACAATATGTCGATAAATAATTGTACGACGATACTGATAAATATGTACATATATCTATATGGAAATCGGTAAGAATTTCAATCATAATATCGGCAAAAACCAGGGACCGTAACGTTAAATTGGATTTCAATATTTCAAATTCAACAGCAATTTTTTGTTATTTTTACTTTTTCGACACTAATGATCGTAATTTTTGGATTTTTATTTCTAAGATTATTTTATAGCCGTTATTTTCAGGTAAAATTTTTTTAGATTGTTAAATATTTACACCGTTCATAAAAGCCCAAAAATTATCGAAAAAAAATTAAATTCCAAAAAACGATTGATATCGGTCGTAAAAAATCACGAAATAATTTAATTAAACGAATATTTTTGATCGATCCAAGAATTGTGTTTATTTCTAGATTTTATTTTTTTTTCATTTATTTTATAGCCGTTATTTTCAGATTTTATTTTTTAGATCTTAAAAGATTTTATTGGTCATAAAAACGCAGTCTCTTTTATAATGGTTACAAATGATCGAAAAAATAAAAATCCAAAGTAACAATTATTTACGATCGAACAAAATCACAAAATAACGATTAAATTTTAGTAAAAGATTATTCTTGATCAAAAAAATAAAAAGCAAAAAATATCGGTTTTCCAATGACCCTAAAACAAAAATTTTGATATTTAAAGGTTCTTTTCGGTCCCTGACAAAAACAGCTACATTGAAGCCTATAACTTAATACTTTCGTACTTTTATCGATAAATATACCATATTTAAGACTTTAGGAGGTCTGTACAACATCTTCGACAGCACATCTTCAGTAATCACTAGACATAGAGAAGCTTCGGGGATCTTAGAAATCGGATGGGCGCGATGGAGAAGCCTTTTAGATAGACACTATAAGGAAAGCAGTAGAACTTTCGAGTTTAAAAGCAAAATAAAAAAGCAGACTCCTAGTTCTGAGTTCCCGTTATCAAGGCGTAGTGCAAAATCCACCGATCAGCCAGCAAGCCCTGCTTAGATCATTTGGGAATCGATTTACAAGCCGTTTAAATAATTTCCTTCTTGCCGGAGGAAATTATTGATCATTTGCTGGCATCAACTAGACTTTCTACCAACATACTTTCATCGTCGACGGAAAGAAGGGTTTCCAACCATCGTGACTTACAGCGTGTTTAGGGTTTCAGGAATATTATATCATATGCCCTTATAAAATTAATTCCGAGACGATTGTGGTCAACACTTTGCCCTTACTGAAAAAATCCGATCCTTTTCAAATTTCGGAGACCTGTTGCAGACTTTTCTAGAACGGTAATAGGCTAGAAAAAGCTTCGATGTATGAAGGGGGCTTGGTAACTTCCATAAAACCCGAACTTTTCATACTGCATGTGTCTTGAAGTCTTCACAAGAGAGTGTTGGGACTCGGTATGGAGATATACGAAATCAATCCCAAACTCATAGAAAAATGGGGTTATTGGAAAAGAAGCCTGCCATCTGATGTACAAAATGAATTTTTCGTAGAAGTATTCATGGTAGAGTAGGTGCTGAAAGTCAATCCCATGTTCGTGGAGAAAAGTAGGGGCTATTAGAAAGAAAGCGTTTTATTATACGGATGATGGGATAGCGCACTATCCTCCAAGTGGCCCGTATGAAACTCCTATAAAGCCGCCTCCCCGGGACTGCTTCTGCATTTCATCAGAGAGGGCCGTGGAATACAGAATGCCCCACTCCATAACGCTTTCCAAACGTACTGAACCCAGCCTTTCTTCATGGCTATATGCGGAGTCGCACCAAGCGAGGCGGTGAAAATTGTTCACACAGCGCCGGAAAAATTCACAAAGACCAGCGTTTGGGTATTTTGAAGCTTGAATTTTAGCGACTTCTTTCACCAGAGCTAAACCAAATTGGGAAGTTATAGCAGCTATTTCGGAGATCACCACATCTCCTCATCAGACTTATTTTTGGTTTGGTTAGAGTTACATGAAACTCGAATACCAGCTTGGGTTGGATGGCTCTATTTCTGCTCGTAAATTGTCGGCAGGTCAATATGGAACCCAACGTTTTTTTTTGTAATTTGAGGCACAGAGACCCAATCTGGGAACTATTTCGGTATTTTATCGATACTGTTATCGATTCTTTATCTATTTTGTTATCGATATTTTTATCAATTTTCTAATCGACTTTGCTACCAATATTATAATCGATTTTGCTATCGAAATTTTTATCGAATTTTGTTATCGATTTTGTCATCGGTTGTTTATCGGTTTTCTTACCGATTATTTAGCGATTTCGTTATCGATTATTTACCGGTTGTGTTATCGATATTTTTATCGACTTTGTTATCGATATTTTTATCGATTTTCTAATCGATTTGTGTTATCGATTTTGTTATCGATTATTTATCGATTTTGTTATCGATTATTTATCGATATTTTTACCGATTTTGTTATTGATATTTTTATCGATTTTGTTATCGATATTTTTATCGATTTTCTAATCGATTTTGCTGCGAGTATTATTATCAATTTTGCTATCGAAATTTGTTATCGATATTTGTATCGGTTTTGTTATCGATATTTTTTTTGGATATTACTATTGAATAGATAGACATAGATCGCCAGTGTGGCCCAGGCGCACTTACCTTTTTTATTAGAGAAAATATAGTTGCTGATTTTTTTCGGTATATCATTTAGGCCGTTTAGACAACATCATTTAGGGGGTGTGTTCAGGGTGCTTTGTAAGAGTATATTGGTTCCATAGATCCAGCAAGACTTGTCATACGCATATGGCAACTATTTAACTGGCTCGCTCGCATACCTAGTATCGCACACGACTGCATAGTTTTTAGATTTTTTAGATGTGTAAGTGGTACGCCTACAGATATGCAACAAGAAGTGATAATAAAAATTGTGATTTTGCTTATTATTAGGTTATTTCAGCAATTATTAACAATACACTTCTCAAACGGCTTACAGAATAAAATATTAGAGTGGCACCTTTTTCGTCTTCAAAATTTGAGTTAAGTACTTTTAGAGATTTTCAATCCATTATTAAAGCTCGGTGCGAGGAGCGAAGAACCCTACGGCTAAAATGTGAGCTAGTAGAATCTGCTCAAAATTTTTTCATGCTGTGATTTTTAAAATCTTCGTTACTTGAAAGCAGTTTTCTTCCGAAAAAATTCTGGCCACCAGCTTCCCATGACACTATTCAAATTATCACATGATTTACTGCAGGGCATTTCAAATTCACAGCCCCACACATACATATAGTACATTCACGCGCTAAGAAGTAGGGCAAACAATTGACTTTTGTTAACAACAGCCAAAATTTTAATGACCCTAAAGTGGAGAATACAATACACAAACAACGACGAATTTTTAGTAGAAAAACGGCAACACTTCAACTGCACTCAATTATTTTGGATCTGAAACAACAACAACAACAACAGCAACAGAAATACATAGCACATTAACAGCTGCAAGCATTGCAAAGTACACAAACATTGCAAAGTAGACGAAGTAAATATATTTTATAGTTAGTTGGCGGCAAATGAGCTAACAAGCTTCGAAAATGCGATGCACTGCAGAAGAAAAAGAGCACGCAAAAAAATAACAGAATGTAGAGCAAATTATCGCCAACAACAAATATTAATGGCCGTGTCAGTCATTATGTAATACCCAATTTAAGCCAATCGCAAGACAGCCGCCTCAGTCGTTTGCAGCGGAAGTGAGCCCCTCAGCCTACTTCCCGCGCTGCTAATATCGCTTCCCCCTCCCGTTTTGGCCTAAATTTTCCTTAACCCTTTCGACCCGGATGGTACATATGTGTACCACTTAAAGTTTAAACATCTTTTCTGGAGGAAGCTCTGAAGAATTTGTACGAAGTGGTGTCTCTTACTCCAGCGATAACGAAGATTCAGCAGACGATAGAAGCTCTGAATAATTTGTAACAGCTGGTGTCTCTAGTTCAAGCGATAACAAAGATTTAGCACATGGCACAGTGAATGAGGTGAATAAGGCTGCCGAGGGAGTACTTGTCTGTAATGAACCAGCTAGCAATGACTTTATTTCCAAACCTGTCGCGTCTAATATCAATGCAATTTCGAGCTCTGCTGACGAGGATTTCGTACCTAAACAACTTTTTAGAATCCTCATAACCTGGTCTATTATTGACTATTTCCACGATCACTTTATATATGTATATAGCACAATATACAAATGAGCGTATTAAAATTTACTACAGCGAACCTAAAGCCAAGAAAATAAAAATAAGTGAATCCAATGCTGGTGAAATAAAAACAATTGCTGGATGTACGTTTGTTATATGCACAATCGACTTCCCTCTCTAAAGGATTATAAGTCCCTTGGTATGCAGTCATTGAAGGAAGCAATTGAGACATTGATTCTGGAAGGCTTACAAACCACAGCCGTTCGTCGATCAATGAAACCAGGCCGCGCGCCACAAACCATCAATCGCCAGGCAATACATATTCCAGTTGAAGGAAGTACCCGACGTCGTTGCACCAGCTGCAGCGCAAAAAAAAAACAAACCCGACACGCACTGAGACAATCTGTAAGGAGTGCCAGTCCCGCTTTGCAAAATGTGCTTTGCACCATATCACAGGTAAATTTTATGTGAAACACATTTTTAATTATAACTGTCCCCTTCTTCAATTATATTTACAAAAATTAATAAAATATGAAGTACTATTTGTTATATTTATATCACAGTGCCTGTTATTTCTAACTGGTATAGTTTGTTTTACTGGGCGATTGGTACTCATTTGTACCACATAACATCCCGGATGGTACAATGGTGTACCACCACCCCCCGAGCCAACCTTTCACTGTTTCTCAGATTTTAATTCAGCGATAATTTATATATTACTTAAATAACCGATTCCAATCAAAAATTTTATTTTAGCATTGCTATTCGAAAGCCGGGTCGAAAGGGTTAAATTACGAAGCTTTGCATTAATGTTGCTACACTTGCTGCAAGAGCAACAACTTTTGCTGGTACATACCATCACTCCCAAAAGCAGCAGCAGCAGCAGCAGAAGCGGCAGCAACAAGAGCGGCGCATCAGCGCTATACATACTAAAACGTCGACTATTTTCTTGTAATAATCACCAGTCGTCCGTCTATCGCTCTTTAGTTGCTCTTCTGCTGCTCGCATTTTATGCTTCGAACGCTCCACTTAGCTGTTACTTACTTGCGACGTTTACTTTTACTTCCATTCGAGGTTATTATGGTGATTTTTGTTGCAGTTGTTGTAAACGTCATTATTCATGTTGTTGCTGCTGGTTGTTGTTGGTGTTTCTCTGTTTGTTGTTGTTGCTGGCGTCGTTGTAACAACATAGTTAAAAAATTATTATCAGCTTCAACGCCATCACCAAAGAAAAGGCAAAGCGTTAATGTGCCACTTGAAAATTGATGGCAAGCAGTTTTGGCACAGTGGTGCGTAGTGGGTTAACAAATTGGTAAAAAAGTGTAAGTAAGGCTTGATTGGGTTATTGATTTTGGTACTGAATTTAAATTTTTCATCCATTTTTATTATACTGGTAGGATTTTGTGTGAACACCGAGCCTTTAAAAAGTGATGCGCACGACAAAGCAGCAATCCTGGTATGATTTGCACTCGTTTTTTAAGTCTAAAATTAACACTTGTCCAAGGCTCTTTCGTACGAGCACTGCAACTCAGCTTTTCTAAGGAGAGAAATTGCAGTTGAACTGACAGTTCGACGAAACCGCTGAGCTGTTTCCTTGGTGAGATCATTTTGTTGGATGTTACTCCAATCAGACCTCAGTATCAGGCGAAAAATGATCATTACCATTGATGCCGTGAAAGTATTACCCTGGAGAAGTCTGCGTACGATATTAAAAACCTTTCTACATAAATAAGGGATCTCACGGACCGGACGAAATTTTTCTAGTAATTCCACTAGTGTACCAATCGCTGTTAACACTTTGACTGGAAAGTGTTTCCAAAGCATGGATTGCGCAAAATTATCTGAAAAAAATGAAAGCAGAATTCAATTTGAAAACAGGTAAGAAACGAAAGGAGCCACCCTACGATTACAAACACATTAGACTTTCATAGTTTATGCTAAACACCTTCGAAAATGACCAGACCTAAACATACGCTTGAGGTACGCAAACTGGGCCTATATACTACCTGGGGGTGTGCACAAAAAAGACGTGTCGTGACTTTTTTTGGATATTACCTCTAGAGATTTAGAGGCAGCCAACAGTTGCTTGTCGGTTTTGAGATATGAAATTGCGAAGAAATAGAAAAATTGCTGTTAATTAACTCGAACTCCAAGAAAGTATAGCTAAAAAACACAGTCATATTGCAATGTACTACTGCTAGTGCATGAGTGTACGACTTCTGGCATTACTTGAACCCAAAAGTTGCTTGCTTCATCGGTCTTATATTTTAACCATGACGGGACAGTGCCAGAGTTACGATAGATATCGTTCGTTGGATATTCCCTTATTTCATCGTAGATACCCGTAAGGCAGGATCCGATGATTACTTCAGCTGCGAATCTTAAAGAGAAGTGTTCAAGATATTTCCCTGGGATGCCATGCTAGCCGGCAAGTGGGTGCCGTGGCGCATCTGTTGCTTGCGTCTTCGAAAATGATCGCTCTTAACCTCTACTTACAAGAAGTTAGACTCTAACTAGAGGGAGACCTACATAATTCTTGAGCTGAGTTTACGACGGGGTGGTCGGATCCACGTAGATAAAACATAACTTATTGAAGGGTAAGTCAATCCTTTAGGTATGTAACACTATAGACCAGTGCCCTGTGCAGACTGCCATGAGTTTGTAGACACTATTTTCTTTGCTTATTGCTAAAAAAGCTTTGGTTGTAAATGAGTCGTAGGGCACCCAGTACTGCCGGGTGATCCTGTGCGATGCTGTACGGTTCCACCTCTGTCTAGCCTTCGGAAATTCTGCCTTTGATCTTCCTCAGGAAGGCACCCAAGTTCACCGCGTGGGACACATTTTGTGCAGAGTCGCACCTCGCGCGGTCGTCCGCTGTCTCGTTTCCGTAAATTCCCCTATGTCTTGGGACCCATATTAGGGTAATTTCGTATATATCGGAAATCGAGGCTAGCTCTATCCTACAATTATCCACTAGTTGAGATCTAACAGAGGTAAAAGTGAGTGCCTGAGTAGCCGATTGGCTATCTGAGAAGGTATTAGCCTGAGTTCTCGCGGGTCCTTAGCCTTTGTTGTACCTTACTGCCTTATTAATTGCAAACGTTTCGGCCTGAAAACGCTTGAAAGGTCTGGTAAGCGAAAAGATAGCTGTAGGGTATATTGCTCAATGAAAACCCCTGCATCAACCCCGCATTTCATATTTGATCCAGCCAAAAAGACAGTTAAGCCCTCCAAGAACTGAAGCATTCCTTGAGTACGGCCACTGCGGATTTGGAATTTCGTGCGGATTTTGTGGCGAACGCAGGTCAGTGGCCGTGCTTCAGTTTCAGGCGGTAATGCGGTTAGGATAGAACAGAGTGCGAATGGCCTTTTCTTATAGAAGCTAATGGTACGTAGGCTGAGGGAACTGTTATCAGCAGAGTTTTCGATAAAAATATCTATCGGTAATAAATCAAGAAAAACTTTCACAGGATCCTTCGGACAGGATCTCATTGTTCCCGTTACGCCAGCGGATGGCTAACAGACCAGCACCCGTTAAAGAAAGTATGGATCGAACTATAGCTGTGTACATCTAATTCTTGGTTTTAAACACCAGCAATTGCTCAACGTTCTCTGTGCTGCAGGTGAGCCACCGATACCTTCGTTGCACGTAATTTTGCAGAAAATTCTTCTGGAACATCAGGAAAACTTGAATACCGAGAAACTAATTTCTGATCTTTCTTATGTATGCCCACTGTGCAATGCGTCAGAGAAAGTTTTCACTTCTCACTCAAGTGAGAGCAAAATTATTACTGTTGCCTTCATTTTTGCATTTGTGAGCAATTTTGTGTATAATTCACAGCAATAGTAACAAAAAAAGCAACAGCAAATAAGTAAGAAGAGCTTAAAATTATTGCAGCAAGAGATAAACGTAATTGCGAACATTATTTAGAGGTCCAAGAGTGCAGAGCAAATACTAAGAATTTAGCTTTGCCAGCTGTGATGTAGTTAGTCCAATTTAAAGAGCTTTATGGCTATCGACATAACTACGTCGGTGCAGACAGCAATGAAGTGACTTACGCGATGACGTTTAGCGAATCGTATTTTCACAATGTCATAAATTTCATGACCGTTAAAAATGTATTTACGAGACAATTAAAAGATGTTTGAAAAAAAAAATGTAACATACAAAAATTTTGAGTACTTATTCCATACAATTTCAGCTTTAACAGAATAAATTTGAAGCAATATTTGCGGTTTTGAATATATGTACATACGATAGCTGGCCAAAGGGTATTCCTAAAAAACCACGTCAGAAAAATTTTGTATACATAAATTTTAAACCAAAAATCGGAAAAATAAAATAAACTTAAAATCTCTTGAAAATTTCGGAGCCGGTCATTCATGCCTTTTTGTTGTAGACACTAAAAAAAATCAAACTCAAATATATCATGGAACACGAAAATTCCCGAAAAGTGCCGAAAGGACTGAATTAAACCCAAATGAACACTCAAATTTTCAAATAATATACCGAAATAATCCCAAATATCGACTGCTCTTGAAATAAAATGGCAATGGACAGAAGAATTCGGAAAGGGTCGGAAATAATTACGAATGATCCGGAATGTTTTTTAAAACTAAAAAAGCTACCGAAGAAATTTTAATAGATCCCGAAAAAGTATCAAAATATCTCAAAATTGCAGCAAATCAAAAAAAAAAATAATAAAAATTGTCAGAAAATGCAGAAGTCCAAAGGATCCAAAGTCCTGCAGAAATTACGAGCGAACCAAAATTATTAATGAAGGTAATGAAATATCAAAAAAAAACCGAAAGCACAGCTCCCGAAGGCCCCGAAAGAAATACAAATGGCAACAAAATCTTAAAAAAGGTTCACGAAATAGTCCAAGAAAAATGCCGCGTATCCCTTAAATAAAAATCGAATAGTCACAAAGTTCACGAATTATCCCGAAAAGCTACGAAAAATTCCGAAAGCTCCGGAAAGAATCTAAAAAGTTTTAAAGAAGATCTGAAAAAAGCTTAACAAAAATCTTTCAAATAATCACGGGAATCTTCGGAAGGTCCCGAAATGTGCTACAAAGCTTCGGTAAATTTCGAAAGCTCCCAATACGCCTCAAAGTCCTGCAAAAAATCCGAGTAAACCAAAATAATTAATGAGATTCTCGAAATAAAAACTAAATGGTCACGAAGAAACCCCCGAAAAGTGGCGAAAGATTTTGAAAAGCATCGAAAAATCCAAAAAGATATCGAAAAATCCATAAAGATCTCGAAAAACTCCAGAAACAATACAAAAAATTGCAAAAAAACAATGAAATTCGAAAGCTTCCCAGGAAACTACGAATAGTTCCGAAACAAGGCAATAAATGATTATTTTATTTTCGGTTTAAATGGTATAAATCAGATTTTGCCTTAAAAAAATTAACATTAAAAAATTTCCTTATTCTAAAGAGAAGTTCTATTTGTAGTCTCTGATTTAAACTGAATTTCAGTTACTTAGATTGTAATTTTGTCCCTTTGTTACCATTTCTTCTTAGATAAGCTTTTGCTCCTTCAGCCCTTGTGCAAGTAAAGATATGAAAGAATTTTTTTTTGTTTTTACCGAATTCTACATTTAATTATTCTTTTCATGTGAATCTAGAATTTTCGTATGTACAATACCTTTTTTTTGTTTTTCTTGTGGATTTGCCGCCATAGCTGCAGAGGTTAACGCAACATTATTTTTGTTATGCATTTTGTTGCGCAAATAATTGGAAGCAATTTCACTTCACACCCTGCTCCAATCATAAAATGCGTTGCGTTTTAAATTGCTTTTGCATTCTTCTGGTTTCTATGAACGAATGTATTTTCCTACGAATTGGCGTGCAAAATTTTCCATCATCTCACTTTACGTTTTCATTTCTAGCTCAAAATCGCACCTTTCCTCGAAGCCACATTTAGTATATTTTGTTAAGCAGCACTTATCTAGGTTTGCTCTTCGTACATACATATGTAGATATTTTTCAACAGCAGAACTCAAATGGAGATATACTATGTACATAAGTATGTAGGTTTCATGGTATGTACATGAACATTAATGCTGGTTTGAGTTGCTGCTGAAAATGTGTTCAAAAAAGTTTTTTGGTATTTTTTGATATTTTTTTGTGTATTTTATTTATTTTTTGAATTTCTGATATGTACTCGTTTTATTGTTTTTTGTTTGCTGAGGTTTCATATTAACACATGTGCAAATTGAAATGGAAACCTCTTTTCATTCTCTTGTCTACAGGTCTAATTATATTGCAAAGGCGTAGAATAAGTATATAAGTACATTAGGGCGGGTAAATTGTTTTTTTTTTAACATGCGCGTATGACATAGAAGGATTTATTCTAAGCAAATTCGCCGAAGAAACCATGGATTTGCCAAATTGTGGAAATAGATTTCGAAGAAAATGCGAAAGTTTTCACCGTTGCGCCGTCTGGTGGAAGTTTTAAGAAAAAGATAAGTGCAGAAATGCAGAATACAGCTAAATGCTAAGAAATCTATTTTCGCAATTTGCCAAACTCCAAATGGATTTTAGACCCATGGTATCTTCGGCAAATTAACTTAGAATTACACGTGGAATCCTTCAGCACTATAAGCGCATAGTCGAAAAAATCTCCCATACAAATTGACCCGCCCTAATGTATGTACATACATACGGTTTTATATCAAACATAGTAATTTGATACAATTTCTCCAAAGTCAATTTATTTTTGAAGTGCCTCATATAATTTTTTGCCCAAGTGTTGGTCGTTGCTGCATACAATTTGCTTAAGGTGAATAAGGGGGCCCTTTTGAATGTTGTTACCCACCAAACAATTTTTGTCGCCGGCAATAAGAAAACGTGTCGTCCTCGGAAACAAATTTATTGCCGGTAATATCGCCATCTTGTCGAATTTTTATTACCAGTCGCTCTAAAACGCCCGCCGATGACAACTCGTCTGGGCAAGTCGTTTTCTTATTACCTGAATGAGTGGTTTTCTTTCTTTGGAATAATTTTATTCTTTTGCATACTTCATTTATTTTTTGTATATAAAATATGAGCTTAGAAACGGAATTAATTCTTTCTCTCGCTATGGGGATTTCTATTATTTCAATATTGTCTTTGGTTGCAATAACACAAACGGCAATAACAAAAAATTTCCTTTATTTCACTTTTAAATGGGAAATAATACCAAAATCTGAGTTTTGCTTTAATTCCAACAAGAATTGGAAGCAAAACAAGTTTTGTCTTATTTCCCATTGCTTACTTATACTATTTGTAATAAAAACTGTTTACTGACAGAAGGTAAATAAACTTTGTTTATTCCAAAAATCCAATTAAACAAAAAACTTGATATATGTAATTCATAAAGAAAGTAATATTCAGAGTGTCAAGATTGAGCGATTTAGCGCGAATTTGCCGATTTTTTTTTGGATAGATCGCCTTTAGCGATTTTGGGCGATTTTTTCCCTTCAAGGCAATTTTTTGTGCGCTACCATGTAAATGCGTCGGAACACGTGAAAAGTAGGTTGTGGAGTTAGGGCTTTAGTTTTGATGGGGCAACACTTTTTATTAGGGATGTGCCGGATATTCGGTAGATATCTTATCCAGACTTTTTTCTGTTATGCGACTCTCCGGCCGTATACTGGCTAAAAAGATTCAATTTAAAAATCTAGTTCAGATTTTTTTTTATCTACTTTTATAATCAAATTTAATTGTATCTAATTAGTAGATAGAATTGAAAATTAATGTGTATATGTTTCATTATGAAAATAAGCATTTTCGCATTATCGGCCAACAACCTATCTTTATTTTCAACCGAAATGCTAGAAGGGTTGTAAATCGCAATGAGACTATCGATGTTTGAAGAATCGACGTTTCATCGATGTTTTAATCGATTTTTCTACATACATTAGGGTGGTCCAAATAAGTAAAATCGGAATTTTAATGCTCCCACCCCCTAAGATTCTTCTATATCGAAAAAAGTAGGCGCCTATGTTTTTAATTTGAAACCAAAAAATATTTAGGGGTCGCTCAAATGGAAATGGTATAAAATGCTTGAAAATCCATATTTTTGGATCGGAAAACTTTGTTTCTCTTCAGGAGACTTTCAATAATAATACCAAATATTTTATTGAACCATTTCTTAATACTAACGAATTTTTGTTGGTCCTCGCATTTTTCGGGTTTTTGGGGGTTTTTCGCGGTCCTATTAATTATAGTTACTTTGAAAAAATGGTTAAGTAAACAATTGGGTATTATTACTGAGAATCTCCTGCAGACAAACACAGTTTTCAGATCGAAAAATACTGATCTCTAGATTTCTATAGCATTTCTAGGAAAAAGTTGTGTGTCGATGTTTTGACTTAACATCGGATTCATAAAAACATTGAAAAACATCGATGTTTGAAGCCGCGACCATCGATGTTGCTTGACACATCGATGTTTTTTTACATCCCTAAAAGCCACCCGATGCACTAAACATTGTTTTTGAGTTGACTGAGGAAGGTGGTGCGCAGAGCAACTTCATTGCCAGTGTAAACACATTTGGAAATTCTTAGCGACTATGCTTCCACCAAATTAAAGGATCTTCTTGTCTGTGTATAAGGGGTAGCTATAAATATTTCTCCATTTCTAAATCGCTGCCTTTTTTCGTGTACCGTTACTGTCTTTTTTAAACATCGTTTGACTATCCATATTAACACAAAAACTGGAATCAGCATCAGAGCCGTTGGTGATTTCCTCAAAGCATTGCCAAATATCCTGCTGAGTTCGCTCTTCAATAGAAGCTTTCACTAGAGTTCGGCCTTTTTCAAATGATTCAACTGGTTTCTCTATGCTAACTGCTTTATATTTTCGAATTAGCTCACCATCAACCGAGTTTTTAGATTTATTGATGTCAGAGTTTTGAAACGTGGACCACAAAATATTGCAACAATGAAGCATTATGGGACGATACGGGAAGTTGGACGATATGTAGACATGCATGATAGTTCAATTTACATCCCATTATAAAATAAAAATACATCAACCACGCGCTTTTGCTTTTGACGTTTTTTCCCTATTTCCCAAAAATAATTAATAAAGGAGAAGTTATATTTTTAATACAGGATTATTTTATAACTTGAATTTGAGAGGAGAGATTTTGTATTCTTCATTGCGTATTGGATAGTTCAGCTCAAAAATGCAGATAATCTGGTAATAATTGTGTCGTATAACTCAATTCTTTCTTAAGTCGACTTAGACGGTTATTACTTATGACCACAGATTTACATATGATAAATTTTTGGTATATTAAAAAGTGGTAATAAATTTTTGGTAATTTGATGACTGAACAAAATTTCTTGGTAAATTAAGAACTGGACATGGTAATATAAAAACTGGACATAAATTTCTGAATATTTCAAAACTAAACATAGCTTTTAGCAATTTATAAAGTGGACATAAATTTATGGTTTTTAAAAGTATAGGTAAATTTATGGATATTAAAATCTGAGCATGACTTTGAAGGCCTTAAAACTTTGCACACGTTTTGTATACATTTCAAAAATTAGGAAAAAAAAAATTTGGTAACTAAACAATTTGACATCGTTTTTGCAAATTCGAAAAGTGGACAAAGCCATGTAAACAATTTTTGTATACATATTTCTGTATTTTTATACGCCCTACGAAATTGCAAAAAAAGAAAAATTGTGAAAACGGTCGACAGGAAAAAAAAAAATGTCAAACACATACAAATTGTCAGCAAACAAACGCTGTCAGCTGCAGTTGAAACATTTACTGCCATGCCATGGTTGTGCATGTAACTAAGTATTCCAGGATGCAAGAGTACATACATACACATGTATGTATGTATGCCCTTTGCGTGCCTTAGAATTTTTATTAGGGTCTCTGCCAATCAGCTACTACATGCAGCAATTCTAACCGAAAAAGCATGGAAAACTCTAGTTCCCAAAACGCGTACTCTCAGCCAATGGCGGTGAATACCTGCTGTTAAGCTGCATGGCAACGCGCAGCTACGGAAGCGGAATAAAGTATACTTGCATAGTTATATACATACATACATACATACATACATATACAAGTGAATATGTATTTTTCTTTTGCCTTTTCAAATGCATTTGGTTATAGGTGTGCCTGCAAACCGAAAAATGTGCAACAAACGAGCTGGTTACTTTTTTCCTGTTTCCTGTTGCCGCTCAAAATCAAATATTTACTTTGATGTGCATGTTGCACGCCGAAAAAAAGTATGCATATGCAGCCAGAGATATAAACCCATTTTGTGGCAGCAAAAAAAAAAAAGCGGCCGAGTAGAAAAAAATCCAACTGCGCGGTGTAGAAACGGAAAGTACTATTTTCGCGTTATTGTTGTTTATTTTGGGGTTTTGTAGCTGTTTTTTTTCTATCCTTGCTCGCTATCATTTGTTGCACGCGCCTGACAGTGTTTGTTTTTTTTTTTGTGGTAGCGCAGGTGCACCCGTTGCTCCAAACGAGTATATCCAGAGTGCGTTGGAGCAAGAAAAAACAAAAAAAGGAAAACAACGCAAAAAAGTTGTGAAAGAAAGAAAAAAACTCTGCTGCTATTTGTAGGCGACTTTCCCCCCCCACACTCATGTACACACACGCACACATCCATTTGCTTACATAATTCGTTGCCGCTAAGTGACTGCATGTAGGAGCCATAGTTAGTATATAGGTTTTTTTGTTGTTATTGTTGTTTTTGCTACTGCATGCAAATGACATTCACCATTGCATATTTTTGCACAAACTGAAAAGCTGTTTTATTTGCATTTTCTGTACCTCTTATTGTTGTTATTTTTCTTGTTTGTTTATTTGCCTGTTTGCTTATTTAGTCGTTGGCAAAATCTTTGTTTGTTTACAAAAAAAATTTTGCAGCATTTGACAATCAAATGCAATGCAATGCTGGTCGACGGCAATAGCTAACAGAAATGTCAGTCGCGCGCGCGCAAGCAACAGCTGCGAGTAGATAGAAATGGCAAATAAATTAAATGGTGCCAGTTTGTCGTTGCTGCCATCGCCGTTGAAGTGCAGAAATGGAAATTAAAAGTGACTAACATTTAACTACATTGCATTTTATTGGCTCCTCCTTCTCTTAGCTGCAGATTCGGTTGCTAGCTCGTTCTCTTTATTTTTATTTTTGCACTCGCTGCCGTCTTTCCCTAACTGACAATTTGTTTACTATGCAAGCGTGCAAAATTCCCATTGACTTCCTACTCGTTTTCAAGCAGTCATTGGGGGCACTTAAATCAATAAAGCGGCATCGTTAAAAAACATTTTTTACCGACGAAAACGAATTTGTTCCAAGTATGTCATTTCAAGTGATGGCGCATGTGTGCTGGCAGATGGATTGCTGTAGGTACAGTTGGGAGTAATAAATTGGCACATATTTTTCATTTCATTTTTGTCAATATTTGGCGGGACTAGCTGGAAAAACGCGGCTAAAGTGTGGCAGTAGTTTAACGTATGAAGTCGTTTTAAATAATGAAAATTTTTATAGTTGGCAACCTTAGTGCAGATGAAAAAAGAAATCAAAAATATAACTTCTTCAAACAAATTTGTTTGACACCGTCGTAATGTCTTTAGCACATAAATATATAGGATTTTTTGTTAACTAATAAAAATATTTTAAGACACCTATTAAGAGGCCCAAGTCCAAGTTTTTAATTTAGAATATTTTACCAATTTAGGCAGGTGACAACCCTTTGAAAAGTTCCTTTTGTTTTTGTGCATTATTTAATTGATGTAATGTGTACATTACACTACTACCCTGTCGGAAACACCAACAACGAAAATTAGAACATTATTTAATTACTAGCTTTCTTAGTTAAATGATTTGAGTTTATTTATAGCTGGCCACTTTGTTTATAAATATGTTTGTACTAAATTCGTGTTTATTTTTTTATTCATATAAATTAGTAGTTGCCAACTCTATGAAAATAGTTTTGATTAAAATATTTTGAGTACCTTTTACTTGAAATCACTTTTTGAATAATATTTACTTATATAATTAATTTAAGAAGATGGTAACGCCGTAAAAAAGTTAATGAAAATATTCAAAAGCACTTCATGTTGGAAACTTTTTTAAGATTTTTTATTCTTAAAATTTCTAATCAATTTATGTAGGTGCTAACCCTACGCATACATAATATACTCGTAGTATCTTACCTAACCAATTTAATTATTTTTAAATTTTTAGTTTTTGGCAACCTTAATCAAAAACATTTTTTTCTACAGTAAAAATCATCCAGCAAGTACATTTTTTCACACTAAAGCAATAGTTGGAAACTCTGTGAAAGTATTTTTCATAAAAATAATTTCATTTGAAAGTGTCATTTCAAATAAATTTAAGTAGGTGGCAGCTCTGTATTTTTTTTTTGTGCTCGGTTCCTTTGTGAACTTTTCATATTTAGCTAATTTAAATAATTGGCAACTCTTCGAAAAGTAATTTCCAGTTCTCTGAAGCCTGATAGCCTTTTGATGGCATGCGTTTGGAAAGCAACCTTAAAAGATGAGCCATTCTAGATTTTTGCAAAAAAAAAGTTTCGCTTTGCCACCTTCTAGTGAGGATCACCAAATAGGAAGCTTGAATAACCGATGTCATTTTCGATTAGGTCTTCATATTACAAACTTATGTAAAGGAGTTGGTCACAATGCCGACTAAACCTTCTAACTTCATTCCGTCCAGGGATCTTAGAAACGTAAGGCTCTTTTAATGAAAACAATGTGTAGTTATCGGACACTCTCTTTATAGTTTGGTTGCAACAGTATATTGCTTTGAACTATATGAAAGATACTTTGTAACGTGCAATGTTTCTAATGCAAGCATTAGCTATTTCGAAACCTTTCTACTACTTCTAGCGGGATTTTACATGGACAATTTTGACTTTAAGTAAAGTAGGTTCCAAGAAATCAGAATCTCATTTAACTCAGTTCAAGACTTTCATGCAGAAAGAGTTGTATAAGCGCTGGTTTTTTTTTAGCTCAATCCAACTCTTACTAGAAAACATTTCATAGTTGCTTCAAACCTGCTTGAAAAAAAGCTTCGTACAACTGCCATTATTCACAAACTCACAAGGCGTTCAAGTAGGTCTTTGAAAAAAATTGTTCCCCACTACATTAAGGATACGAGAACTTGAATACTTCCACTTACTTAGCTCTCATCGTCTTGGCTCAGCACCACCCCCTGCGTAATTTTTAGGAATGACGTAATGGGTGCATATTAGCTGATCTTTTGCCTTTGACGGCGAATAGTCAGCTTTTTATAAATCAGAGATTGCATAAATCAATCCTGGGTCTTCTGGCTTTCTACGATGGATAAGTAAGTAGTCTGCAAGTTATTCTTTTCAAAAGTCAAAATGGTCAAAGAACATTTAAGCCTGCACCTGTATGCACCAATTTTTGAGACAGCTGATGTGCATTAGTCTTTTCATGCCGTAACCAGTTATCCCAGTTGATTGCCACTATATTCTCTCAATTCAACTCCGCTCAAGCATTGCTTTTTCTCCGATCACAACTGTACCGTCAAGTGAAAGTAAAATGCGCGAAAAGTAAGTTTAAGTGAAGCGAATAAGTTCAAAAGTTACTAAACGATTTCAAATGCGTGTATTACCCACATTTCCCACGCCTCGAGCGCTTGACTCCTGCAACATTTCGTCCTCTTTCCAGACAAAGTTTCAGATACCCGCATTTAAGCGGATAAATATGTACATATGTGTGTATGTATGTACAAATGTCTTTCGTGACGCGCATCTGTCTTTTCTTCTTCTTTTTCTTTCTTAGTTTTTCAAGCGTTCGCGCGCGCGTGCGTGTGTATGTGTGTCTAAATGCGTGAGGATTTAATTGCGCTGGGTTGCTGCGTTAAAGTTTCCTGCAAGTTTTCGATTTTTTTGTTTTTGTGTTTTTTCTCGTCAACTTTGCGCAAAACTTTTATGTCGGTATATTTGAGATTGCATTTTTTCACATTAAAGTAATGAAACTGAATTTAATTTTTGCCGATTTTGTTTCTGTTTCTGTAGAACTTCATTTACAATTTGTCGATTTTAAGTTTTGTTACAAAATTTCATTTATTTACATTTTATTCCATTGTTTGCAGACTTCTGTTACTGTGTTAATGAGTTGTCTGGACATAATGAATGCAATACAATGAAATGTTTTTGCGAACTTGTACAATGACTGGAATTGTAAAATATTTGAAAAAAATAAAGTGCAGAGAATTTGTTAAATGTAGCAGCTGCGCATTTCGAATTAAAGTTTTAATTAAATGCAATAATTTAATTTATAAAATAGATAATTTGTTTGGAATTTCAGTAATCGCTATATGCAAGTGGGTATGCATAGAATGAAATATTCCTGTTTTAGATTTGCTTTATTTCATAAAAATTGTTTACGATTCCCTAAACTTTAAGCTGTGCGCTGCAGCGCATCGAAATGATAATTAATTTTTTTTTCTATTTAGAGCCATTTGCACAGTGCGAGTTAACTTTTGTTTGTAGTTAACTTTAATTGCATATCGGTAGTTTACTGCCGACTGTGTGAGTTAACCCTCCACTGTGTTGAGGCGACCTTTAACATCTAGCGCCTAAATGCATAAAAAGGCACAAAAATGTGTGCACATCTGCATATGTAGCGGAAATACATATACATTCCGGAAAATGGGATCAGGTTCGATAATTGATATTACCCCGGCAAGTTGCGCTCTAGCTCCAAAAATCAACTGGAGGGTAAAAGCATAAACAGACGGCAGCGTTGATCCGGATCAACTCGGGAATTAACTGCAGTTGATCCGGATTAATTCCGCGTTAATCTGGATCAACGCTGCCGTCTGTTTAAGCTTTAAGTGAAGAGTATACCCACAGTGATCATCAAGCTATAATAATGGACATAGAGCATAACCGACTAAAGAAAGCTCCAAAGCCGACAGGCCAAAAATGGAAAGACAGCATGCTCGACAAATAAGTTATGACCTTTATGATAAACGAGGCCCAATACAAATCGGGTACGGCAGAGAGCGAGGCTGAACATTTGATTTAAAATATTAAAATTGCGTGATAGTTTTAGGAAAGTGTGCGAAGAGGCAGACATCAACCCCTGGGGCACCGCGCATAAAATAGTGATGAAAAAAACGAAATGCGGAAAATCACCAAATATCACGTGTCCAGAAATACTGCGTAATTTAATCACGACATTATTTCCTCCAAGAGCAGAAACCGTGCCAAGATCTATGAGTAATGAGATTGGTGAAGTTCCACTTATAACGTATGGCGAACTCCTGCAGAGTGTCTGCACAAAAATTCAAGATGGGAAAGCTCCTGGGCCTGATGGAATACCTAATAAGGCCTTGAAGGTCGCGATACACTCCCGGCCGGACTTATTTACAAAAACGTTTCATACATGCTTATAAGAAGGCATATTTCCAAGTAGTTAAAAAGTCCAAAACCTGGTATTGTTACCCAAGGGAAATAAATCGCCTGGATAGCCCTCGTCTTAACATCCTATTTACCTACTGTACACACTAGGGAAAGTTTTTGAGAAAATTATCTGCAACAGACTCACGACGATCGCAGAAGATAAAGGTTTTCTATTGGCCTACGAGTTTGGTTTCAGAAAATCCCAGTCGACCATAGACGCAATTAAATCTGTGGCCGACATTGCCAAAGAGGCCATCGAAGGCAAAAGGTGGCGCGAAGGGGATAAAGAGTTTGCGCGGTAATAACGCTGGACGTAAGGAACGCCTTTAATACCGCGAGCTGGCAGCACATAGTGGAAACGCTCATTAAAATGGAAGCTCCAACATATATCATAAGAATAATTACGAGCTATCTATCAGACCACAAGCTAGGGTAGTGGAGTGTTAGAGACTACGGGGGTGCCTCAGGGATCTGTTCTCCGGCCTCTGCTTTGGAAACTTACGAAAGTGTATCGCTGAGCCCCTTAGACACGATAAATACTACAGGACAACGGCATACTAGACTATATGTTAGCATCAAGCGAGAACTGGCAGAAATATGCGCTCGTATCATACGAATCCATGTAGACTTAAGACGAGCTGAGCATCTAAATATTAAGGAGCCTTTGGTATAACCAACCCCGTGAAGTAGTACCTTGAATGGCAGTCTCACGGGGAGAGTGGTTTGTGGAGAGGTTTTAGTACGTAGGTGCAGCCATGAGGCTGCAAGTCGTGCATGCTGATCTTCCGGAATAGTAGCACTCATGAGAGAAAAAAAAAACATCTGCATATGTAAAAATTTCATATAAGAAGTTGTGCATACGCACTTCTCAAGTCTTACATAACAAAACTTACTAAGGTAATAAGAAAATCGCACACCAAAATCCGCTACCTTGGCGACGAAGTTTATAAATGGCAAAAGATGCAGGGACTCTGCACGACTTACAGCCATGCAACGGTGGTAAGGGATGGTTACCTAAACTTTTTTAATTGAAATAAATAATATATATGTATGTAAATGCATTAATCCTGGGCCTACATTCTCATTGCTTCGGGAACATACATAGAAACTGGTGGAAGAGGAAATAAGTAACCATTGGGGTTAAGTGGCGAGGTTAAAATTTGACCCTCAGAAATATATAAAAGAGAAGCAGATATGTCTAAAAATATCCAGCGTCGCAAGTAGAGCATTATTTTCTGCTGATTTCGTTACACTTACATATTGTGTGTCCACAAACGTGATTCATAGCGTCCAGAAGTGGAGCTAAGTTTACTCCAACATATATTTTTAACTCTGTGTTAAAATTTCCTTAAAACGTCAAGGACAGGAGAAAACAAACGGCAATGAGAAAGCAAAAGGGAATGAATTTCGCGAACCTACTATTTCCTCTCTTCAACCTTTAAATAAATCCAATGAGTTTATAACACACAATTCTGTTAGAACTGCAGAGGAAGATTTACCAAGAAACCGGATTGCGGCCCTATAGAGGATAAGGCGACCGCAGGGGAAATTTTTTTTGGTTCATAGCAGGCTATAGGGTGCCGTTAAGATACGCATAAGGTTGTTATCAGTATTATTTTCACTTACGAATGCCAGGATCACTGACAAAACCTCGACGCCTGCGAGCAGTCTAAATATCCCATGATGCTCCACACAGCGGCAGTACTAGACGTATGCTATTGTTAGGCGAACTTGAGTTAAGATATACAGTTGGCTTATGATCTGCCTAAAAGTGGCGTTCCAATAGCTACATATGTGATTGTCTAGTCATCGGTCGGTTAAACCACATGTGCTCCCGCAGAAATATGCTCATAGACGCCGATATCGTGGACCTTAACCCAACCGAACTTTTTCGTTTCACAAAATCGACGCGTCGTCTAGTTGGGCTTCAGAGACTCTGCGATCTGAAGAAAGAAGAGTTGGTCACTTATGATAAACCACCTGACCTGCTTGACAAGAGGGAGCCATTAAGTTACAGGGTAAGACTAAATAAGTTAAGTGAATAAAAAGCACAAGTTAACTGACGTTAAGCTTTTCCGGAAAAGTAATTTCGAAAATCGAAGTAGCGGTGTAATGATTTTCCAAACTCCCCAGGTAGCGCTGGAGATAGTCTCCGACATTCTGCTCATAGACAAATGCATATTTGAATTTCCCGGCAGCCAATAATGGTTCTAAGGCTAAAGACGTCTAAGCTGCGAATAAGAGGCAGAGCTATATTGGAACATAGAAGCTAATAAAATATAGAGATGGAATTTATGCACAACATCTCGACACTTAACAAACTCCTGGCTATCGCCTACTGCGCCCCTCGTGCGGATGGGCGGGAATGGAGGATAAAAACCGCTGGGATTATTATTATTATTAAATATTCGATTCCATTTTCCCGACAGAAATCACCTACCGTATTCTGAGAGATGATGAGATTTCAATTTTGCCCATCTGCAAGACCACTCTGCAAAGCTGAACAAGATGACGAACACCTAACCGTCGCGTTTTTAGACTGTAATGATGCCGATGTATAGAAGACCATCCAAAGGTGAAAGCTTGTAGAGAGTGTGCTACTAAGCGTGATGATCAAGCCAATGCATAAGGTGATGGGCAAAACCATGCCTTCTTTCGATGATATGAACGGTTTTATCGGGATGAAACTTGTTAGTTGCAATGGCATGGAAAACTTCATTATGTTAAAGGGAGGTATTACAAACATCCAGAGACAAGGAGAACTACGCCGTCCGGTGCTGGTAAAATCTTTGATCCCTACGATCCGGAGGCTAAAGTATGTGAGCAACATTTTGTGGTGAAGTTGGAAGGCGCTCTGTGACAGTTGCAGGGTATACCGACGTTTCTAAGCCGACGGAGGAGGGTCGGAGTTACACCACCGGATCACTTGCTATATACAGAGCATGGACAAATTTCAGGGTGCACGCCTCTTAAGAAGCGGAAACCACAGGATGACAAACTCAGCATACCACTGGTGAAAGTTCTTCAGATAAAGTCCAGCAAAGTAAGATGCCATCGATCGAACTCCTTCTACAGCTGGAGGAAGAGTTCTTCGAGACGTGGTGTTAATTCAGGAGTACTGGTTTTCACCTGGTGGCAGGGCCAAAGGGGTTAAATCGGCGATTTTTAGTTGCTACTATGTGAGGTCCGGAAGCAATGTAAGGTCTGTATTCCACTATATGCACTGCTATGTGGGTCCGGAAGTAGGTTGGGAGTCTAATTACGGCATTGATGATCTATCGTTTGTGGCTAACGAGAGGGAGAAAGACGAAGTACATACTTATCCTAGCTCGCTGCTATATGGCTCAAACTTTCGAGCGAATTGAAAACCATATTGGAGATTTTAAGCGTAAATGACGGCACATTGTTACAAGTTCGTACTCAAATGCCTATTACACCATTTGGTGCTCTGTGACGAAAGTTATCGGCGTGAGGCACTACTTTCTTTGTTAGCCAGATGGTTGAGATGGTTTCGCCTCTCTGCCGTATGAATCCGTCTAACCTATCTTACCCTGTACTGTTATGATATAAAACCTTTATGCAATAATACTCTTATGCATATTGCTTTACTCTTTAATAATTATACTGTGATACCCTGATACTGTTATACTCATATATCTGCTGTGTATTATTATACTGTTAACTGTTATACTCTTATACTCTTATGTGTTATACTGTTAGCTGTTATACTGTTATATTGATAAAGTGTTATACTTTTATACTCTTATTGGTTAAACTATTAACTGTTCCAATGTTATAATGTTATTATTTTATATTTTTATGCCTTTAAACTGTTTAACTTCTATATTACCATTTTATAATACTGTTATACTATTAAACTAATTTGTTGTTATACAGTTTCACTTATGCGAAAAAATTATTGGTCTTACAGCTTACTGGCGAAATACTCCATCCAGTGAACAGCTTGAATATTAGAAAGCAAAAACATTTGTAGCCAAGAGAGAAAAAAAATTAATTTATATTAATTACGGATCACTCGCCTGCGGAAATGATGATGTTCGTAATGATGTTAGTGACCGACCGACAGAATTGCACTGCCCTGTCAATTGCACGCCTCGCTGGGTATTATGTACATATGTATGCATGCACATAAGGGTGGTCTAAAAATCTGTCTCTAAGAATTATTGAAAAAAGAAAAAATCAACCCGCGTTTCTTTTTTGAAATCGGCGACAATTTAATCGTGCCACCGGGGTTTTGAAATTTTCCATGTATTTACGCAGAGAATTGCCATAAAATCGTTAAAATAAATATTCTTTGATCGAATGAGAATACCTTAGTTAAGAAGTCCTCAAATAAACTTTTGATGGAAATTTTCCTTTGAAATTTTACTAATTCTTGTTTTTTATTACCGACAATCTTATCCTTTGTATACAAAAACGAGTTATTTTATGTGCTTTGTGTTTTTTAATATACATGGCAATTTAATTTTTTGAAGATTTCGGATGGAAAATATTCGCATTCGATGAAAAAACATTTGTTTTGTCAATTTTGTAGCAATTCTATGCATTTTCTTCATATGAAATACATGGCACCATAATATAATAACCAATTTCAAAATAAAAAAATAAAGGTCTCATTATTTTCGATATTCTTCAGTTCTGAGTTCAGAGTTAGCTGAAATTTTATTATACATATATATTTTTTTGCCACCCTAATGTTACATACATAACACACGTCTACAATTATGCGTATGTCGATGCCATGAAACGTACAAACACTTAGTACAAAGTGCTAAGGACTCATTCACTACGATTCACTGACTATTCGGCTATTTCGCCTAACGGGTGCTTAGCTGTCGACGCAATCAACAGCAGCCGCCCCAGCTTTTTTTTTGCTTTAATAAATTTCATTATCATGGAGTTTGTGATTGTTTTTGTTTTAGTTGTTCTTATTGTTGTTATAGTGTAATTGCTTAGGCGTGTACGATGATGAAAAAAATGTGTGCATATAAATATAGGGAGATGTATGTATGTATGTATGTATGTATATTCAAACATATACTACATACATATGTAGGTCCGCCCACAATTAGAAAAGCAGGAAATGTGGCGTAAGAGACGGCTGAACGGCTGAAATGAATTTCTATTTAAGCTAAGCAACGTGTAATTAACACAAACAGACATAAGGGTAGGTACAAAAAAAGTGGCGCGCACAAAATATGTATATATAGAGAAACACTTCAACGTGTGTACATATGTAGTAGAGAGTTTTTCTACCCGAATATATATGTAGTACTTGCATATATACATGTAGAAGAGGTAAGAAAAAAAGCATAGAGGCAAATGCAAAAAAGGAAGCTGAAAATTCATTAGACAACATGACCCAGAGCGGCAGCACTCAGCAAAAAATTTCGCATTCAAATCGAGACAAAAGCAAAAGTGAAGTGCTTGTTTTGTGGTGTGTGTGTATGTGTATGTGTATGTGCACGTGTGTGTGTGGAAGGTAGTTGGAATATTGAGAAAACAACCGAAAATGTAATGAAGAACTCATAACAAAAAAGTGCAGATAGGGGGCGGAAAAAGAAAAGAGAAATTTTGGTAGTACATACTCGCATAAAAATCGCTCATACGCCCTGTAGGGCATACCATGACCATGACCTCTACTCTTCAAAAGGACAGCAGAGCATAACAAACATCAAACACAGACTAGATACCAGCGAACACAAATGTGCTGAGCCTACACAGTGGACTGACTGCTCGACTGAATGTTTGACTGAATGCTGGATTGAATGTTTGACTGACTGCTCGACTGAATGTTGGATTAACTGTGGGTGAGACTGGTTGGCGACTTTATTGGAAGGTGCTAGGTAGAAGAAGCCATATGTAGAAGAGAGAAAAGCAATTGCGATAGAGCGCGGGCGGCTGTAAAAGATAAATATGGGTGTGTGTCAATATGTGAGCGAATTTATTTGGGTATGTGCATGATTTAAGTATACCTCTGAATACAGTATGACTTTGAGTTGAGCGTTTCGAGTGCTGCTCATTAAGATTACCAGCCAGCGAGGCAGGCAGCTAGGCAGAGTCGAACAGCGCGCGTTACTCTTATAAAGATATAATAATTCCTCACACACAAACACACACCTTCATACGTTCGTTTATACATCTCTGCTTTCATACAATTTTGCTTATACATATTTTGCTTATTTTTTTGTTGCTGTTCCTTCTTTCCCGCACGGATATCCATAGCAGTTTTATGTTTCCATTACAAATATGTAATGTGTAAAAAATATGTCTACAAGCGTACAGGTGCAACAAGCTGGCGTCAGTGGAGCTATTCACATCTGCACAGGCCTGAATGTAGGCGGTGCATATATGTACATACACAGGCGGTATATATGTAGTATATGGTGTAAAGTAGAATTATGACTGTTGTGTATACTGGCTCATAACTGTCGGTTGTTTACCAACTGTAATAAAAGTTAAAGCAAAAATAATAACAAGCAAAGTTACAACAGCCAACAGTGGTGATTATAATATAACAAACATATGTACATATATACACTCCTAGGCACATATATATGTATAACAACAACAACAATAATGCGCGCCCATTTATATAAATTAACACAATTAATAAACGTGTGGGTTGAATGTATGAGAAACTATTTGGCATTCTTACTTACTCATGTATGTACGTATATAAGTATGTATGTGTGTATTTGCGGTTGAATGAAATATTCGGTTGTACATCTTAATGGACAAAGTTGGTTAAGGCTGTTTAATTGTTTTGGTCTAAGTATATTTTTGCGGAAATACAGATTTACATATGTATGTATGTAATGTATTTAGACATATGAATAAAAATATAGGCATTGTGATGAGATAAATGGATAGCCATGAGACTAACGAAGCACAGGCGTTTGTGTTTTTGGAATAGGTGTTATGTTGGATATCTACTTATAAGTTTATGTGTTTGTTATGCAAAGCCTTATTTTAAAAAATAAATATGTATGTATATATGTTTATAGTAAATACGATTGAACAAAACATTGAAAAAGAATCTATGGATCGAAAATACGCATAATTGCAAAAAAAATATTCAAATCTGTAGTTTCAATCAATCGAGTTTCAGAAATAAGTTAAACAAAAAATATATCAAGTATTTGAACAGTTTTAGCTTTGAAAAGTTTATTTTGGCAAAAAAGTACCGAAAGTAATAATTTTTTCATAGTCACTCGAAAAAATTAAAATATTTTTTTTTTTTAACATATCTGTGAAGTTTCAAAAGTGTGTCACTAAATTAAAAAATTTAACGATTTTCTCATTTTAAAAGTTTAGGATACTACAAAATGTTAATACTAAACGGTGAAAATATTCCTTTTTGTCAAAACCAACCGATCTAGAGTAATAAAATTCGTGTGACACCCAATGAAAAATAATTAAATTGATTTCAAGATGACCATGATATATTTTGATTTCAAAATAATATGTTTTTCGGTGTAGAACAATCCTAGGGGGTGGGTTAGAGCATTACAATTTTGACATTAGTTTTTTTGAGCAACCCTAATATATGGAAATACATATATTGCGCATAAATTATAATATCGTTCGAATAAAACCTTTAAGGTATTCATGGCAATTCTCAATCTTTGAAGAATTGTGACAGAATTCACACAAAATTACATGACTAAAGGAAATAAATACACTTTCGCATATACAATTGATATACATTTTGAGACTTCCAGAATTTGGAAATTCTCGAGGCTCGTCGGAAGTGTTTTCGTTTAAATTCTCCTTAGAAAATTCGATCATATTATCATTCATTTTATCCTCAATTTCAATCTCGAATTCATCTTCTCTTCGTTTTCTAAAAAAATTCTCTATTGCCTTCTTCAAAGCCGTTTTCCGTAAAATTTTTCCAATATTTATTTGTTCCTCTAACAATAACTTAGAGACCTTATCGATTTCAGAATCCCGCTGAATAGTTAGTTATCTGTTTTTTTTTGACTGGCAGCCGATAACTATCATTCATAACTCGCGAAAATTGGGAAGAAATAGCAGCCTCGTCGGAGATTAGAACCGTAAAAAAACCGAAGAAATTCCCATTAAAAAGAACACGTTTCCCTAATACAGCATTATGGCTTTCGAAAGCCGACGTGGCGCTTTTTTTAAACATTCAACCTTTTTTAAAAAGAAAACACACTTAAATTTAAGATTTTTTAAAAAGCGGAGTTAAAAAGTTTTAGCAGTTAGCGGCTCATTTAATAGACAATTTTTTTCATGGAACTTATTTCTGACATATCTTGCATGAAACTGATCTGTGGAACCGTTTGTCTGAATTTACTTCCTTGGGACAAAAATCGATTGATGGCAGTAATTTCTCGCTAAAGCTTGCGTGGAACTTCTGTCACGGTGCCATAGAAGTTATATCCGTGGAAGTTATGTCGAAACCCTGACTTTTTGACGGACATGCCTAATATTTATCACCCACATCTCTCACACCTTACATTAGGCCACCGACGCATTTGTTAACAAGCAGTTGTCGAACCACCTCATATCTGCAGGGAGGGTTTTTTACAGGTAAAGACAGACTTTCGTTGTTGCAACCTGCAAGCAAGGCCTTCTTTGCCTGTTCACGCTTTTTAGGAAAAGCATGGGACTTTACTTCCAAAATGAAATATTGTTCATTAAACACTGTCGTAAAGCTATGCTTCCTTAGCTTGGTGGACTAAAGTTACTCAAAGTACCGCAAACACTAAACTAAGTAAATTGCACATAATGGTTTGCATTGGCATAACAGGAGGTTTGAAGGCCGGTCAGGCTGATGCATTCAGCGCCCACAGCAGCACTGAGAATCCTAAACACCTCCGACCTGAAAATCGGAAATATGACGCGCCACATTAAGTTCCAAAACTAGCAATCTCTGGAAAATTTGAAGTACACGTTGCAAATCGAGCTCTCTGGAATGCAGGGAATCCATGCACCAGATGAAAATGGTAAAACTGGCGTTGGCATATTTTGGACAAAATAGAGGTTCATGCAATAGAAATTTGTGGCAGAGAATGTCTTAGAATCTGCATTATGTCGGAAAATTAGGTTCTTAGATAGTATATGACTGCTTCAATGTCCTAAACGCACTTGGAGCCAATAATAAAGCTTTATTGCGATGGGTACTGGGTCATGAGGGACATGATGAAAAGGAGAAGGCTGGCTGACTAGCGATACAGGGAGCTACCGCAATATTTTATGTGGGCTCACCAAAGCACACATAAAGGGGACCTTAAATAACTGGGTAGGCAAAATGTTCAACAGGTAAGCGATTTATCTGTACTTCAAAATAAGTTTCAAAGAAACTACTCTATTTAGGCAGAGAGGACCTCAAAACTCTCACTGAGTAATACACGGGACACTGCTCCCTTTGCTGTCACCTCAGCAAAAATTAATTTCTCAGAGACAAGCGTCTGTCGCTGGAGCTGTTGTGAGCTGGAAGAAGAAACGCCAAAACACACTTTCTGCGATTGTGACGCTCTCGTTAGGCGCAGACTAGCGAACTTGAGTGGTACTAACCTTAATCCATTTGAAATTTCGAACAAAACCTGGAAGTACTAGGCTACATTAGAAGTCTTACGATATAGAAACAGAAAATATGCAAAGCCCATGCACAGACCTTTGTTTTAATAAAAGGAGCCTTGGTTATAGTAGCAGATAAGGCGCTATATATATTAATACAAATCTTTCCGATTATTACATAAAAGCTGTTTTGTTAGCAGTGAAAAGCTAGTTGCTACTTAAAAAGCACTTTGCCCCTAAAAGGTGTACAATCTATATACAGTTAGTCAATAAAGTTTAGGTATAGCTAATTTTTTACAATACCGGCAACTATTTTTTTAAAAATATTTAATTTTTCGCTAATTTTTTATAAAAATATGGTTAAATCTACAACAAAAACCCCAAAAATCACATTTCCAAACCTTGTGTAAAATTAAAGAAAATTCCGCAAAATTTCTTTCAAATATTGCACTTTTTATTTACACTGTTCATATATGTTAAAATTGAATGGACTAAAAAACTGCATTCTCAACTTTTTTCTAGAGAGCGTAAATAAATAGTGCAATATTTGAATGAAATTTTGCGGAATTTTATTTAATTTTGCACAAGATTTTGAGCTCTGATCTCTGGGTTTTTTGTTGTTGAATTAACCAAATTTTTATTTTTTAAATTAGCGAAAAATAAAATATTTAAAAAATACTTGCCCGTATTGTAAAAAATTCGCTGTAACCAAACTTTATTGACTGACTGTACTCTACTTATGATGTTTCCTTTTATCCATTGAAGCGATTTTTTCTACTATAATTTGCTTTCTGTTGCGATGCTACTTAATTCGTGATACTAATTTTATGATGTTCCATTAAGTTGCTCTATTCAATGGCCCGAAAAGATGTGAAGAGCTGGTAAGATAGCTTTAACATCTGTAAGAGACAAAAATTAAGTAAATATGAATTTAGAAGAATGAAATTATATTGTTTTTTTATTCCAATACTACCCGCATATAGGTCACCATAGAGATCGCTGTGTATCCATAAGCCTGATACTCGCATGGTTTGTTGGTACGCATAATGAAGAAGATAATCATGCGACGATATTCCAGAGAACCCTCATACCAATTGCTATAGAACGAAGCCGAGCTCAATTTATTGCTCTGTGGAATAAAAAAAAATTTGTGTTCATAATGAACTAAGTACTTGCAAATTTACTAGGAGCAGTGTTCGATTTTATATTTTTTATTCAAGAAAAAAAAAAACTCACCACATCGGTAAGTTCATCGCCATTCTTACAAAATACGTAGCTGAGTATTAAAAAGAAGGAAAAGCCAGCTGAAAACATTACAGCGCGCCCGAATTCGATCATAACCATAGCCAAGCCCATCAAAGATATGGCAAAAGTGGCATTTATTAAGTCCAGCGCGAAGGTAAAATTGAAAATGGAATTGATTTCATTGAAAAGACTGCAAGAGATATGGTTGACAATAATTTTGTTCAATATCTTACGCTCCTAAATCTACGATTAACTCACCGTAATAAGTTTGCGTGATAGCTGATAAGCGTTTTCAGCTGTTTCATGGCATCAGGCGCGGTTGCGTCCAACGTCTCCAAAGCAATGGCCAAATAATCAAAGTGCAATTGCATTTGTGTATTAAAAAAACCAAAAAGATATTCACCACACATTATAAAGTTGATGCCGGCAAATTCTGCTGATGCTTGTACGAGATAGTTGAAAATGAATCCAACAAAAGTGGAATGCTTATTGTGATTATGCCACGGAAACCAGGCGTTCGATTGCGTTTTGTAAGTAACAGTTTGATTTGGTGACAATATTTCATAAATAAGTTGTAGTATCGGTATCATATTATAGTAGAAGTAGGCGAACGCAAAGTATTTAGTCATAAATCGCATTCTAGCGCGTGATTTTTCTTCAAAGTAGGCGAGGCGATAGTAGCCACCGGCTGTAAAGGTTACGAGAAAACATATTGTAATACGGGTATGGTACAAATTATAGGAATTACGAAGATTAAAAAGAGAAAATGAATATGTTAACTGTATGCATTGTTGCTAGACCAGTGATGCTCAAAACAGCGCCCGCGGGCTGAACTCTTCAAAGTTCTCTAGGTTTTATATGGACTCGTACAAAGTAAAAGCTCTCTCTGAGCATCACTTTGGTAGACGTATGAAAATTTTGGCGCTAATTTTTTGGTTGCAAAGATAGATTAAAGATTTTGAATAGATAGATTAAAGATTTTGTATATTCTGATATTACAAAAAAAGCTCCCTTGCCAACTTTTATCATAAAAAGTTCTTTTGCCAGAAAGCACTTGAGCATGTGCCAAATGGAGAAGAAAGATAATAGGTACGATAGTTTGAAAGATTTTGTTTATTCTGATACGAAAGTCTTACAAAAAGAGCTCCCTTGCCAACTTTTATGATGAAAAGCTCTTTTGCTAGAAAACACTTGAACATGTTTCAAATAAAGGTGGAAAGACAGTAGGAAAGATAGTTTGGAAGATTTTTTATTCTGGCATAAAAAAAAGCTCCCATGGCAACTTTAACGATGAACAGATCTGTTTGATAGAATGCACAGCTTTCTAAACGGTTCATAAGGCTGGTCCAAAAATGCATGTGAAAAAGTAAAGTCGGAGTTTTTATGCTCTCACCCCTAATATTGGTCTATAACAAAAAAAATTTACATTGTACATATGTATATAATTTGCTCGCGCTGCTCCAACAGCCGCATTTGCCGAGTGAGAAGAGCACTGGCGTACCATTCGAGAGATCCGGGGGTTCGAGTCTTCGTGTTTGAATTGGTTTTTTTTTCTTATTTTTAAATTCGGTAGTACTTCTTTAATTTTTAATTTATTTTAAAGGGAAACATATATATTTTTTAGTTTAACTTAATTTTTAGACACATATTCTATGTTTTTTTTCAACTCAATTTGGTTATCATAATTCAGTTTTCTTTTCCTCTTAATTTAATTTAATTTTCTTATTTTTTGCTAAGATTTCATTTTTTTAAACAAACCGAGTTCTTAATTTTTTTCTTATTCTAATAGAACTTTTTTAAAATATATTTTTTTTTAATTCTAAATAATTTTTAGGAGCTTGATTGATTTTTTCTTCTTTATAATTACAATTTTTATTTCACTACAATTAAATTTTCTTTTAATATTTAGACTTAATTGTTTAAAATTTAATATACATATACATTTCATAATTTCGAAAAATTTTTAGAAACTTTTTTATGTATTTGTTTAACTTTTTTCTTGTAAAATTTTATTTTATCTTAAATTTTTAATTTTAGAAATTTATATGGTTTTTCTGACTCCCTTTTTCGTTTCTTCCTTTTTTAAGAATTCTTTTTAATGTTTAGATTTCAATTTCTGAAAAAGAAAATCATTTTTGTGTTAGTTTCATTTAATTTTAAGGATTTTTTTTTAAATTTTTTGCTTCTCTAATATTTTTTTTTAATACATGTTTTTTTTTTCATTTCATTTTCATTTTCATTTTTTAGAAACCGATTTTGTTATTTTTTCTTCTTTTTGATAAATTTTTCCTAGTGCTAGTTAAATTTTCTTTTAATTTTGAGTCTTTTTTTATTTTAAAACGAAAAATATAATTTTTAGAAGAAATCGAAAAAAGCTTTCAAGAGAGTTGCCAGAATGTCCCTAACAATAACATTGTATTGATAATAGGCTGTTATTTCACTCGCCCTTTGAGCAAACTGTAATTCCCAACCAAATTACTTAATACTTTTTGCACCTGAAAAATTATGATGTTTCCATAACTCTCTAATGAAATATCTCTCTCCCTCTCTCTTTTTGATAGATCCCAGTTTTAAACTACTCATAAAAAAAACTTGAAAGAAAGCTAGTAAAAATTACACTTACATCCCCTCTTTGGTTCAGTTTTATAATCACTGGCTTCAGCAAGCTTCTTCTGTATAACAACGCTCGGAAATAACTCATTGAATTTCTCCAAGAGTGGACCGATATCCTTGCGTCGCCAAAAGATGTTCCACATTTTGTACAAGCAACAAGAAAAGTAGCAAATTAATGCGGTTGCCTCAAACACTTTCGATTCACTATTTTCATATGCCTCAGCCTCTGGTGTGGTATGTGGCATATACAAATTGCAGAAGAGTGCCATAATTTGTCCCACCAAGGTAAATAAACCGAATATGTAGATGCAGTGCTTTATGTAATACCAAGCAGTCGGCTGATGGCGGTGACGATTGCCACTCCAGATGAATGGCTCAAAAAAGGCCCACTTGAAGGCAAGTTCAGGGTATGTAAGAAATTTTTGTAATTTATAAACTTGAAAAGGCATGCTGAAAATGAGAAAAAGAATCCATTGCCTCTCAATGTCCTTTTCAGTTTTTGAGGGTGAAAAAATTGCGCTTTTTTGGCTGTAGTTTAGGCGTTTTATTTCGAAGTCTTTGTTAAATTTTGACTTGCTGTGGAAATGTGATTTTATTTAAGTTTTTGACTTTTCACAAAACACAAGTAATTCACTTTGTTCCTTTGTAAAATTACACAAGTAGTTTTACATATTTAGTTAGTTAGTATTCCTCTCACAAGCTATTCAATCAGGCGACAACAAAGTCAAACGAACTAAAATATTTTGCAATTTTGCTTGCAATTCCTTTTATATAACAAAATTTTCTAGCTTTGCAAGTATGCTTTTGTTTTGTGCCTGCATCCTTTTGTGTGTGCGTGTGTGAGTATGTGTGTGCCTTTTGCTGTATGCAATTTTCTGAGAAAAGTTTGTGGTTTTTCGTTGGATTGATTAAATTTGCAACATTTTAATTGCAACTTGAATGTGCGCAAAATGGGCAGATAGTAAATATTTGGTGGTTGGATTGCCTTTATTTTCACATGTCCTTTGCTAAGATTTTTTGCTTTGTGGTTTTCTTAATTGCTTAACGAGTTGCAGCTGGACTTTCCATTGTTTAGCGATGATTGCTTGTTAATTGTGTTTTTTTTTTTATTAGACATTGCGGGCTGTGGCAATTAAATAAAAAAAAATGCATTCACTATGAAATGTTTCAAATGACAATGATTCAAAATGCTTTTTTGCATTCCTATTCATATTTGAACTCTTATTTGAATTCGTACTCACATTTGCATTGCTATTCGTAATTGCATTTGTATTGGTGCACGTTGTTATTATTATTCGCATTCGTGTTCATACTTATATACGCATTAGCACTTGCATTCCCATTCGCATTGATGCACATACTAGTACTCGTATTCGCATTGGCCATTCCCATTCGTTTTCTTATTGCTAGACGTATTCGTACTCGAATTCTTACTCGTATTCGTAATCGTATTATTATTAGTAATTGTATTCGCACTCGTACTTGTACTCGTATTCGTGTTTGTATTCGTATTGTATTCGTACTTGAACTTTTACTTGTACTTGCATTCGTGTTTGTATTCGGTTATGTATTCGCCTTAGTACTGGTATTCGCATTCAAATTAATGCACATACTCGCATTTGAATTGAAATTGGAAATCGGAATCGAATTCATAATGATACTCGTTTTGGTATTCACAATCCTCCTTGCTTCATATCCGCACTCTTATTCAAAATCGTATTTGGAATCGTATTCGAAATAGTAATCATATTAGTACTCGTACTTTTACTCATATTCGTGTTTGTATTCGTGTTTGTATTCGTACTTGTACTTGTACTCGTATTCATATTTGTATTCGTATTGGTATCCGAAGGGCGAAACTTTACTCTGCTGATGCATAAAATATACGTTTATATAAGGTTTCGCTTACAGCATATAAGGCTACACACTCTTGTATGTTAGTTGAGAATTGCTTATCGTGACACCCAATTGTGATAGCAATAATACAGGCTCTTTAGACACTTCTTTTAACTTTAAGTGAAATTAATTCATCCTTCTGAATAAGGTCACAAAATCTTAAATTCCAAGTGTACTCAGTTCAGAGGTTCAGAGCCAATGCTCCACAAACCAGACATCTATGAAAAAGGTAATTCGACTATAGATTCATTCTGCTAGCTTGCGTACCCATCGAGCAGTGGTCTGTAAAAACCCCGTTTACATGTCGAAGCAGTGGTTGGGCCAGTAGTTGGAAAGGCGAGCCCGGTGTGGTGTAATAACCTACATGTGGCCTCTGCACACCATTCGTTATTAGGAACCACCTGTATTGAGAGGGGCACTGATCATAAACAAGGTGATTTATTTCCTCCTGTTTGTGGCCTGGTACCCATACTCAAAGTGTGGAGTGACTAGTTGTCAGCTAACTTGGGGTAGACACCCATCCGACATTTCCTACGGAAGCGGGTATCCTAGCCGATGAGTGGGACAAACTTCGTCAGGCCGACTCCGGAATTCTCCGATCTTAACATGGAGATACGGCATCTTGTGAACGTATATAAACGGAAGAAGTGGGAAGAGCATATGAAGACTTGTAACTCCACCTCTGGTGTGAGCAAGTGACCGTGAGGTCACTGTCAAACCTAACAATGCGCGACGACAGAGTGGAAATCTCTTTCGGTGATCGTGCTTCATAGGACCCGAAGCTATGCGCGAACTACTCTAGCCGACAGTTTACGCCGCATCCTCCGGTGCTCAAAGTCAAATGTCGAGTGACCAGAAGGCTGCACAAACTTCCAACACCAAGTGCGCCCATTGCTTTCAACAGCGGGAGGTCCGGGTAGCCATCGGCCAAGTAAAAGTTATTGGAACCGACGGGATATATTGCTGATGATAAAAAAATTTGGTTCTGCTGGAGTAGAATATCTCAGCAAAGTCATCATTCAAGATAGCCGGGGAAACCGACAAACAAAGGAGAGTCTTAACGTCCGACAACCCTGCTTTTCCCGGTAGAAGAGACCCTTAAGGCCTTGCTACTCCCGAATTACACATACCACCTGATGCCAGCGGGGCGTTGGTTCTATCAAAGTTGCTTGACTCCGTCAGCCACTACACGGTGCTAGAAGATATTGCGGTTTTCTCTCTGCCACAGGGCCTAAAAAGGTGGTCAGCGAACTACCTGAGTGGTCTACATTTATGAGTCAGTAAACCGTGAAAATTTAGCAGGGGGTTCCACAGAGTGGAATCCTTTCCCGCTGCTGTTACATTTAAAAGCTCCCTCAATCACTACAGGGAGTCTCAACTGTCTCGTATGCTCAAGATTGCTCGGTAATGGCGTCCGGGAATGAAATTGATGACTTACGCTTAAAAGTAAACGGTTACCTCTCCGAACTTTCTCGGTTCTTTCCTGTCCCCTACGGAATCCTCGGCAACCCTGAACCAACTGAACGAAGGAGATCAGACTATAGCTGGGTATTCACATCGATGTCGAGCCTATTCCGGCGGTGGATAAACAAAAAATTCTCGGAGTTACCTTCGACAGTCTGCTCTCCTTCTCGACGCATAAACGGCATTCACAGGGATTCGGTCTCAACCTACATCGACTACTGACCCGTGAATACCGTTTTTGTCATTTAACCACCCGACGTGGACGGGACAGAACTGTGTCTGCCTCGGGAGACTCGCACCACTATAGCCCAACTTCGCGTTGGATACTGCAGCAGGTTAAACTCGTACTTCAGCAAAATAAACGCAAATGCGCCCAACGAGTGCCCGACATGCAGAGAGTCACCGCATGAGCTTGACGACAACGACTGATGGACAAGGCGATCTAGGTAGGACTAAGCCACTGCAACAACAACAACGCCTTTAAGATACTGCATTACAACTTGCGTGTAGTTTCCCATATAAATCTACTGGTAATAAGTAAAGCTAGGTTTCTAAGGTTTTTGTGGCGCCTAGACACACTACTTTGATACTGGGATTAAGAATTCATCCACCTGAGGCTGACGCAATGTCAAAAGTGCGATTTGCTTAGAGCCGTTCTTTCCAATAGTAAGGTATCTTTAAACTGGATTGGGTAAAATAGCTGAGTGCAATTCATGGCAGAAAAATGTACAGGAACCGCAGCCACGAACAACACTCCAGGTAAGCTATAACCGACACAGAAGAATACCGTTACCGGGATTATCCTTATGCCCGATTTGTCAACACAACACAAAAAATAGTTTCAAAATACATCATCTTCTCAAACCCGTAGCGTTACAAAATATATGCCAGCAGACTGTTATAGGAATGAAATGGAGTTCTAACCCTCAGCG
Source organism: Rhagoletis pomonella (assembly GCF_013731165.1). Classification (NCBI taxonomy): domain Eukaryota; kingdom Metazoa; phylum Arthropoda; class Insecta; order Diptera; family Tephritidae; genus Rhagoletis; species Rhagoletis pomonella. Next base: position 45,499,738 of record NW_023458559.1, on the reverse strand, counting down.
GTTGTTCTGGTCATTCTCTCTTGCGGAGTCGACGTATCGTGACGTGCTTTAAATAAGTCTTAGGTGCAACGGGCTGCCGTATGAATTTTCTGCCTATAGAGCTGTACGGTAAACACCCGGAAAGACCTTTGCTCACTCGAGTAGCATCAGCACTATTCCAGTAGCTCCTTCGAAGACAAAATGCCCACTACAATTCATGGCAGAGACGAGAGGTGCAGCTGCACGAGCACTTTTTCTTTCGCTGCTCCGTCTGAGCATCTTGGCTCTGTGAACATCCGCGGTCTTCAATGCTTCCATTATATGGGAACGTAAAGGAATGAATTAAGAGCTCACTCATACGACCTCAAGATGAGCCAAACTGGCTTCGAAAATGAACTTTTTCTCTTAATCTCGTAACCTTATTAGCTGAAACGGTGAATATGAAGTGACACAACGCCATATTGTAATAACAAAAAAGTTGTACATACCTACATATGTATGTCTGCTGCTGTCAGCTGCCAGTCATAATTAATTAAGAGTCAAGAAAGTCCATAAACGACATATAATTACAGCTAAACGCTTTTGTATCAGCCTACTTAGTAGCTTAGTACGAGTAAATATAAGTAACAAATAGGGAGCAGACTTCAGCTTTGGTAAGAACGTCGGCCACAGGCTAAGTATTCTTGGAAATAGAACAAATTTGAAAGAAGCCTGCATTAGTCGCTAAAATTACGCGCGCAAACGAAAGTAGTCCAATTACAGGATAGTTAAACAAAGCATAGACAAATACATATATTTCACTCAAACTAAGTTGTAGTCAATTACATAACAAACAAGTTGGTCGGTAGCAGATAAATAAGTTTCCCAATTCTTTGTTGCTGTCTGAAATAAATTCAGTAGCGACTAACGATGACCAGAAAATCAACAACAAATAAAACGCTGACAAGAACATCTAGCAAAACAAGCCGGTCAACACATGTATTCGCACATAAATACAAACATAAGTCATTAGGCTATCAGTAAAAAAGTATCGTAGTAATCATTGCAACAATAAGTGACAACTAAACTAAATTGAAAGAAATGTCAGAGGCAAATTGGCTTGCCCGGCGTTAAAGTTGTCCACATATCACATGTGAATGCGACATTTATATAAATGTATACAAGCGATGGCAGATATATGGCAATGATAACTTCAAGTAGCACTTTTGTGCTATTTATTCTAACTTTTTTTTGTTTTCATTTTCGCTTTTGCTGGAAAATAAACAAACAAACTTTGGTTGTGGCACCTCTTATAGATCGCATGCAATTGGACAAAGGACTACTAAATTACGTACTTTATAAATAACGTTCCTTCAAGCACGAATATGTATGTATGTATGTATTTATGTACATATAAGTATTACCAGAAATAATGTCAGTTTCACGTTTTTTAAAAATTTCGCTCTTCTTCCTTGGGGCTTAAAAGTGAAGGTCCTGAAGGCGCTTTATTTTGAGCCCTAACCGCCAGAAAGACGTAAGCGTCATTTTTTCAAAATTTAATTTTTGATGCACAAATACATCTAGATGCCCAGGCATTAATGTATTAAATATTTTCTTATGTCATCGTTATATGTTTAACGATATTGACTACCAACATACTAGGGCCTTAATTTAGGGCTATCTAATTGTTTTTTGCTTATTTAGTGAATTAGGATACCAATGATTTTGTTATCGCTATATTTATTTATAGATCTAATTATCGATATGCTCATCAGTATTTCAAGCTGAAATTTATTGAAATTGCCATTGGATATTTCGCATATTTATGGATATTTATTAAAAAATGTGTATCGATAACGTTTTTTATGTAGGTATATACCATTATAGATTTAATCAGATTCAGATTTTTATCGATGTGCCGATCCATGTATAATAAAATACTAAGGTCCAATTTCCGATCAAAAATTAAATGGCATTTCAGTTAATTATGAAATCTTTACCACATCAGGGTTGCATTTTCCATATTTTAATAGCCGACATTGCGCATTTAAATATATTTAATCTAAAAATGAATACTTTTGAATCGCCAATCGGCACCTAAAATGCTCATCAGCAATATATTGACGTTTATAGCCAACTAATGGTTTGGGATACCAACTCATTTCAATTTATTCATTAATTGCTACAAATATTGACAGATTCGCCAAAAATTTGCATGCAGAAATATAATTGAATCGCCTCGATTAACTCATTAACTGCAATTTTCATATATTTATCGATTATCAAATCATTAGTTTTTAGATCATTGTAAAGTTAATATTTTTTACTTTTTATTTTTTCGACTAATTGTTAAATTTGGATTCCTATTTTTCCAGTAAAATTTAATCGTTAATTTGTAATTCTTATTTTTTCGATAAGAAATAATCGTTATTTCGAACCAAAATTTTTTTGATCAAAAATAATAGTTATTTTCGATTTTTTTCCGATAAAAAATAATCGTTTATTGGATTTTTATATTTTTTTTTATTTATATCATCAGAAACTGTTTTAGTAATATTGTTATCGATTTGCGAAGCAGTTTCGGTATCTATGGCTATAAAGAAATATACAGGCAGTATTAAATTAGGGATCGACTATTGTGTTTTTTACGTCTCCACTAATTTCGAGAATCACTTCTGCTATCAAACCTACTTCCTGGCTCCAAAGAGGTTATATTTAGGAAGCGCTGTTACGTCTACATCAAGGCTTCAAACCATGGCCTTTCTCTTTAGTTATGGTATGAATTTTAATACTTAATTTCATTATCATTAAGAAATGTCATTCTTCGTGATTTATTTGAGTTTCAAGCAGCACAATCCAAAATTTTCATGGCATAACTCCCCTTTTGTAAATTTCTTGATTTGAAAAATAGTGCCCAAAAATCTCCTGCTACTTAGATTCACCACTTCTTCTGCGCTGAACCTCTTCAATATCTCTCATTCAAATCAGAAAATGCTTGCTTCCACTAATTAACTTTCTCACTTTTGTCCCTCCTCCAATTTATCTCGCATATTTTGTGTCTTATCAATTTTCATCATTTGCGTACAAAATTTGCCTCTTTCACTCTCTCGCCTTGTTGAGGTAATCAGATAAATTAACACGAACTCAAGTTTACCAAACATACACACTCCGCGCTTGGCGCTTATAAACAATTAGGTCATTCATATGAGAATCAACGCCCACACACCGAAATCATATTAAGTATGTATACACAGCTGTTTGCTAACATACATACATACATACATATATACATACATATTTTGCAAGTAGACAAATTTGTGTGTTTTAATATAAATACAGGCCAAAATACTCGTACTACATATGCATGTGCGCTAGATGTATATACATACATACATACATATATGGTTTCATGACAATTGCATATGCACAGAGCTTTAGTTAGGATGGCGAAAATGTACAGAGATGACAAAATCCATAGAATAAAGAGAAATCAGCAGACTGTGAAATACAATGTTGTGCTTTGCAACATGCGGCCACTTCAACAACACGAATGAGATACATAGATACTATCACGTCCAGGGCAAGAATAGAAGGTTAGCTGCTACTAAATAAGTACGTCAATGCTAATGTGCTGCACATGCTGCCATAAAAGAGTAAAGATCCTACACAAGTGCATGCAAATATTAATAAGTAGACGTGGTAGTATGAATATACAAACATATCCTTAATGTGCCTAAGTTTCCTTTACATGAATATGTGGCTTTGAAAATTTACATACTTACATATAGTTGTATAATGCATTTGAACAGACAGACCACGCTATCGGGTCTACATGCAAACGTAGCTTATATAGCTGTGATCGTAAGGGGACTGGAAGTTTATTTTCTTTATGAAGTGAAGGCATTTTCACATTTCAAAGTTTGAATTAAAAACTAAACATTCATTTTTGGAAGGTTAAGAAATATACATATTTCTGGTTACGTAATTTATTAACTGGACATACATTTTTTTATGTAATTTAAAAAATGGACACACATTTTTGATTTGAAGTTTAAAATTTTTGTAATTTCAAAAAGTGCAGTATAAAAACTGGACATAAATTTTGGGTAATTTCAAAATGGGACATAAACTTCTGCATACTTTTTTGACCCTTTAAGAACTGAAATTAACATTTTGGTAATTTAAAAACTGGACATAAATTGTTTATCATTTAAAAATTACTTTCTGTAATTAACAAATGGACATACATTTTTGATTCTCTAAAATCTGCTGACAAAATTTTTATAATTTTAAAAATGGACAATATAAAAACTGGACATATATTTTTGGTAATTTAAAAATTGGACATAAACTTCTGTAGCTTGTAAAGTATACATGTATAATTTTTTATTGCCCTTTAATAGCTGAAATTAAAATTTTGGTAACTTAAAAAATGGACATACATTTTTGCACATCCATTTTTAATCATCTAAAACCAGTAGAAATCAACATTTTTGAAATGGACATACAATTTTGATTGCAATTTTTTGATGGTAATTTAAAAACAGACATTATAACATTTCTATAGTTTAGAAATTGGACAAACATTTTTTAATTGATATTTTGACATAATTTTTGGGAAAATAAGAAATGATCTAAATAAAATGATATTTAAAATCTGAGTATAATTTTTTGGTAATCTTGAAACTTGAAAAAATTGTTTTCAATTTAAAATTTGGGCGAAATTTTTTTTGGAAGTTAAAACTGGATATGCAATTTCGAATACATCTCTTTATAAGTGGATATACATTTTTTGATTATTTAGAAATTGGGCACAAATGTTTATTTTTGTAAATAGTTTTATTGTAGCTTTGAGGTGGAGTTGAGTCTCTTATCCCAACTAAGCTTTCCTTATACTCGAGGTTTAAGCGGCAGGCTCACCTATCCATCTTCCTACTTACCCAAAGCTCCCTGTACTGGAGTTAGACTGTACATCATTCTGACAAACAATCTGCCGAATATTCTTTCGCTTGATACGCCTTTGTATTAACTCAGTAAATATTTAAGTAAAATAATAAAAAATTTGTATCTTAAACAAAGACGCACGGAGATTTTTTTTAATTTTTCGGGACTTCTGAATACTGATATTTGCAAGAATTTTAAAACTTTTTTTCGTACTTAACAAATATTTTTGAAAATTTTAAGTGGTTAACAAAAAATCTTTAGAAATTCGAAATTTTTATCGAGTTTTACCGAAACTTTTTCAGAACCATTAAGTGGTTTCAGTTTTTATTGGCCACCTTTCGATAACTATAAAAATTCGGTTGGATTATTCTGAGACCATTTGACGTTTTTCTGGGCTTTTTTTTTGGATTTTTTGGAACTTTTTGTATATTTTCTAAGACCCTTCAGGGGGTTTCGGGATTTAATTTAAGATTCTTCGAAATTTTCACGAGCGATTTCGGAAGTTTTCCGGAGTTACCGAAGTTTTTCGGTTTATTTCGGCTTACGATATTTTTTAGGGACTATTTTTAGTAGTTTTAGTATTTATTTTAGACTTTTGATAAACTTTAGAAATGCCTCAGAAATTCGAGGGTTTCGTATTATTGGGCCTTTTTACGAGTTTTTTTTTGGATTTTCGAGATTTTCTGCAGAGATTTCAAAAGTTTTCCTATGGGGGTTTCGGGCTTCTTGCGTATTAGGAGGAAATTTTCTTGGACCGTATGATATTTTTCCGGAATATTTTGAGACTTTTCAATACTTCCTGAAACTTCGCGTTATTTTTTCTGAGATTTTCAAAATTTTTTTATTTTTCTGCGTGGGTTTTCAGATTTTTTGGAACCACTTTGTATTTTAGGGGATTGTTTTCAGACTTAAAATTTTCCAAATTTTTCTGGGATTTTGTAGGCTTTTCTGGGGAATTTCCAAGGCCTTTTGGAATGTTTTAGTTCCAGATTTTTCGGTCAGTTTTCTATTTTTTTGGATTATTTGCGCCTGCTGTATATTTCTGGATTTTTTTCGACTTTTAGGGATTTTTTAAATACTATGGATATTTATATGTAGATATTTATTACTTAAGACTTTTAAATATTTTCTAAAGATCGCTTGATTTTATTTTTACAAATTACAGAGGATTTTACAAGTTTTATAGGGATTGTTCTAGGAATTTCATAAAATTTTTGCACTTTACAGCTTTGTAGCCTCGGGACTTCTCGGATTTTCGGCGATTTTTTGGGATTATTTGGAAGTTGTCGGAATTTTTCGCAACTTGTTGGTGCACTTTTTGCATAAGTATATTGGGTATCTGTCATAATAATTTGGTATTTACGAGACTTATAATAATTTTTTGATGATTCGAAGGGATCTTTAGGAAGATCTAACACCTGGTAGATATTTTCTCATTTTGTTGATTTAAAATTGCCAGCAGGTAAGTGTGAGCGATGTAAGCCGAAAATGACTACTGCAGGAAATGTTGGAAAAGTGAAAAAAATGTTTACTTGAGTTTTCCTGTGATTTTTTATTCCGGATAAATTTTTTCATATAGGCTGCGTTTCTTTATACATTCCGGATAATCCCATTTCACAGCCGGAATAAACAGAATGCGTTTGAAATATACGTTGACATATCATCAGGAACGTTCTAAAGAATAAGTAAACAAAAAAGTGTATTCCAAACGTTCAGAATGAATAAAGAAATGCAGCCATAATTTTGGTATAATTGAACTTTTACACTGTGTTGTCTGCTTTCATATTCCAGCTGAAAACTAACTATTGCATGTATGTATACATATTTGATTGAATGCAATTGAATAAATGAGTACCTCACTCATACTAGCACACATACATACATGCATACATGCTAATGCATACCCACATAAACAGGCAAACAAATGTGTTTTTACGTTTGCATAAATGATAGGGTATTTGTTTGTAATGACAACACCTGAGTGAGCATTACAAATAAACAAACATAGCTAACATATATACATACATACACAGGACTTGTGCAAAATTGATGAAATGCAAACAATAATAAAATGCAAATGTAACAGCTGCAATATAGGGTAAGCATAGATTATTGGCGAGGTAGGGGATGCGAGTGTGTGGGTGACACCTAATACCACTCGCAAGAGGGTGGGAGAAATAATGCGTGAGGAAACAAAAGGAAAATGAATGACCTAAAAAGACATAAGTGCGGCTGTATAGAGAGTTTACTGCGTGGAAGGACAGATTTAATAAAAAAAAAAATTACGACAAGAACCAATGACTAGAAAAAGCGAATACATTTCTAATCGGAATAAAATAATTATTCTATAAAATTTCAATACTAGTAAAACACATAAATTAAAAAAGCAAAAACATTTTAAACCTTTTCACAAGCAATTTGGCTTCATAAACGAAAGAACGGTAGCTCAGTAATTTCCTCAAGAAAAACGCAGAATACTTTTTGTATAAATAGCCGTGTATACATAGATATTTGTAAATTAGTATATATATATATCTATATTAGGGTGTATCACCAAAAAAGTCTTGATTTTCCCACTGGAATTATAAAATATATTATATTTTTAAGACTTTCCCAAATTTTTTCAAAAAAAATTAAGATTTACGTGAGCTGTGCCGATTTGAGAAGATTTGAAAAATTCGAGTTTTTTTATAAATAGAATTAGTTTTTAAAAATATTTTTTAAGCTTGAAAGTTTAGCATAAAAATCTTTGAACATTTCATTAACGGAATCAAACTAATTATTGAGACTTTTGGAGGTATTTTCAAATTGGTCCAACCCAAGTAAATTTAAATATTTTTCCGAAATAATTATTAAAATATATTGAGTTTTAAAATTCCGATGGTAAAAGATTACCGATTTTCTTTTTGTGTATGAAGTGATGCACCCTAATATACTTTTTAAGCAAAAAAAAATATTGAATTTAATTAAAATACTAAGGCAATAATATAGTAATTTTCGTTGTGGGTGTTTCCGAAAGGGTGGGAGTATTATATACCTAAGTTTATGAGGTGTCGCGCAAAACCAATTTTCGGCACGTTTTTCAATTTCCGCCTGCTCAGGCTGTCGTTGTAAGAGGGTTATATGAAATTATATCGGCGTGCTGTACACTTTCGTGCAAACTGCCCTGTATATACATAAACCAAAAATTCTACTCACAAACAACAAACACTTTATTTACTTCAGCATTACGCACAAAGGCGAACAAAAACACCGCTGCCACTTACTCGAAATTCAGCAGCTGAGAAGTTGCCACAAAGCCATTGACCGTTCAAGCGTGTACACGAAGTACTCCACTGTAGCCACGGGCTTGTTCATTCAATTGGTCTGAGAAACTCATTCCGTCGCTGCTTGACTTGAGTTTTTTTTTCCCATTTAGTTTTACTTTTTTCGTGGAAATATTTGTTGCCAATTAAAATAATTGGTGAAATTGCGTTTTCGCTTTAAACTCAAGGGTTTTCGAAATTATAATTGGAAGCTGAATTGATAGAGGTGGCGACGTAAAGGTAGACGTAGAAGTGAGAATTGAAATATCTAAAAATATAGATTTGAATAATGAAATACCATACCTAAACTCAAAGCCAAGTTTATATATGCTAGCTCAGCGCACAACACTTTGCTTTTAAGGCGCAGCTGACTCCAGTAAGCCATAACCGAATAAGTCGAAGTGACTGCACCAAAACGTCCCCTATTGCTGCTGAGATCACAGCCTCTACTCTGCTTTCTTTCCGCATCTCGAAAAGTGCACGAACTAGGTCGCAAGAGTTGGGATTCCAATAGTAGTATTGATGAAAACAGGGAAAAGGAAACCGAACTAACCTTTCGTGACAGCAGGCAGGCTACTAAAGTGGCTACTAACAGGCCAATTCTGCATAAGGTAGTTGGAAGTTTTTTTAAAGACCACCAAAACACAGTATGCAAGATAATTTGAAAGATTTTGTTTATTCTGGCATGAAAGTCTTACAAAAAAAGCTCTCTTGTCAACTTTCATGGTGAAAAGCTCTTCTTACAGAAAGTACTTTTATATCATTGTGTTCGCGCGGCTCCAACCGTCGCAATAGCCGAGTGAGCAATTACCGGCTTGGCCTTCGAGAGTGCAGAGATTCGAGTTCACGGGCAGCGAATTTTTTCTAAATTATTTATTTTTTCTCTTTCTAATTAAATTTTCTGAACATTTTAAGATTTATTGATTTAGAGAAAATATATATAAATATAAACATACATGCATTTATTTTTTTAATTTCAATTTTTAAAAAACTTATCTTATTGTACTACTTTTAATTTTGTTTTTTTTTTGTTTTTTTTTAAATTCGATTTTTATTTAATTTTCTTTAAAGTTTTGGATTTTATTGGTGTGAAAAAATATTTATTTACACACATTTATAGTCAAAATTTTTCTTTTTAACGTTGCAGTCGCTCGTATATTTCGCGCTGAGCTAGGATTTCGGTTTATATTTCTGAAGCGTTGTGCAAAATCGAAAGTGTTTATTCATCCTGATATTAAACCCTAAAGGCTACATTTTATTTCCATACACTAGTTTTGTTGTTTTAAAGATAAATATGGTTTTAGGTGGTCTTTAACGTTACATTTTTTGGAAGTCAGTTATATATAACAACACACGTCAGGAAAACTTGGCGAATTCTGCAAAGTTAAAAATTAAATTAAAGTATTTTAATAAAGATCAAGGTTCAGAGAAACTATAAAAATATTAACTTTTGGATAATACACGTTTATAAAAAATCTATAAACCGAAATACGCGGTCCTTAACGTTACTTACCATACTTGATTATATTTTCCATTTTGATCGCATGCGAGGCACAAGAGAAATGAACGCGCACCGCATATCCACTTGTTTCTAGATGCCCTAAGATGCATATAAAAAAATATATATCAAGAGTTGACGGGTGAGTCAAAGAAATACTTGCTTGTACCATATTTACATATTTTTTTAATTTAAAATTATTTTTAAAACTAAATATATTGTTTTATTAAGATATTTTTTAATTTCTAAATTAAATTTTTAGATTCCATTATAGTAAAAGATTTTTTTATTTCCTTAAAATTTAATTTAATTTTCTTTAATTTTCAGGTAGTTTTGTTTGAGAAATATCATTTTTTTTATTTCATAAAATTTTTACGAACTTAATCTTTTTTTTAATTTTAAGTTTTCCTTTTTGTAAATTAAATTTTTATATTGTATGGTATTAAATGATTTTTTTTAATATGCTTAATTTTTTTTTCTTTTCTAGATTTATGGTCCTTAATATTTAGGTAATTTTGTTTAGGTAATATTTATTTTTTTATTTAATCTAATTTTTAGGAACTTATGCAATTTTTATTTGTTTTTTTTTTTTTTTTGAAACTGAAAGTTTTCCTTTTTTAACTTTTAGATCATATTATTGCAAAAAGAAGAATTTGTTTTCTTTTATTTAATGGGAACCGATTTCATTATGTATTTTTCTTCTAGTTATTTTTTTCCGTTTTAATTTAAATTTCTTCTAATTTTAAGACTTTATTGTTTTAAAAAGAATTATATGTACCTTATACTTAGTCCTTCCAATGACAGAACAAAGATAGTTGCCAGAATTGACAATTGTCTCACGAAACACGTTTGTCGTTCGAAAGAATGTGTTGAGTTGAAGGACAGTTGCCGGAATTGCTCTGTAAAACCTCGCTAGAAACAGCTATTACAAGCCCCGAGGAACGCAGAATAATGCGTAGAGACGCACAAGTCATTTTGGCAGTTGATACTAAAAGCAATTTCAACTATAAGAAGCACGGTAAGCGTGAAGTGGACTAATATGATGCTTTAAAATTCCTATCTATGTTAAATTAGTGATGCAAAGTTACTAAGATACCGAGAACCAGATACTCAAAAATGGCATAGAAGACAGGGCAAAGCTCACTTCCTGGCTCATCATTATTGAATAAGAGGTAATACGGCATAATTACATACTAAAAATAAAAAGGTACTATGCTGTTTAGAAAAAGGTTTTAATCAAAATAAGAATATGTTCTATTTTCAAAACATTGCAGGAAATATTTTTAATTAACTATGCGCAATTTTAAGCCTTGCGAAAAAATTTAGTCACCCAAAAAACCTTCGTAGGTTAAGTAAGGTAGGGTAATTGTTTTAACTTTCAGTTTGAAAATTATTTATGTAAGTAAATATAGTATGTATGTTTATAAGATTCTTCACATATTTAAGTATACACTCCTCTCTTTAATCTCAAATAATTATACGAGCTATATTTAGCATAATTAAATAATTGTCTTTGAAATGTCTAAGTGGAAGTAAATAAATTTATGTACTGTTTAGTATTTTGTAGTGGCAACAGTGGTTAACCACAAACAATAGCAGCTGGCGGCACTTAACTACGCTTCCTTCTTTTAGCCTGCTAAGGTCGCTTTGTTGATTAATATTTTAGTTGAAAATTTATATATATTTGATGTATAGGTATATGTAGTCTTATGTACATGTTTCGTACTAAATCGCTCGATACCCACAATAACCGGATTTACTCTACTAAAAATACCGATATGTTGCGAAAAGGCCTGGGATTAGTAATTAAAAGAATTAGGTATATTTCGACCGTCCTTCCTCGATGTGTTCCAAAATAAATCGTTATGTGAAATGCTGAAATGCGATCACACAGATCTAAAATGTATTTGTGAAAGTTACCAACAAGAAATACATTTTAGTAGGGTTGCCAAATTATTGTATTTGTACAAAAAATAAGAAATAAAAAATTGTTGGAAGTCTTGAATTAAAATTAAAATTCATTTATTTAGTTCAGTGAAATCAAAAGTATTTTGGAATCTCTCAGACCTCAGTTATTTTTAAAAGGATTTTACAAGCATCTAACAAACATTAATTACAAAAATAAAAGTGCTTTAAAAAGCACATAGAAAGCTAAATACTTTTTTGTAGTAGGATTGCCACCATAGTATTATTTTAAAGATTCTTGGTTGGCCAAAATATGGATGAGAAATTTTTAAAAAATAAATATTTTCCATTGTTGGCTTAAAAATAAATAAAAAATTTATTTTCAAAATCGCCGCATAAATTTTTCTACCATATGTTATTATTTGTTAATATAACTTAAGTACACTTTAACCCGTGTGACTAATATATTTTTAATATCTACTCTACTTAAACCATATGTTTAACATTGTTTCCTACTAGCCCTGTCAAGTTACGTATTTACAGTTGCAGTAATTCGCACAAAAATGAAAATTGACACGAACATTGCGAACACCACTGTAAATGAAATGTGAAAAGGTCTTATCGGTCCCACATCTGAAAAAAATTATTAATGGTCAAAAGTCACATAAGTATACTGTTTCCATTTTTCAGCTTTTTTGTAAGGTTTATCATAAAATAGATTAGAAGAAAGTGTGAATCACACAATTATTTGTAAAAACCGTTATGCCTTAAAAACGAAAGGTTCAATAAATAAACCTGAAAAAACTTAACTCTAAATTTACCATGAGTATTGTATTGATTTCGTATATCTCCGTACCGCGTTGCAGTACTCTACCATAAATACCTTCAGAGATATGCAGTACGAAAAGTTCCGTTTGCATGGCAGGTGCCACGCCCCTTTGCCTAATCGAGATAAAAGCTTTACTTTCTTTTAATTTGCCCGAAATGACACTAGTAAGTGAAATTTTATTATCGGATGGGTAGTTTAAGCGAGAAAGCGTAACAAACAAACCAACTCACTTTCGCTTTTAGAATATTAGTTAGTAAGGATCCAGTACTGACCATTAAAATAATTTTTAGAGGTGAGCATTTTTTTACATAGACCCAAATACGCAAACACAAATATTATTAAACATAAATTTTTGTGCCCATTCAAAATCCATTAGAGTAAAAATTTGTGAAGTGGCCAAGATTTTTTTCGAAAGTTGAGCTTTTTTTGTGCAATTATCTGTTTATGCTGCACAACGTTAAAAGAAGTATACAATAGCAATTAAGTTTTTTCGAAATTGGTTAGATTTTATTTGTCTTCTCGCGATTGGTAATACCGATTCTGCTCATTATTTTAACAGTTAAGAACGATGAAGTTTTCTTACCATTTTTATTTTTTATTTGGTCATAAAAGTTTTTTTTTATAAAAGTTATAAAATTTTTTTTTATATTACCGACATCTCAATGGCTTTCAAATCGCATTATGGGCTAGTGTTGCTGTACGTTCTATTAACAATTACTTGCATACAAAAAAAATTTTGCGGGAATGCATCGAGACGAAAGTTATTCACGCTTTTCTCTTGACGCCTACTGTATTTTGTATGAAAAACGTTTGCCGTAGATATTTATCTGGCATGAGTTTTTCAACAAGTATCGATTGACAGCGAGTCTAGCGCGCTTGCGATACTCATTTCATCGTTTTCTATACAAATTAATTGGGCGTCCAGAATAACTTTCGTCTCGATGCATTCTGGCAAATTTTTTTCTGCAAAAAATTACTAATAGTACGTACAACAATGTTAGCCCAAAGCGCGATTTTAAAGCCATTGAGATGTCAGTAATATTAAAAAAAAAACTTAATAACTTTTATAAAAAAATTTACTTTTATAAAGATTAAAAAAAAAAATCTTTAAGAAACTATTTTTATTTATAAAAAACTCCATTTTTGGAGCTATTTTCAAATCGAACCAGCTCACGTAAATCTAAACATTTTTCCGAAATATTTTTGTTTATTTGCGTCTCAAAATATAATAGATTTTATAATTGTAATGGAAACACAGTATTTGTATGGGGAGTGATGCAGTCTAATATACATACATTGTTATAAGGACAACAAGTATCAACAAAAAAAATAATAAATGGGGTAGTTTTATATCCCCAAAAATATTCCCAAATTTCTAGGTGAATTTTTGAAATTTTGCGTAAAGTTTGAAATTTATTTTCATTTTTATTTAATGAACTGTGTATTTGTTTTTGGGCGTTATTTTTTGCCGGCACTGTACATATCTTTTGGTGTATATATTTAATTAAATAAAACATTCCTTAGCGTCGTGAATTCCAGTAATAAAATATTTTTAAAGCTGCCACATTATGGAAAATATTAAATACTAGCCGGTGATGGATGCGCGAGGCTTCGCCACGCGCTGAATGTATGCATATTTACGTACATTTACGTATTTGGAGAAAGAAATCATATGTCATCATGTACTTTGTTTGTTATATACATAAAAGATCTTGTCTAAATCCCTTCAGTAGCGTGGTTAAAATATCTCGCATTTCCTTTATATTATGTATAGAAGATAGTAACATTAAATAGGTGGCAACCCTACTCAAAAAACTTAACTTAAAAATAGCGAAGGCCATGCACTTTCATTTGGTATCCCATTTTTTTATCCAACGGACGGTGAGGATCTTAGTTTTTAAATAGGTGGCAACCCTATTCAGAAAAATAATACATTATTACACATCCAGAGGCTAAGGCTTTTCATGTGACAGTAACGGTGCAGAACTGATGCCCACGCTTATTAGAATTTAATATAGTAATTTTATTTATAGGTGGCAACCCTATTCAAAAAAGATATATTATTGCCTTTCTAGAGGCCTTTCATTCGACACCTCATCTTTCGTAATCCAACGAAGAGTGCGGATCTTATAGTTTTTTAGACAGGTGGCAACCCTATTAAAATTCTAAGTAAAAAAAGATCCCTTTCCTGTCGATACAAAGTATATTAGAGAAAATCTCGTCAAAATCCGTTCAGTAGTTTTCGAGTTATAGTTATCTGTGTATGGGTGAAAGAAGGGGTATTCGAGCTATATGATTTTCTATTTTTCCAACGGGTTGCCATATTTATGAGCAAATACTATGTAACAAGTTTATTTCATTAAATACTGAAGACGCTTAAATTCAGAATTTATTTGAGAACCCATCTAACAGCAAAAATGGTTTTTAGTAGGTTTGCCAGACTGAACAACAAACGTCAAATATATGTAGTATAGTTAAGTCATTAGAATAAAGTACAAACTGTTGTGTGCGGGCTTAACAAACTTGAAATTTACTTGTCACAAACTTTAATATGATTCAAAAATTTTCCAGTACTCTGAATCTACTTATCACTCACTTGCCTCTGAATTGCGATTCGCCTACGCAAATTTACAGAAACGATCGTATAAACTAAGATATAAATAAAGGTCTGTATGATGTAAATATACATATGTACATATGTATGTATGTACATCAGTCTTATCCCTGATTTGCATTCGTGCTCGTACACTCCAACGCTACTACTAAATATGTCATAAACACTGGTGGCATAATCCAAATTTTATGCAAACACTAACCAAAACTGCGCATATGTTTTGTGGGTAGTAAACGCCGCCCGCGCCTAAGGCAAATATCAAATATTAACATGCCAAGTAAGCGCCTTTCACGGATCAATACGCTTTAAACTATTGTCAAGTAAATAAACAATAATTTTCGCAGCATAATTTCAGGCACTCACAGGCAGGAGAAGCTTGAAGGCGCTACGCTGCGTATGTAAATTGTGTGTATGTAAGGCATTGCTAACAGCTACCAGCTAACAGCTAACAGCCAACAGCCAACAGCCAACAGTTTAAGAACAGCTCAATTTAGCACGCACAAGTGTGAGTATATTTGTGATTTCATACTAGCTGCGGGTAATTGCAAATACAAGCAGCGAAGGCAAATACATACATACATAAGTATATCCCTACATATGTACATATGTACCTATGCACTTAAATTTGAAGTCCTACAGGCAGCGGCAAACAGCTAAATATTTGCCGTCCAGCAACAGCACTGTAAGCAAATAAAATTCCTTCACATCTATATGCTGCCGAAAAAAAAAATAAGAATGAAAAAACGAGTGGCCGCTCTAATTTCATACGAAAAAAATCACACGCAGCAGATTTTTTTTGGCACGCTTTTAGGCGCTGTGGCCTATACTCATATGCGCTTCGGCCGGAGTGGCATTTTAGGCGTTCACAAGGCGGTTGCTTAGCACTAAGCCGCCGTTCAAGTTCTGTGTAAATTTCGTTGAACCACTTTACTGAAAAGGGCTTTTCTTTGTTCTTTGCGTAACATTTTTTTCTTTTCTGGCCCACATCAGCAGCTGTGAAATGATTTGCAACATACTTTCGCAGCCTTTTGAAGGTTGTTTTTATTTTTGTGTTTTGTTTTTTTATTTTGCACATTTTTCGCGAAAAACGCACTCATCATTTTCGCATTAACCACACTTGAAGCATTCTCATACCACCCATTAGCAAGTCAATATATATTTTACTGTGGCTTGCACGCCTAATATTAGACGAAAGCTACTCTGCCTCGTCTTTGCTTGCCTGCGCACCACTAAGATTAGTGGATTTGCGCTTTAATTTTGCCTTTGTTTTTGAGCCAATAAATCATTTTGGGGATTTTTTTTTGGCGAAAAGTTTTTCAGCTACGCGTCTCTTAGCGGCGCCTACCAGCATGCAACGGATTCACACACATACACTTATATATGTATACATACAAATCTCGCAATCTTCTGAGCGTGCTTACGTTTTCTGCGCCCTTTTTCGCGCACTATTTTTCCAACCCCTCTTGCTTTGTCAAGTTTTTCAAGCTGTCCATTACTACGCCATGCTCAAGATTTCACGCGTGAAATCACATAACTCGTAGCATAACTCCAGGCGTTTTACTTAATGTTTACAGTTAATAGACCATTAGCTGAACGGCGTGCAATCAGACTGAATAGTTCATGAAAACATGCGGCGCAAGCTTCGTGAGCGTAAAATGAAATTTAAATGATATTTTTTTTAAGCTTCACTTCCGGGGGAAAATATGTTTCTAGCATTGGTTAGTTGACGCCTAAAATTCTTTTTATTCCACTGCAATATTTACATTAACGTCATTAGTCAGCATTTAGAGATTTCAACTTTTGCTGTGACATTTCCATTGCAAAATTTTGCTTACTTATTTGCACACTCATTCGTTGATTAGTTTGGACATTTGTTTGTTCATCTTTGAGCTTTTAACGCTTCCTTTCAAAAAGTTCACTAAGTGAATTTGTGGTGAATTCTCAGAATTTATAATCTCTTGGCAATTCAATTTTTGTCTTAATTTTTTTTTTTTAATTTTTTGTGACAGTGGCAGCAAACCAAAATTGTCAACTTGTTTTTCGTCAAAAACTTTTTGAAGGACAATTTGTTCGGGCTTGCGCAAGTGGGTTAAAGTTTGATGGCGGTTGACCAAACTTGTAGGCAGTTTGGGGGTAGTTTAACAAAACAGTCAAATTTGAGAGTAAGTACTTAAATTGCCATGCGTTTTTCATTTAGTTTGAACTGAAATTGTCACAAATTTCCATGTAAATAACTTTTCAGTAAACTCACTTGTGAAAATCTGCAACGAAAAAACAATGCGATAGTTACTTTACCACATAAATGGACTGAGCTCAAGGCTAAAGATAGGAAAGACTCACCGATCTTAACAGAGTTGCTTAAGCAACAGCTTTTGGTCGGCTGAAACCCAAATAATTCTGGCACATACGAAAACGAGACAAATTAAACTGGTGGTTCCACAGAGTGCTGTCCTCTACCCAGTTCTGTTTAATTTCTATAGTTTGAAGCTTTTCTAGCTACCAGAGGGAGTTTTGCTGATCTCATATGTAGATGATTGTTTGGATATTGGCGTACGACAATGTGATTGATGACCTTGATTCGCAGGTAAACGGTTAACTTTAGCACCTTTCTCGCTTCATCACTACCACCGTCGCCAGTTTAAACACATACTTGCAAGAGGTCAGGCTACAGCTGGGACTTGATGTCGATGACTCACCAATTCCGACAGCAAATCACCAAAATATCCTAGGGCTCACTTTTGGCAGCCTGCTCTCTGTCTATGCGCACACAACCACATTTGCTAATGAACTTTATAGAGTCGCAACAATGTCCTCAAGTCGCTAAGAAACGGCAGTTGAATTATCCAATTAAAATTGTTGAGATCTTAATATATTTTTTACCAATATTATCTTAAACTAAATGATGGCAAATTTTTATGGATCCAACAGGGGGGGTTTAGACCCCCAAAATCCCCCCTTGTGGTTGGGCTTGTCTCTCACAAAGGCTTGTCTGTTTTTTACGACGTAGGAATATGGACAATGTTGAACAGAGACGAGCAAGCTTTGGGAGCTTAAGAGCGAACAATTCTGTGCAAGATCTACGACGCTCTTCCCGCGAGCGGCGCGACTGAACTGTAGGAGCGTGGACATAATTAAGAGCATAAATGTCCTATGTATGTACGATGACGTTACGATGGAAAAGCATACGACTCGGCTCCCATGAGTGGACAACTCAAGCAAGGGCGCCAACGAATGCAAGGAGGCACCAAGTGTACAAAGGCCTGTCTACACTTGGTGCGAATAGTAAGTGGTATAACTTAGCAAAAACGAGAGAAAAATGACAAACCTTTTTTGGCTTAGCTCAAACTTAAATAGAAATGGCTGTAGTGCCTGATATGTATGTAGAAAGAAGCTATCACCTTTTGGAATCTGAGAAAACTAAATCATAAATTGTCTAAACTAAGTCATAAATTGTTAATATTTATATTTCTGCATAGGCTAAAAATACATATAAGAAGTTACTGTAATTAAATTAATTATTTAAATTAGCCAAACGAAGCCGTACAGAGGGTTGCCTTTTCCAACGCAATACTTGTAATTAACAGGCAAATTCGATTAATTGCTATTGATAGCTACAAGTACTAAGCCTGTGAAACGACGCTTCAGAAAATTTCAAAGGTCTTTCCCTAATATTTTTTAATTTAATAAATCCCAATTAATTTTTTGAGCTGGATGGCTATTCCACAAAAAAATATATTGAGAAAAAAAAAATCAGCAAGTTCTTAATATCTATTCTAGACCAATTTATCAGACAAAAGAGAGAAGTTAAGGCGTACAGCCGGCGCAAATAGCACTCTCATCGTTTTTATGTGAATCGATATTCATTAAGCGCAAATTAACGCTAATAAATACAAATTGAACACGAAATGAAATAATTTATTTCCGAAAAACAAGAGCCAATGACGCGTTGTACAATATTGAGAACAAATAGCCAATACTTATGTAGTTGAAAACAAGCAACCAAAAACAATTGTGGTAAACCACGGCATGGACGGCTGAGTGGCGAGATAAAAAGGGCAAACAGATATAGAAATACACACACATATGTACGAACTATGTTGTAAAAATACGAAAGCACTGGAAAAATTTATAGTCGTACAATTTAGTGAGTACTTTCATGGTATCCATATGTGGACTGGTTTCAAAATGACGAATTTAAATTTTTCGAAGTTTATCTACGTTAATATAAATATTCTACTAAAAATTAGCAACTGGTTTCATTGTTATCAGTCCAAACTTATTGAAAAGGATATGCCGAGTTTCAAAAATAATGTATTAATTTTGAGTTTTATTAAGAAGAAATTAAATTCTCTTTTTTCTGGGTTTTTGTCTCACATGCCAAACTCAGTCTTTTTAATAGCACGCATTTTTATTTTCGCGCTTTCTCAAAGTCTTTTTCATTTATAAAATAACTCAGATTTTCGAGTATTACGAAGACAGGAATATGTCCATTATGTATTTATTTTTTTTATTTTTGGTCAAAAAACTATTGGATTTTGTTTTGAAGCGTACGAAATAAATAGTTTATAAATCGATAATTTTTTTTTGGGAAAAAATAAAAACAAAACAAGTAGGGAAAATCGATTTTTTGCTACCAACTTTTTGAAAATTTTAAAAAAAATCGACGATTCTTGATAGCTGAGAGCTAGTCGAGACTTTGCGGGATTTCCTTCGGCATTTTTTTTACAAAACTTTTCAAGGATTTTGGGAATTTTTTCGGTGCGTTTTTACTTCTGCACTTTCGTTTTTGTGGTTTTTGGGGTTGAGCGATACATATCAATTTAGATAAAAAATAAATAAAAAAAATCTTCCAAAGCATTCTTTCCTCGAAGCCTAACGTAGAGGAAAGAGTTAATAAGGCTACAGTAGCCTTGTATTTTTGTAGAGGGGCCATTGGTAAGCGCCGTGGTCTTTCGCCGAAAGTAGTTCACTGGCTTTATGATGAAACTATAATTGAGCCAATTTTATTATATGGACAACACCTTCCTCGGGAAGCAGCTGGAAAGGGGTACAAAGAGCCGCTTTAATAGGAATCAGTTGAGCACTTCGAACCACAGCTGGCAGGGCTGCCGCAGTAAAACTAAGCAAGGTGGGCTTTAAGTTCTCCTCGAGCTATGGACACTCCAGTATTCTAAAAGGCTACGGGCTGGAGGGGTGCAGTACCTGAAATCGTGGTCCTGTAAACGTATTTACAGATGCTTTGAGGTTGAATGGGAAGGTTTCTGTCTGAAATTTAGGTTACCAAATCACTGCAGCGACTTCCATGCAAAGGTGACCGCAATAAGAGAGGCTTCGGATTAGTTTCTCCCTTCTAGGAGGTGAATATCTATTCCAACAGCTACGGATCTTGGCTCTTTGACGGAGCGTTCGAGAACGGTGACTTCCTTTTCGACCGCATCGGATTAGTTCGCTGTTAAGCTTATTTGGGTTCCAGATTACAGCGAAATCGCTGGAAACTCTATGACCGATGAGCTGGCAAGACAGAGAACTCTTGAGGAATTACTTCCGGATAGAGAAAGACTGGGAGTTTCCCTCACCTCGTGCCGTCTGCTTCTGGGCAGATGGGCATTAGTCAGCTCTGGGCGAGCGCTGGGTGGAGACCTTAGAACGCAAGGTGGAAAAATCCTTCTGGCCACGTGTAGGCCGGAGGAAGTCTGAGAAGCTCTCGAGACTCAGAAAGTTACATTTCTCGCTATTGGTGGGTGTGCTAAATGGTCATTGCGCGATAGGTAAGCATGGCGTTAGGCTGAATATTATATATGACCCTTATCTATCATCATCATTTCAACACCTGCTGCTCTGGTGCCCTGCCTTTGCGAGCCTTAAGTTTGGGCACCTTGGGTCGCACTTCTTTCAAACTCCCGATAAGCTTTCGGGAATGGATACCAGTCGCTTGAAGAGCTTCTTTCCCTACCCCTGTGTCCTTTTCCCTCTCCCCCGTCTTAAGGGCATCACAACGGAGAGGGTAGTCGTGTCTAAGTGGGCCTGGGTCGGAATTACTTGGCAAACTATTAATTGTTTAGTAAATTTTTGGATTAATACGTTTAAAAATTTTATTGAGCTGGAGGCCATTTTTAATGAAACACAAACAGTAATAATACAGGTTTACAAAACAAAGCTTATGCATATTAAGCGAAACCTATACATATATCCCTATGTTATTCGACATGATGAATGCGAGTCCGAGGTGTTAGCCTCCATCAGGTCAGGTTCGTGGTCATTTGAAGGCCAAGTAGGGAAAAATTCATTAACTCATAAACCTAAAAATTCAAGACCTTGAGAAATCAAGGGACCTCCATATTCGGTTTCAGCGACAACCAAAAAGAAAAACATTTTTTTTCTATTTATCGAATAAATTTTTTGTCCTATTTGACCCTCACATGCCGAACCTGACGTGATGGAGACTAACGGATCTCGGATTCGCATTCAGCGTGTCGAATAACTACGGATTGGTTTAATATGCATACATTTTTTTTTTTTTTTGTAAAGCTGTGTAATTTATATGTTCATTATTCATCGAGATCAATTCAATTTTTCTTTGATTGTCATCCAAACTAGTGATTTTGGTCCACAAATAGACTAAAGGTTTTTTGATATTTTTTAGATTTTAAAATTTGTTTTATTGATTTTCATAGGCTCATTTTTCAACCTTAAATACAGAAGGACAAGGAAAATGTTCGAAAATTTCCTAAATATATGAAAACATCCAGAAATCCGCTGAACAATCCCCAAAAAATGTAATAACAAGAACTTAAAAAATATAGCGGAATTCCGGTATAGTGCGCGAAAATAGCACTTTTTCAAGTGGTGCAAAACCAATGATTTGCCACCAGATATGGTCCAGAGTTTTAGCATACAGAATAAGCTAGTTTTCTTTTTTTATATGTATTATTTTTTTTTTTCAGTGACCTTGATTCATTTTTTCCAATTTGTCCAAAAGTAGTAATTTTTATAGGTCTAGTTACTAGTAAACTAGTTACGCTCCGAAATACCTTGTTCACCTATATGGTATATAAAAGAACCAAGCGGTCAAACCAAATTAACAAAAACCAGCTCGGCGACAAATACAAAAACCAAATACAACCACAACAGACAAATTGTTGACCAATTAGGTGTTGACGGCGACCGCGGTGGTGGCGGCAGCGTTGGCGTCGAGGATTTCGGCTTAATGCCCGCACACTTGTAGTTATTGTTGTGTGTGTTGGTGCTACAAAAG
This sequence comes from Rhagoletis pomonella, assembly GCF_013731165.1. Lineage (NCBI taxonomy): Eukaryota > Metazoa > Arthropoda > Insecta > Diptera > Tephritidae > Rhagoletis > Rhagoletis pomonella. The sequence continues at coordinate 45,477,430 of NW_023458559.1, read as the reverse complement.
TTACATTAATTAAAACAATAACAACACATGTCAAGTAAATGCCACAATAACATCAACCAAAACAGTGCTCGATGCGTTCATAGAACAAAAACAAAAGCAATGAAAAGCTTACACTTTGCTAACAAAATGACAAATACCAAGAATTTTAGCAACAGCTAAAACAATAATAAAAACAAGAAGCCTATTAGCTGTGCGATCAAGTGTCAAGTACGCTTAATTTGGTGTGACTTTGAGCGAAAACAACTGTGGTTCGCACGCTTGGTGGAGTGGAATGGAGTGGGTGCAACGTTACAGAGAGCCTTGTCGGAGAGGTTGCTAAAGGATGGCTTTCTTAGGAAAAAAATAATGAGATAATACTATAGGAGTAATAAAGGCATCTATAAACAGACCACCATTTCGTATATTAGTGTTTGGGTGTATGTGTGCGCCAATAAATACCAAAGTGAAAAATGCGAAATGAATAATAAGCGTAAAGGATGAATGCAATAAATCGCCGAACAATGGCCAGACAAACTTGAACGGTCGAGAATAGTTAGAATGGAAAATTTATTGAAAATATTTATTGGAACATAGAGAGGATGAAGTGGATAAGCGTGGTGAGCATTTATAATTTTCTTCTTCTTCATAACATTTTTTTTATTTTTTTATTTTTTTGATAAGCCTTACAACCTTACAAACATTTCACTGTATATGCTTCATTCTTTTTTGATATTTGATTACAATACTCACAGCCAGAGACATAACAGTTATGAGTTTTATCGGAAAACATTGTTCGATAACAGTTATTAGATGAGATATATTTTTTATTTCGCTGATAAGAGTTATAATTCAACATTTACTTTTTACTTTGCCTGATAACAGTTATTTACCAATGTTAACTTTTTATTTTCTTGGTACCAGAAAACTCCGAAAATTTTTGAAAAGAACCTTTTGCAACTATAAATCTTTAGAAGTCCTGAAAAAGTCGTAGAAAATCCTGAAATATCTAAACGAAAAGTCCCAAAAATGTCAAGAAAGAAACTTTAAAAACTCAAGGTGATCTTGAGAGGAAGCCCAACATTTTCGAAAAATTCTGGAGGCACCCGAAAACTACTCTGCACGTTCCTAAAAGGTATACAAACTTTTGGAAAAGTTCCGAAAAGTACTGAATTAGTCGAAAAAAAATCTCAAAAAACTCAAAGAAAAAAAGAGGTGAACAGAAATTTCCGGTCCAACACTGAAAAAAACTGCGAAAGGTCGCAAAACTCGGCAAAGAACTGAAAAGTTCCCTTAGCTGCGGAAAAGTACTTAAAATTTTTAAGTTTCCGAAAGCTCGCAACAAAATCCCGAAACGAGCTAGAAATGTTAGGGAAAATTTCCAAAACGTCACAAAAAAAAACTCAAAAATTATAAAGTAACCTGAATACATAGCACAGCGAAAACACTGTATAATCCGAAACTCGTAAATTTGAAAAAAAATGCTGACTCGAAAAATATTGACTGAAGTTCTAAAAAATGCCGAAAAGTTTGGAAAAATTCTGAAAAAATCAAGAAAATGCCGCTTAAAGAACTGAGAAAGGGCCTGAGAAATCCCAAGGAAAAAGGCTTAAACATAGAAAAATCTTTTAAATTCCGAAAATTACAGAAAAGTTGCAGAATCGAAAAAAATACGTTAAATGCTGGAATAATCTTGAAAACCCTGGAAAAACCCAGCTGCGAAAATAGACGCGAAATCGCCCAGAAATTCCAAAAGTAAACAGAAAAGAAAACTCTGTAAAAGTCATGAAAGATGCTAATTTTTTTCCGAAGAAAAAATTAAACTAAATAGGTAACGTATTTATTTAAATTTTTACACAGAATTTTTTCAGAAAAATCTTGGCTATGCAGTTTTATACCCCATTAAATTTTAGTTGGTTATGCCAGTATGCCAGAAACATGAATGTGTAAAGATGAAAATTTTGGGAAACCAAGTTTGAAGTTTTTTTTTTGCGAGTGTTAACTATACATACAATCATGTAATTGACATTGCAAAATATGTATGTATGTGGTTTCCGTGTATGCATAGCATTCTGGGTTTTGGTATAACATAGAACATACAAAGGTTAATCAAGTCAACCCACTATTGGTAAATTTGCATAGTAATGCTTCTGGCATAAGACTGACGATATATACATACATATAATAAATTTTTTTTTTTTTACAAATTATTATTTTCGATTATTCTTCCTATGAAAACTATTTTCTTCTCTTTATTTGACAGCAAATAAAAAATACCTACTTAAATTGTAGAGCAATAACGAAATAAATTTTTTCATCCCTATTAAAAATATCTTAAGAAAAATCTTGCTTATCTTTTTCATTTTCTTATCAGCATTTATTTATTTATTTGTGCATGAAAAATTTTTTAACGGAAATATTTAGAGAAATACACCATGGCGTATGAGTAATAACGATGCAGCTTCGAAATGAGTACCAAACTTTTGAAAATGTTAAACAACTATAATTTCTCAATTTTTTAATATTATTGTCATTTTCATTCTGCAAATATATATAGTTAATCTCTTGGAAAATCATAATGGATACTTACAGCAAGACCACCAACAACGACTACAATAAGCTATTCGTTTTACACAATAAGCCACACAAATTGATTTCTTAGGTAATGTTTTGATGTCGGATGAAGCCATTTCCAAGCAAAACTGCAGATTGTAGGGCTCGAGAATGAGGATGAAACGCCAGAAACGATTTCTGGGGCTTCTAGCAGAACAATGATTGACAACTTTTTTCCGCGAAAGGCATAGCAGCATCCTAATTTGTGGTCCCAACAAGATGGAGCGACTGCGCACACTGCTAAGCAAACTATGGACCTATGAGCTAAGGATGGTATGTCTTGTGTTGCCTACCCTGTATATTTAAGTATATGAAATTCCTTCTTAAATTTAAAGTATACTTATTTTCGACATTCAAAGATAAAATGGACCCATTGGCTTGCTGTAAAATCAATTGCAACAATCATCACACTAGGCGTAATTACATATATATATGTACTTACATACATATTTATGAACACAGTAAAATGCCACTTGCCAGATAAGCATAAACATGTCGCGCCTAATGTAAGTAAGCACCTATCGCTTTGTGCTTAGACAGGCGTTACAATTTTTCTGCTCAACTAAGCTTTCTCCTGCCCGCAAATGCGACGCCATGTCTTCACTGAACAAGTAACTAGGTAAGAATTTTTGGGGTCAATCGAATTGGACCTGACATACTTTTCCGCATATTTTCTTTGCACGCTTTTTTAATCTTGCACATTTACAGCATGAAAACAAAACCAACAACACTATATAATTCTTACGATAGGCCAACAACAAAGGAGGCACATTACTACTCTACTATGAGTACTCGTATATGTATGTAAGTACATATAAGAGTATATTCCCATCCCATCTGCGTCAGCAATTTCAGCGTGTTAAAAGCACCTCCAGCTCGACATGCCTATCCAGCCACACTCAGTGCCATTTTGCACTTTATTCGTTAGCCAGCGCACACACACAGCTAAACATACTCGTACATCATCGAATATGTTTGCGTGTATGCGAGATTATCGATGGACTTTGCTTGTAGGTGATCCTCTAGAGCAGGGGTTCCCAAACTTGTTTCACCTCGGCACCCTTGTTGTGCTAAAAAAAAAATTTCGCGGTACCCCTACTCTTCAAATGTCTACGAAAACAAGAAAACACAGTGCAAACTTTATGCTCCTTTAGCTTTAATGTGAGGACTGAAAATGTTTTGATAATTACATTATTTCCGTGTCCGTGTCTCCGTGTTTTCTGCATACACTTGCATCCAGAACTCTCTTGGCTCCCTTCGTAGTATTTAATATTCAAAGTGCTGTCTTCACTGATGCCCAGAAGGTTTTCAAAAGCTTAATTGGTCATCTCAGTAGGTTTACTTTTCGGGCCACATGAAAGCGGGTTTGTTATCCAGCTGAAGCCATCCTCAGGGGCAATGTTGGGAAAATATTCGACAATGGTTTTTTCTAAACCTTCGAAGTTAACGCTGGTATTGCGCTTTAACGCTAAGAAAATAATTTTTACAGCCAATTTCACGAAATCAATTTAAGTGATAAATGATTTTAATTTTTTGAATTGTATATGAAAATTGCTATTGAAACCGGCTGTTATCAATTTTCTTAGCGTTAACTTCGAAGTTACATACATTGTTTATTTATGGGGTTTTCATGCAAATTGCTAGAAATTGTAAAATATACATGCCACCAATAAAAAAAAAATCTCGACGTGCTAGAAAAAACCAGAGATGTATTTTAATTTCGCAGGCCTCTGTTATCTTCGCAGCGTCATCCAATATGGGTTTTAAATCTAGTGGCGACATCTTCCTAGTCGCCGGGGAATACCGAGAGATCATACAGTGACTTCTCGTGGCGTTTTCTGCCTCTTGCTTCTTCCCAGACATCGCTCCTTTCGTTTTTCCAACCACCGCAAATATCCGCACACGAGAACAACCCGCCAGCAAAAAATCCGAAAATAATCCGAAAACGGAAAGAAAAGTGGATGAAATGCGGATTAGGTCTACAAAAGTACCGAAAGTGGTTGTGAAAAGGGTACGTTTTCGGCTATTTTTCTGAAAATTTTCTGATTCAATTTTACGTTGACAAAACGTACTGGGGAACTACGCTTAAAAGCAAAATATCCCTTTGCTGCAAGCTATTTGTATTGTGTATGGGGTTTGATGAGCCGCTGAAGGTAATTTTAATAAAAATTAGAATTTTTTGATTTTCTAGCCGCCATGTTGAAGTTTGATCCAACCGCTTGCGTTGCCCGCACCACTAGTATACTCTAGCCACTAGCGGCACCCCAGCGTGCCGCGTCACCCACTTTGGGAAAGCCTGCTCTAGAGTAGTTAGGACAGTTGTTGCAGAATGTTGGTGTAGCAAAAATATGGCAGGCAATTTAAATTTATTGACAACGCAAGCGAAAAATATTTATCGAGTGTGGAGAATGAAAAGCACGTAAGGGTAATATTGTAGTTGGGTAGAGAGTGTCGGGTGGGTTTAAATTTTAACAGAAAAGGTGATGAGACTGTGGGAAAGCCATTGAAGCGTAAAATGCGGATATTACAAGGCATAGTTTGCCGCAATGTTATCGAGTAATATATACCAATATGATATTGGCTGAAGATTGTAGGTGATTGAGCGCCGAAGTTATACATAAAAGGGTAGAATTTTCATGACATTATAAATGGATTATAAGTGTGCGGCAGAGATGGAAAAGCTCAAATTTTTGTATTACTTTAACTTTGACTGATTGCGCCAAATGACATCATCATGAGGTCAATGCAGGTGTTTCAATTTTTTGGATAAAGAATTACCAACAAATTACTTACTACACTACGCTACTCAGCTACTCTGAGCAACTCTCACCACTTAATTTCTCCCTCCTTTTAAACTTTTAACTTTAAAATTTATTCCGATAGACACTTCTTTTCTCATACTTCCTTCTCGTTATACATTCCTTTTTGGCTGCTTACGGCGGACCGCTTGAAAACACCAGAAGCGTGAGCTGAATGATTTATTGCAAACGAGTATATTGGTGACAAAAAGGGAGGAATTTTCAATAATACGCTCTGAATGCGTGGCATTGTTGTGGAGCGACCATTAGTGCTTCCGTCCTGTCCGATCCGATCCGGTGGTCCCCCTTTCAATAATTCAATTTTCCTGACATTTTTTATGATTATCTGTGC